>NC_134787.1:64556715-64611715 GCF_046742065.1 Oratosquilla oratoria
CCCACCCCCTTGGCTTCCAGACAAAATCCCACCCCCTTGGCTTCCAGACAAAATCCCACCCCCTTGGCTCCCAGACAAAATCCCACTCCCTTGGCTCCAGGACAAAATCCCATACTGCACCTCTCAGCCAATGAGAGGCCAGTATTCCGTCTGAGCTAGGCAGGCTGAGCCTTATAAGCCCGCCCATCCAACCAGCGGTCATTATTCGTTGGAAGACCTTCAATATAGCAGAGCATCCTACAAAGCAGTCCTCACCCTGAAGACGCCTCACGACGAGGCGAAAAACTATAGTTTCGGTGGAGTCAATAGTTGTTCAATACTATTACTATGCAAAAATATATCAGTTGGCATACACTGTGTATATTCTTTTGAGAGTCATGAATGACTACTTCCAGTCCCTCTCAGTTGCTAATAGGAAAGTATTCTCCAGATTAAAGAATACAGTCTTGAAGATTGTTAAAGCAACTAGTGCAGTTGATTTCAACCAGAATTGTCTTAGAGAAAACCTGTGCCCCAGAAATATATATATATATATATCGCGAGGAATTTATTTCCATCATTCATATGTGTTTGACTGGACAAATACTAGAGCACTATGTCTAGGGTTTAATTACCTTATGCAAATGAATGTTTCAATATTAAATCTTATTTTTCTTCTATTTCATCATCTACTCATTTATTTATGAAAAAGTTATAAACTCGGTTATGTTTGTTCATTTTTCTATTTACTTATTATCTATTAATTTGTTCATTCATTCATTTATTCATTTGTCTATTTATATACATATCTATGTAATTATTTACTCATTTATGTATCTATTAATGAAATAATTTATTTATCTCTCTATTAATTTATCCGTTGATTTATTCATTCATGTGTGTATCTATATATCTATTTGCTTAGGATTAGTCATCCTATTCTCTGTAGCCCAAGAGAGGACATTCTTAAAAAAAAAAAAAAAAAATAAAAAAAAAAGTCTGGGCTGGGAATTTTCCAACCAGAACCCTTTTTTTTTTAATGTGCGTGCATGTGATAGAGATGAGAGTAAAAGGGAAGAGATAGGCAGTATGTGTGTGAGAAGAAAGATGAATGTTTTGGCAATGAGTGAATCTAAGTTGAAAGGGAGGGGCAAGTTTGAATTTGGGAGTGTAGTTGGGAGGGTGTTAGAAATAAAGAGAGGACGAGGGAGAGAAGTGGTGGCTATACTAGCAAGTGAAGAGATAGGTAAGCATGTGGTAGAGTGGAAGGAGGCTTCTTTAAGGTTAATGTGAACGAAGGTGAAACTGGGGAGGGAAAGGTGGTTTTTATAATTGCATATGAGCCTGGTAGTGAGAAGAGTGTAGAGGAAAGGGAGGCTTTTTGGGTGGATTTAAACAAGTATATAGAGGGTTTAGAGAGAAATGCCATTGTAATGGTATTGAGAGATCTCAATGCTAAGATAGGAGACGAATCAATAGACGGAATGGTTAGTAAGTATGGAGTTCCAGGAAAAGAATTATAGTGGAGAGATGACAGTGGAGATGTGTCTAGAGTTGATGATATCAAATACAGTGTTTAGGAAGAAAGTCAAGCATAAGTACACATGGGAGAGGGTGGTGGATGGAAGGGTGGTAGATAAGGCTTCAATGGACTATGTAATGGTAACCAGAAGAGTAGGAAGAATTTTGGATGTACATGTTCTTAGGGGAGAGAGTGGGGGAATATCAGATCAACTTTTGGTGGAAGGTAAGTTGAGAGGGGAGGATAGATGGAGAAAAAGGAAAGAGAACAGAAGGTAGTGAGGTGCTTAGAGTAAACCGCTTAAATGAGAAAGAAAAGGAGGAGTACAAGAAGAAACTGAGAGAGGAGTGGGAGGGAGTGAAGGATAGAGTAGATCTAGGAGTGGAGGAGGAATGCCGATGGTTCAAGGAGGGAGTCACAAGGTGTGCAAAGAGGGAATGTGGAAAAAGGAGGACGGGAAGAAAATAGAAGGAAGGGTAGTGAGTGATGGGATAATGAAGCAAAGAAGGTTGTAGAAGCAAAGAAATGAGCATTCTCAGATTGGTTGCAAAATAAAACGAGAGAATCATATGAGAGGTACAAAAAAAAAAAAGTAAAGCATAAGATATAGGAGGCAAAAAGGAGAGCAGCTATGAAATGGGGTAAGAGTATGACAGAAATTTTGGGCCTTTATGTATTTGGAAAAAGCTTATAACAGGGTAGACAGGAAGGCACTGTGGAAGGCATTGGAGATATGTGGGATAGGAGGTAAGCTATAAGAGCAGTCAAGAGTTTTTACGAGAGTAGTAGAGCCTATGTTAGAGTTAGAAATGGAGAGAGTGAATGGTTTGAGGTAAAGGTGGGACTTCGCCAGGGGTGCGTTATGTCGCCTTGACTGTTCAATTTATGTATGGATGGGGTAGTGCAAGAAGTAAACGCAAGGGGAATGGCCAAGGATTAGAGACGGTTAAAAAAAAAATCGAGAAAAATGGGAGATAAGCCAGTTGATGTTTGCTGACGACACTGCGCTTGTAGCAGGATCAAAGGAGGGATTAAAGAAGTTAATGACGGAGTTTGGGAAATGTGTGAAAGAAAGAAGTTGAGGATAAATGTGGGTAAAATTAGAATTATAAGATGTATAAAGGGAGAGGATGTCAGCAAATTGGAAATGAGTATTAAGAGAGAGATTGGAAGAAGTGGATAGTTTTAGATACTTGGGTGCGAATTTGGCAGGAAAAGTAGGAGTGGAGGTGAAGGTAGAATGTAGATTGAGAGAAGCAAGTAAATGCCTTGGTGGATTAAAAATGTAATGAGAAATAGACTTTTGGGAATGGATGCTAAGAGGAGATTGTATAAAGGAGTGATTGTGCCGACAGCACTGTATGGGCCAGAAACATAGAACATAAGAGAGGAAGAGTTTAAATGTATTTGAGATGAAATGCCTGAGAAGTATGGTAGGGGTTACTAGGCTAGATAGAGTGAGAAACGAGGAGGTAAGGAGGAGAACGGGGGTGGAAAGGGAGTTGGGAAATGGGTTTGATGAAAGATTATTGGGATGGTTTGGACACATGGAAGGAATGAGTAAAGAAAGATTAGTAAAATAGTTGTGGAAGGCAGAGGTGGAAGGACTGAAAATGACGGGGCGACCAAGGATGAGATGGATGGATGGGGTAGAAAGGGCATTGAGAAAGAGAGGAATGTCTGTTGAGGAAGGAAGGGAGAGGACAGAAGATATGGGTGAATGGAGACGGGTTGTGTATGGATGATGCTGTGATGCATGGAAGTGAGTGGGTGGGGGATGGGGTGTGAGGGAGTATTTGTGAATGATATTTTGACGTAGCCCGAAGGGATTTCATCTTCTCTTTTTCTGTGTGAGGGAACGGAGAGGGGAGGTCGCCGATTAAATGAAGTGGCCTTGCTGTGGATGTGCTGTGTCTTGCTACAAAGGATTACAAAGGCGGAGCATGCCGACAGGAGACCTTTTGATCCATATCTAGGTCGGATGCGAAAAAAAATCATATTAATAATAAAATAATAAATAAAAACTATGATAATGTAAATAACAAATAAAATACATAAATAAATGCATAGGTATAGTTAAATAATAAACAAACAGGTAAATAGTAAATAATAATAAATTGACATATAACTAATAATAAATGAAAATCAGACAGGCAAATGATAACAAAACAAAAACAAATAATATAAGATAAATTATAATCATTACAGCATCTTACTTAGGTATTTATCTAAATGATTCTTAAAGCTTCGAACTGAACTACATTGCACTACCTGTGCAGGAAGTTTATGCCATTCATTAACTACACGGTTGGCAAAGTTGTTTCTACCTACTTCCAAATTGAATCTATTTCTGGACAGTTTGAGACCATTGTTTCTTGTCTGATTCTCATTCAATGTAAAAATTTTGTCACTTTTGATGTTGTCAATTCCCTTTAGAATATTAAAGACCTGTATCAAGTCACCTCTGACCCAGGGCAGTGGGCGAGATGCAGGGATGATCCGTCATCCAGTAGGAACAAAGAGGAGAGGGAAGGACGGGTGGTGAATGGGAGTGGAGTATGTAGGGATGAAATTGGTGGGAGTGGATCGTCTTTGATTTTGGCTACCTCCTTTGAAAGGGGGAAAAAGCCGTTGGTATATGTATGTATGTGTACTTATTTGTTCATTTATTTACATAACGATTTATCTACTTGTTTATCTTCTTTTTATTCATTTATGCATTTATCAATTTACTTAATTTTTTCTTGTTAACCTATCTAATTGGCTGGTTATCTATTCGCCTATCTGTTAGTTTATCTATTTCTTCATTATTTTATCTACTTATTTCTAAGGTTTGCGTATTTAGTGTACATATACAGACACATACATACACACGTTCACATATACATACATACATGCATACACTCATATATACATACATACGTATATACATACATATGCACGTATGTACATACATACATAATACATCCACACACGTACTGTACATGCATATATACGTACATACATACATACATACACACACGCACACACACACACACACACACACACACACACACACACACACACACATATATATATATATATATATATATATATATATATATATATATATATATATATATACATATATATATATATATATATATGGAAAGGTGGAGGGGGAAACACGGGTCTTTATCCCATAATTTGTCCCAATGTCTCTACATATATATATATATATATATATATATATATATATACAGTATATATATATATATATATATATATATATATATATATATACTGTATATATATATCATATATATATGATATGTATATATATATATATATATATATATATATGTGAATAAATTCGCTAGTGGACAGCGACATCAATCATACAATCTAAATAACCGTCGCGCAGAGGATTCGAACCACCGCCAGAGACTCAAGAGAGTCCGTAAGCACCCGCCTTAGACCACTCAACCATAGACGATCTAAAAGTGTATGAACTCGTAATCTATCTGATTACCGAGATGGGGAGGGTGCTAACTGCCCCCCATATAAACCCCCTTTTTACCATACACCTAATCGCACCAATGGGAATGGTAAGGACTAGATCGAATCCCCCTCACGCTTCTCGTCATCGTAACTATGTTAATAAATTCGCTAGTGGACAGCGACATCAATCATACAATCTAAATAACCGTCGCGCAGAGGATTCGAACCACCGCCAGAGACTCAAGAGAGTCCGTAAGCACCCGCCTTAGACCACTCAACCATAGACGATCTAAAAGTGTATGAACTCGTAATCTATCTGATTACCGAGATGGGGAGGGTGCTAACTGCCCCCATTATAAACCCCCTTTTTACCATACACCTAATCGCACCAATGGGAATGGTAAGGACTAGATCGAATCCCCCTCACGCTTCTCGTCATCGTAACTATGTGAATAAATTCGCTAGTGGACAGCGACATCAATCATACAATCTAAATAACCGTCGCGCAGAGGATTCGAACCACCGCCAGAGACTCAAGAGAGTCCGTAAGCACCCGCCTTAGACCACTCAACCATAGACGATCTAAAAGTGTATGAACTCGTAATCTATCTGATTACCGAGATGGGGAGGGTGCTAACTGCCCCCCATATAAACCCCCTTTTTACCATACACCTAATCGCACCAATGGGAACGGTTATTTAGATTGTATGATATATATATATATATATATATATATACGCACACATAAATACATACATTCATACATATATATGCATACACACTCACATAAATCTATACCTACCTACAATCATACATACATAATACATACATCCTGTGCACACACATGCATACATATATACATATGTATACATACATCTAAAATAAGAATGAAATATATATGTGTGTTGTGAAAACGCGTATACATGCATAAATAAATATTTGGTTTATATTCACAACCCACTGATCCTTCAACGATCCCCATATCTCGATTTCATTCCAGTCAGTAAGGAAAATTGATCATTATTTAAAATCATTACTTCTCTAAGTTGCCTGATATGTTCGTTAGCGTTATGGCGTCATAGTGTCTGTCTTAAGAGCGAGAGTCAATATCATTCCGAATTGCTCGGTGATGTTTTGTGACCCTTTATCTCCATCGCTACGCTGCCTTTTTTCTAGATTAGGTTTTGTTCTCTCAAACACTGGGCGATTTTATTCAGTCTGTGGGACTGAATTATTCATTGAAAAGGTTGCTGGTATCATGCAAAAAAAGAAAAAAATCTTATCTTTCTAATGCTCGTAATAACTATATGAAACCACATAAACAAATATTTGGCAGACAGTATGGAATTGTTTAGTTAATTCTATCGACAACTCATCAATAGATTTTCTTTTCTTTATATAATTTCTTGCTTGAATATATTTTTTTACTCATGTTCAGGTAGCCTCGATTACCTTGATTGACTTGTATAATCAGTCTGCCTTCCTCCAGACGATTTTGTTTACCCGAGATAGAAAAGAACTGGACTGTATAAGGTCAAGAATCTTGACCTTTTAGACCCGTTTTATAACTTAAATATCTATTCTAGCTGGTAGCCGTCGCTAGATGATTTTATTCAGCGAAGAGTTATAAAGAATTACTTTAAACTTAATTTAGCAATAGTGTTTCACATGTTCAGCTTAATATGTCCATGATAGATAAACTGAAACGTATTTTTGCTAAATTCAGCATTCTTACTAATGCGTTATAAGCTAGTGTGGGACATAAAAACAATTACGAACTTACTTGTTTGTTGATCAAGTGGCGATCCCGGTGACTGACTCTCTTGTAGGTCGACAACAGAAACCATTGGATGAGGAGTTGGATTTCTTTGTCTCTTGATATCCTTCTCCTCTTCCTTCTTCGTTTCCTTGTGTGTTCCTTCGGTGTCTGTTTTCTTGAACTCCTTCGTGTCATGTGCATCTGGATCGGGAGGTGCAGATGGTGTATGATCGAGTTTAGTATTTGAAATATTTGATGAAGAGCTGCTTGGGCGACTGGAACTTCTTTTTCTCGATGAACCTGGATTCGAGCCTCCAGATTTTTTCGATCTTGCTGAATTAGGTTTGACTGTGTTTTCTGACGCAGATGTTGAAGAGCCGCTTGAAGACGAAGAAGAGGACTTCGAAGACTTCGACGAAGATGGTCTAGTTGCTTCAGTGACAAGTGCCTTGACGTTGAGATTAGATATGAGAGGTCGGGTTTTGTCAGGAGTGTTTGACAGGAACATGGGTGGGTGGTTTTCTCTTTCTTCCTCTTCCCCCGGTGAAGATTGCCCAGACTTGGTCGACGATCCTCGACGTTCCAGATCACCCAGTGGCCTGGGAGGAGGAGAGTTGATTTTTGTCATGTCGAGTTTAGGAGGTGCTAGCACAGCACTCAACTTCTTCAAAGCATTTCTTTTCTTCGTTTGAATATCTCTCGTCTTAGGTTCTTCACCTTCTTCGTGAGGAACCTCCCCCGGAAGGGATGTCACAGATTTGGTCTCACTTGACCTCGACTTAGCTGACGAAGTAGTCCTCGACTTCTGTGACGCCGATCCCGGAGAGCGACTGGAATTTGTGTCATCAAGAGCGTCGTTCAAGAGATCGACAGCAGGATCTTCTTTCTCACCTTTGGCTTTGGTCACAGAGGGTTCCTCTTCTTCCTCTGCAACTTTAGATAACCTGCCGTCGGTTGCCGGGACGGATTCCTTTACGTTCTCTGAGATCTGTTCCGCTGAAGGCCCAGCACCAGCGCTAGTGGGAGTCAGGTCATCGGCCCCAGCAAGGACGCTCCCCGTGCAACCCATAGTCACCTTCTTTGAGTCTCCGAGACCTCAAATACGGACTGTTTATCCCCTGAAGCGCCAAGAGAATTTAGAAAATGTCGGGCAAGCTAATCATCTTTGTTTGAATATTATCTTAAACCTATTGTCGATTATATAGCTATGACCCTCCAAAGTCAATTTCTTTAGGCTCTTATATAATCAGTTAAGATGCCAATATGCAATTTTCGACATTACTGCCACATGACATGGCACTAATTTCACATTCTTCCCAAACAAACCTCTAGCACTGAAACGTCTTAATGTGGACTTTGTGCTTAGAAAAAAAAAAATTAAATTCGTCTTCAGTACATTCCTACATGATTCACCAGTGGGCAGGATTCAAATGTTTGAATTTCGGCCGGCGAGCATGAGAAACGTTAACGATTTAACGAATGTAACGAATATTGTGTCAGTGCACTTATGTCACCTGGTTATTACCAAAACGTTGGTGGTGACACCCCTGTTCTTATGTCCCTTTTGCTCTCAAACTGGGAAGAAAGAAAATCACAATATCACGCTGATAAGCTGTTTCTTTAAGCTTATCGTTAAGACCAATCTATTCTTTGATATTTCGGTGACGCTCAACAACAATAATAATAATAATGATAAAAATATATATGGAGCCTTGGCGCAAGTCCTTCTCCACACTCCTCGCTGTGTCCTGTTTGTCTCACTCGTCCGATGTCACGGGGCGGACTGGATTGTGAGTGACACGTGCTGCTCAGTGGCACCTCCAGTTAGCAATGAGGCTCTGGCGCCACGCTATCGGCGCCAGGCATCAGGCAGGAACGCAGGAGGAAGACGCGGAGGAGGAGGAGGAGGAAGAGGACAGAGAGGAGGAGAAAAAAAAAGAGGATGAGAAAGGGAATGATGAAGAGGATCAGGTGGAAGAGGGGGGAGAAATAAAAGAGGACGAAGAGGACGAGAAAGGTGAAGGGGATGTAGAGGAAGAGAAAAGGAAGGAGGAGGAGAAGAAGGAAGAACAAAAAGAGGGTAAGGAAGAGGAGTAAGGATAAGAGGAGTAGAGAAGGGGACGGAAGAGGGGAGGGGAGGAGAGGAAAAGGAAGGAAAAACGAGGGGAAAAGGGAAGGAGGGGGAGGAAGGAGAGGGAGGGGAGAAATATGAGGATAAGAGTGAGGAGGATGAGGTGGAGGTGAGAGGGGGTTTGTGTGATATCAGGTTATGAGTAAGTGGTAGTGGTGATTGTATCGATGATGAAAGAAGCGTCAATACCAGTCATGTTTGGCAAACTCACAGAAATGACGTTGATAGATACCTAGAAACGTTTATTTTTGTTCGGTTCATTTTAAGAATGATCGTTTGAGTGTTTTCTTTCCTAAATTCTATGTTTATGGGTTTATGTATTGTATACCAGAATCCAGATAAAAACGGGTGAATTCACTCTGGAGTAAAGGTGAGTGATATGACGTCATATAATGACGCGAAAGGCGCCAGATACATACATACATACATACACACACACACACACACACATATATATATATATATATATATATATATGTGTGTATATATATGTATATATATATATATGTGTGTGTGTGTGTGTGTGTGTGTGTGTGTGTGTATTCATTCTTATTTGGGTTATTGTAAGAACAAACAATTATGTGTTCATGAGTTCAGACGAAAACGAGTCACCTCACTCCAGGAAAAAAGACTGAGCGATATGACGTCACAGAATAAGTAAATAAACGACCATCGCACTTTAGGAAATTAATCTGATGCTTTGTGTATTTTATTTTTATATAAAAATTGACTCAAAATGCCAAGACTTTAGGTTGACTGGCGCCTTGCGCTTATTATCTTTTTGAAGCGAAATGCCGTGCTGCTTATCTTGAATTCGACGTGTTCATCTACATAAATCTAAGAGCAAGCGAGAACTCACAAGATGAATTACAGTGTTCCCTCCCCCACCCAACTATCCTTCAGCCTAAAGGCTTTCTCACTACCAATAAACATGCGGAGTACTTTTGTCCCCTCCCTCCTCCCTCCTCCCCTTCCTGCATTCCTTTACTGAAATTCTCTTGCCACGTCACCGCGGGAGAATTTCCGCGTCGGGTATTACTCATTCGAGACAGTTCGATGCCGAAGGACAACAATTAAGAACAGTCATTCTTTTGCCGTAGGTGACGGCGAACTTAGTGCACAAGAATTTACGAATTGAACCTTAATGGTTCACTGCAGTAACGACCTATTCTCTACCTCACCACGGTTCATTGGTTGTTATAGACTGCTGTTCACCGGCGCTTCTGTCCTTGAGGGCAACCTGTCATACGTTAGCTTATATTTCATGTGTTTATTTAGCTAAAGGTGTTTTTTATCTGGTTAGAAGTCCTGTTTTTCATACGAATTTGTGGAGGGATGATAGAGGTATTGGCGTTTGGTCGCCCAGGATGTGGTGTCATGTTATTGTTGAGGAGGGCAGAAGAAAGAATAGGTGGCTGAGTAAATCGGACATCCTAGTAGTAGTCTAAGCCGTGCTGTTGAGGACGGTGTGCTTCGAACTGGCAGGTGGGAGGTCTTTTCCTGTCAAGAGATGGCCGTGTGCCTGAGTCGAGAATGTCCTGTTCTTTGGAGTACTAGTACCGTTTCAAAACGTCGGTTGTGTTAATGTGAGGACAATCATGGATGTATATGGAGCCTGAGTGTTTTTTGGTGGTTCGTTGGTTTTGCTCCCTGTGTCGTTGTCACATATTTAACATTGCAGATCAGAAGATTGGGAAATAATTTGTGATTGGTAGTGGAGTGGAGGAAGCGAAAGGGGGGGGGGTCATCGCCTCTCGAGCTGCTTTGTTGGCTCCTTTGTTCCGGGTATGCCAACATGGGATGGCATCCAGCAGGACACAGATTTGAAGCTGGTGCTGTGGATAATCCGCCAATGGACTTTGTGGACCAGTAAGTGGTGGACTTGAGAGTGGAGATTGCTTGTAGGGCATTTCGTGAATCTTATATGATTATATAGGATGAGTGATGAAGGAGGAGTTGTGGATAGTATTTAGGGCGGTGAAGAAGACGAATGGAGACGGCCGCGTTAAATGGAAGCCGTCGGTATATATATGTCAACAGCTGTTGAATGAGCGGATTGTTGGGAGAGATATTCCTATCGGATGATTTTAACAGGCTTCTTGTGTACAAACTTTATACTACAGTGCTGCGAAAAACACCTGCGCTGAGGGGTAAGCCGAGGGAGCGGAGCGTAACAGGTTCTAGTACTGGAAGGGCTGTGAGTTGTAGCGGAGGCGTGGGAGGGGCAGGACTTGTAGTAATGGATTTAGATTAGACAAATTTAGGTTTAAGATGAAAATAGGCAAGAACTTGTTTACTAACAGAGTGGTTAACGAAAGTAATAGACTTAGTAACCATATAGTGAGGGCTGAAACAATTGGTTGCTTTATATGAGATGATTAGATAACTTTATGGATAGATACGGCAAGTGGTAAGGCACAGAAATGTCTAGTGTAGGCCTTATGGTCTCTTGCAGTCTCCTCCATTCTATGTTCTTACATTCATAGTCGGTTTACTCTGTATGAGGGCCTTGCATAAGTTCGATAGTGATTGTCTGTCTGCTCCTCAACTTGTGTGGGTTTGGAATCTTAGATCACAAGCTCAGAGGCAGGATACTTTTATATGCTTAAGGTAGTGAGCACAAGTGTTTCTACTGTCGAGGACCAGGAACTGGGTCTGTTCTACCACTGAAAATCATCATCAGAACTCATTCATGTCGGCATTATATTTTCAAGCAACTACAGTGTTTCGATTCCATAGCTCTTATGACTAAGACAATCACAAGAATGCATTGATATTGATATTCTTGTAGAATCTATCAATTATAAGAAACTGCTGAACGATTCCTATTGTAAACATTCCATGTGGTAATTAGAACATTCCATTGTAAAGTTAGTGCATTAATCAATCAATCCATTCCCTCCTGAAGGGAACCCGCCACCCCTTGGAACCGCCAACTGCCAGCGGTTTAGCCCACAAATCACTCAGCGAAGGTTTTGTAGTCTTATTATCGGCTGAGAAGAAACCTGCACAGCGAAGCTATAGCGGTAATCCCCTACCACACTCCTGGCCAAATGGCCACTTCCGGAAGGGAGTGTGTGGTTGGACATTCCGCATAAATCATCGGAAATTTAAAATTCCCGGCTCTGTGCAGGTGGCGCAAGCGTCTACAACCCCACCTCCCCCTCCCTATCCCCTCCCTTCTTACTCGGCTGCACGGATTGAGCCGTCACTTAGCATCGCGGAACCAGACGAGTCGGTCACTCAACAACCCACCTTCTTTTCATGCCGGTAAGTCTGGTTCCTGCTCGTGCTCTTGTGTTCTCGTAGGGAGCTCTACCTGTTCTCCTGCAGTTTTTCCCCTTCGGTGTTGTGTCCAGACACCTTTGGGACACCCCGTCTATGATTATCATTATTCTATTTTCAGACCAAACGCTTGTGTGTGGAATCCGGCTGCACAGCCAGGATCTCGTCAGACGGCCACCACGACCTCTGCTCCCGCCATGCCCCTTGTTTCTCACAAGCTGGCTTTAACCCCCTAGCCTGCGTTGTGTGCAAAGCGCGGGTTGAGGAGATTCGTGCTGCTCCTCCCAAAACCCGTTCCAAGCTAGCCGCCCTCGAACTCCTTCGGGAGGCATGGCGCAGAGCTCGGAAATTGAAATCCGCTGACGACCTCCCCCCCCCCCGGTGTGGGCGGATCCGGCGTTAGGCGTGGAATTGGGCCTCGTTCGCCCTCGCCATCCGTCTCCCTATGTCTCCGAGACTTCCGTTGGTGCACAACCTGGGCCTCTCGGAGTACAAGGGGACGAGTCTGATGTTGCGGAGTATGGTGTCCCCGAGCGTCCTCAGGCCTCTCGGCAGCCCCATACATCCGACCATCAAGGGTCCTTAAAACCCTTACGGCTTGCTTTGTCAAGCACCCCCACGAACTCGTCTTCCTCCCTAGTTCACTCGCGTGAACCCGGCAGGAAATCTCGCTCGAAAAAGAGGTCTGCCTCACCGAGGTCCAGGACGCTCAGCTTGTCCCCACCCTCCACAGCCTCTCCCCCCAACTCACCCTCCCTTCCTCGCTCTCCTTTTCCTCGCCGTAAATCCCACAAGGGCAGGGAGCCGGAGGACGAAACGAGGGGAGAGGGAACTCTGGCTGCCCAAGTGGCTGCCCTCCTTCCGTCCCTGATAGGCCCCGTCCTTGAATCGGCCCTATCACATTATCCGGCCTTTCAGGCCGCGCAAATCATAACGCACCCCTCTCCAGAGCAACCTCCTATTGAACCTACGGCTCTAGCCCCCCCTCCCACTCTCCCTCCTGGTCCTTCCCTCCGCCCCTCCGTGCCGGCGACAGGTATAGGACTAGAAGGCCCCTCTCAGGAGGAACCCCCCAATCAGACGTCCGTCGGGTTGGATAGGGTGGAGGACCACTACAGTTCTTCTTTACCTTATCCTCCTACCATGACGGACTCTTTTGAGTTCCGCCCCTTCTCATGGTGTGACCTTCCCCGGTCCTGGGAGTACTCGTTTGGAGAAGGCCACAAGCTAGTGGCCTGGTCTCCCGACTACTCGCTACCGGAGGGCTGGAGGAGGAGAGATGACGTTATCCTAAAGTGGGCCAACGACGAGGAGGGGGCTAAGGTTCTATATAAGATTCGACCCCTCTCCGCCCCGGCCTCCACGCCCTCCAGGATTTCCACCTCTAACACTCTGGACGCATTAGGTGCTCTCCTGGAGAACCCTCGTTTAAACCCTGATGGGCATATGTTTGTCGACAGGTCGGGGGACTCACCGGCGGTAGCACTCTCCCCAAACGCCTGGTTCCCGCAGGAGAAAGGGGAGAAGGCCTTAGACATCCCTGCTCTCTTCGAGCGGGCCCAAGACCAACCCAAGACGGTTCCTCCTCGACGGCATATCCCTTCATCATTCCCCGTCGTCCTGCCACCACCCTTCGCGCCGGAGGGCCTGCGCGATTGCTTATGGCACTCGGGCAGGGACCCCGCCCTCCCCCATCAACTTAGTGAACCGGAGGCTAAGTTGCTGACGACGGAGGCCTCGACCAGACAAGACCTTGCCTCTACCATCTCGACCGTCACGGCAATCGCGATGTTGAGGAACTGGCTGACGACGCTCGCCACGAGCTTTGAGGACTTCCCGCGGGAAGAATTGAGGTGAGTGGGATATTTCAATCTATACAGAGGGTTCAGACCTGTCCTGGCGAGAGACGCTCAGGGAGCGTCTTCACCCAGGACGGAGCGTCTTGACTAGCGCCCGAGGACGCGATCGTTCGGAAACGACCTCGGCCTCGCATATGTTATACGTTAGACAATTGAGCGATGTGACTTTATTACACCCTCCGGGGATCGGGATCCTTCTCGCCCTACTAATTTGATTCGCGTGTTTTCTGTATGCAGAGACACCCTGGCGGCACTCTCTACCGTGGCAGAGGGTACAGCCAACATGGCGTCATCAGCCCTACCCCCAGCAGCGAGGGCCTTCACCGCGGCTCGTTTGGCAGCTCGTCAGTCTGCAACGCGGTCGGCCCCGGAGATAGCTCGCCGGGGCGTGGTGAGAGCAGCTCCCCTTTCCCGTGGTCTGTTCGACCAGGAAGCGACAGACCGCGTCTTCGCTACGGTCCCGACCGTCATCCAGATCCAACAACCCTCCCAACCTTCGGAGACACGCGATAGTGACCATCTCCGCTAGCACAGTTCTGGACTTCCTGTCTTGGCTAGCTGACACCACCAACAGGGCACCGGCGACGATCTCGGCTCACTACGCAGCCCTCGCTGATCCACTCTGCTTCGGCATGAACATCAGAGTGCCACAAAGGGCGCGAAACCTTCTAATGAAGGGGATCCGCGCCTCGAGAGAGCCGAGACGTCAGCCGGTCCTAGCCTGGTCCTTGCATCGTGTTCTGCAGTACCTGACGTTCGAAGGGACCATCATGGAGGAGGAACACTTCCTTCAACGTGCCGTCTTTCTGCTCGCCCTGGCTACGGGTTACAGGGCGTCACAGCTGGCGGCGATCACCCGCCACCAGTCCTTCTCCAAACTGGAGGAGGACTGCTCTGCCCTAACTCTCGCTCCATCACCTACATTCCTAGCCAAGAATGAGCAGGCGGACGACATGATTGGCCCTATCAGAATACCATCCTTCCTGGAGGAAGGAAACCCACACCCGCTGTGCCCGGTCCGTGCGTTTAAAGACTACGTGGAACGCACGGAAGGGGTGTCCGAGGATCATCTCTTCTACAATTCGAAATCTCGGAACCCCCTAACCCCGAGGTCCCTGGCGCGTCTACTTTGCCGCGTTATAGAGAAGGCCGACCCGGGCCATGCCCCCCACGCCCACAACATCAGAGGCCTCGCGGCATCACTGGCGTTTCTCCGCACCCACTCTGTGGAACGGGTGCAGGACCTCGGGGGCTGGGCATCAGCAACTTCCTTCAAGACACGGTATCTCTACCACTCGATCACCCCTGTCCCATGTGTCGCCATGGGAACGGCTCCACCCCTCTCTTCGCAAAAGAAGGGGGGCAAAGGGCGACCGAGGGGTAGGGGAAGGCCCAGGAACCGCTGAGCAAGATACAATATTCTACATAGAATTTATGCACTATGTAAATTGTACAATATTATTTTTATAAAAAATAAACAAATGAATATATATATATATATTGATATTGATATCGATATAAGTACTTGATGCTTTTTGTCTCCCCCCTACTGAATGATAAGATGAATAGTCTCCCATACGAGACACACGTAATAACGGCTTGAGCCCTGTCCTCGACTACAATTTGGGCTTCACCTTCTCCTCCCACCTATCCTCGTCTCATGCTTAGCTTCGCTGTGCAGGTTTCTTCTCAGCCGATAATACTTCTTTGTCGCGGCTAGTGCCGCTTAAATTGTTTTTATCGGCTTAAGAAACCTGCACAGATTTAGGGTCCCTCCCTCCTCCCACAGGCGAAGCCTTCATTTCTCATTGAAGTGACGGCTCAATCCGTGCAGCCGAGTAAGAAGGGAGGGGATAGGGAGGGGGAGGTGGGGTTGTAGACGCTTGCGCCACCTGCACAGAGCCGGGAATTTTAAATTTCCGATGATTTATGCGGAATGTCCAACCACACACTCCCTTCCGGAAGTGGCCATTTGGCCAGGAGTGTGGTAGGGATTACCGCTATAGCTTCGCTGTGCAGGTTTCTTAAGCCGATAAAAACAATTTAAGCGGCACTAGCCGCGACAAAGAAGTATATTTCCCTCTCCAATGACGAAACCTAACAAAGACACGAAAAATGACTAGGACAAGTTCCAGAACAACCCTTTTGTACGTCATGCATAATGCAATGGCAGCGTCTTTGCCTTGTAGTAACATGTTGCTAAACTTAGGTTTCGAGTTCCAGTGGCAGAGCTAGTCAATATATATATATATATATATATATATATATATGTATATATACATATATATGTATATATATATATGTATATATACATATATATATGTACATACATACACACACACACACACACACACACATATATATATATATATATATATATATATATATATATATATATATATATATATCGATTAGACCTCAACTAGCCCTTGAAGTAAAAGGACAAATCTGAATTTCAAAAATTTTGTTCTGGCTATGGTCAGATGAATTCTTTTACTTTAATGGAAGCTATACCAGGCAAAGGGTTACAAGGAGTATTGTAGAAATTGTTGTATTGTAAAAAGCCTGGCTTTTGATCGCCTGACAATCGTTTCAGTTTCAAAACTGCTATGGTTTGTTTATCATATTAATCACAATATAAACTTTACTAAATGAGTAATTTCTGTGTTCTTAGGATGAATAATGATAATTTATTGACAATTGAAAAAATATTTAATAGTCAGTTAAAACAAGTGATTGAAATTTTTCTGATAGATACTGCTACACTTTTTTTTTTCTTTTCTTTTTTTTCTTCTTTTTCGTGGTTCAACAGTGTGGGAACCACTGCTAAGAGGCACTTATTTGCGGCCGAAGCGGCCTTTTCTGTTTGTTGTTCGAATCAAGTCATGACGACTTGGTGGCGAAGTAGACAAGGTTCGTCAGAGTCGACGACCATTGCGACATCTGGCAAGCGCCTTCCCCGCGACTCGCAAGCGAAGGGTTTTCATACTCAAACGCCATCTACCGGGAAAAATAGTAGACTACTTAGAATGCCGACTCACACGTCAACAACGTAAAAAAAAAAAAAAAAAATCATTATCGGCTGAAAGAAACCTGCACAGCGAAGCTATAGCGATAATCCCATACCACACTCCTGGTCATATGGCCATTTCCCGAAGGTTGAGTGTGGTTTGAATTTTCCGCCAAAATCATCGGAAATTTAAAATTCCCGGCTCTGTGCAGGCATGCGCATTGTCGACCCCACCTCCCCCTCCCTATTCCCTCCCTTCTTACCCGGCTAGCTCGAGCCGGACGTCGCGTCACTTAGCATCGCGGAACCAGACGAGTCGGTCACTCCACAACCCACCTTCTTTTCTTGCCGGTAAGTCTGGTTCCTGCTCGTGCTCGTGTGTTCACGTAGGGAGCCCTACCTGTTCTCCTGCAGTTTTTCCCCTTCGGTGTTGTGTCCAGACACCTTTGGGACACCCCTTCTATGATTATCATTATTCTATTTTCAGACCAAACGCTTGTGTGTGGAATCCGGCTGCACAGCCAGGATCTCGTCAGACGGCCACCACGACCTCTGCTCCCGCCATGCCCCTTGTTTCTCACAAGCTGGCTTTAACCCCCTAGCCTGCGTTGTGTGCAAAGCGCGGGTTGAGGAGATTCGTGCTGCTCCTCCCAAAACCCGTTCCAAGCTAGCCGCCCTCGAACTTCTTCGGGAGGCATGGCGCAGAGCTCGGAAATTGAAATCCGCTGACGACCCCCCCCCTGGTGTGGGCGGATCCGGCGTTAGGCGTGGAATTGGGCCTCGTTCGCCCTCGCCATCCGTCTCCCTATGTCTCCGAGACTTCCGTTGGTGGACAACCTGGGCCTCTCGGAGTACAAGGGGACGAGTCTGATGTTACGGAGTATGGTGTCCCCGAGCGTCCTCAGGCCTCTCGGCAGCCCCATACATCCGACCATCAAGGGTCCTTAAAACCCTTACGGCTTGCTTTGTCAAGCACCCCCACGAACTCGTCTTCCTCCCTAGTTCACTCACGTGAACCCGGCAGGAAATCTCGCTCGAAAAAGAGGTCTGCCTCACCGAGGTCCAGGACGCTCAGCTTGTCCCCACCCTCCACAGCCTCTCCCCCCAACTCACCCTCCCTTCCTCGCTCTCCTTTTCCTCGCCGTAAATCCCACAAGGGCAGGGAGCCGGGGGACGAAACGAGGGGAGAGGGAACTCTGGCTGCCCAAGTGGCTGCCCTCCTTCCGTCCCTGATAGGCCCCGTCCTTGAATCGGCCCTATCACATTATCCGGCCTTTCAGACCGCGCAAATCATAACGCACCCCTCTCCAGAGCAACCTCCTATTGAACCTACGGCTCTAGCCCCCCCTCCCACTCTCCCTCCTGGTCCTTCCCTCCGCCCCTCCGTGCCGGCGACAGGTATAGGACTAGAAGGCCCCTCTCAGGAGGAACCCCCCAATCAGACGTCCGTCGGGTTGGACGGGGTGGAGGACCACTACAGTTCTTCTTTACCTTATCCTCCTACCATGACGGACTCTTGAGTTCACCCCTTCTCATGGTGTGACCTTCCCCGGTCCTGGGAGTACTCGTTTGGAGAAGATCACAAGCTAGTGGCCTGGTCTCCCGACTACTCGCTACTGGAGGGCTGGAGGAGGAGAGATGACGTTATCCTAAAGTGGGCCAACGACGCGGAGGGGGCTAAGGTTCTATATAAGATTCGACCCCTCTCCGCCCCGGCCTCCACGCCCTCCAGGATTTCCACCTCTAACACTCTGGACGCATTAGGTGCTCTCCTGGAGAACCCTCGTTTAAACCCTGATGGGCATATGTTTGTCGACAGGTCGGGGGACTCGCCGGCGGTAGCACTCTCCCCAAACGCCTGGTTCCCGCAGGAGAAAGGGGAGAAAGCCTTAGACATCCCTGCTCTCGAGCGGGCCCAAGACCAACCCAAGACGGTTCCTCCTCGACGGCATATCCCTTCATCATTCCCCGTCGTCCTGCCACCACCCTTCGCGCCGGAGGGCCTGCGCGATTGCTTGTGGCACTCGGGCAGGGACCCCGCCCTCCCCCAGCAACTTAGTGAACCGGAGGCTAAGTTGCTGACGACGGAGGCCTCGACCAGACAAGACCTTGCCTCTACCATCTCGACCGTCACGGCAATGGCGATGATGAGGAACTGGCTGACGACGCTCGCCACGAGCTTTGAGGACTTCCCGCGGGAAGAATTGAGGTGAGTGGGATATTTCAATCTATAGAGGGTCCAGACCTGTCCTGGCGAGAGACGCTCGGGTAGCGTCTTCACCCAGGACGGAGCCTCTTGACTAGCGCCCGAGGACGAGGTCGTTCGGAAAACGACCTCGGCTTCGCATATGTTATACGTTCTACAATTGAGCGATGTGACTTTATTACACCCTCCGGGGATCGGGATCCTTCTCGCCCTACTAATTTGATTCGCGTGTTTTCTGTATGCAGAGACACCCTGGCGGCACTCTCTACCGTGGCAGAGGGTACAGCCAACATGGCGTCATCAGCCCTACCCCCAGCAGCGAGGGCCTTCACCGCGGCTCGTCTGGCAGCTCGTCAGTCTGCAGCGCGGTCGGCCCCGGAGATAGCTCGCCGGGGCGTGGTGAGAGCAGCTCCCCTTTCCCGTGGTCTGTTCGACCAGGAAGCGACAGACCGCGTCTTCGCTACGGTCCCGACCGTCATCCAGATCCAACAACCCTCCCAACCGGAGATTCCAGGACTTCCTTCGGAGACACGCGATAGTGACCATCTCCGCTAGCACAGTTCTGGACTTCCTGTCTTGGCTAGCTGACACCACCAACAGGGCACCGGAAGGCCGACCCGGGCCATGCCCCCCACGCCCACAACATCAGAGGCCTCGCGGCATTGCTGGCGTTTCTCCGCACCCACTCTGTGGAACGGGTGCAGGACCTCGGGGGCTGGGCATCAGCAACTTCCTTCAGGACACGGTATCTCTACCACTCGATCACCCCTGTCCCATGTGTCGCCATGGGAACGGCTCCACCCCTCTTCGCAAAAGAAGGGGGGGCAAAGGGCGACCGAGGGGTAGGGGAAGGCCCAGGAACCGCTGAGCAAGATACAATATTCTACATAGAATTTATGCACTATGTGAATTGTACAATATTTTTATAAAAAATAAATAAATAAATGAATATATATATATTGATATTGATATCGATATAAGTAAAAAAAAAAAAAAAAAAAACAGGTCGAAATGGACATGACTTCTCCTATTCAACTTAAGCTAATCTATAGTCATGATGGTCAAGAACTTTACCATGTTGAAATTAATTTCAACGCTCACTGTGACTCAGGTCGAAATGACCATGACTTTTCCTATTCAACTTGAGCTAATCTACAGTCATGATGGTCGAGAATTTTACCATGTTGAAATTAATTTCGACGCTCACCGTGACTCAGGTGGAAATGGACATGACTTTTCCTATTCAACTTGAGCTAATCTACAGTCATGATGGTCGAGAATTTTACCATGTTAAAATTGATTTCGACGCTCACTGTGACTTAGGTCGAAATGACCATGACTTTTCCTATTCAACTTAAGCTAATCTGTAGTCATGATGGTCAAGAATTTTACCATGTTAAACTAATTCAACGCCCACTGTGACTCAGGTCGACATGAACATGACTTTTCCTATTCAACTTAATTTAATCTACAGTCATGATGGTCGAGAATTTTACCATGTTAAAATTAATTTCGACGCTCACTGTGACTTAGGTCGACATGACCATGACTTTTCCTATTCAACTTAAGCTAATCTGTAGTCATGATGGTCAAGAATTTTACCATGTTAAACTAATTCAACGCCCACTGTGACTCAGGTCGACATGAACATGACTTTTCCTATTCAACTTAATTTAATCTACAGTCATGATGGTCGAGAATTTTACCATGTTAAAATTAATTTCGACGCTCACTGTGACTTAGGTCGAAATGACCATGACTTTTCCTATTCAACTTAAGCTAATCTGTAGTCATGATGGTCAAGAATTTTACCATGTTAAACTAATTCAACGCCCACTGTGACTCAGGTCGACATGAACATGACTTTTCCTATTCAACTTAATTTAATCTACAGTCATGATGGTCGAGAATTTTACCATGTTAAAATTAATTTCGACGCTCACTGTGACTTAGGTCGAAATGACCATGACTTTTCCTATTCAACTTAAGCTAATCTGTAGTCATGATGGTCAAGAATTTTACCATGTTAAACTAATTCAACGCCCACTGTGACTCAGGTCAACATGAACATGACTTTTCCTATTCAACTTAATTTAATCTACAGTCATGATGGTCGAGAATTTTACCATGTTAAAATTAATTTCGACGCTCACTGTGACTTAGGTCGAAATGACCATGACTTTTCCTATTCAACTTAAGCTAATCTGTAGTCATGATGGTCAAGAATTTTACCATGTTAAACTAATTCAACGCCCACTGTGACTCAGGTCAACATGAACATGACTTTTCCTATTCAACTTAATTTAATCTACAGTCATGATGGTCCAGAATTTTACCATGTCAAAATTTATTTCAACGCTCACTGTGACTCAGTGATGTCACGGTATGATGACGTCATTGTGATAAATTGACGTCACCATGTAGTCCTATGACGTCAATTTGTGTCCCTGTGACGTCACGAGACGATCCTATGGCGCCATGATCAATCCGGTGACGTCACAGTACAATCACATGATGTCACTAGGTATTAAACATATAGAAGTCCGCTTGTGGGTGACGAGACGTCACAAATTGCCATAGCACACTATTGGATGAAGACGCTCGCCACGGGCTTCGAGAACTTCCCGCGGGAAGACTTGGGGTGAGTTGGATACATACCGAGGGTCCAGGCCCGTCTTCGTGGGAGACGCTCAGGGAACGTCTTCACCCAGGACGAAGCCTCTTGACTAACGCCCACGGACGAGGTCGCTCGGAAACGAACTTGGCCTCGCATACTCCCTTTCGGTTTCTCGCTTACCCCGAGGATCTTCACGAAACTAGTGAGAGTGGTAGGCGTACGTTGGACGGAAGCAAGCGTCTCCACACTCATGTTCCTAGACGGCTAGTGGATGCATTTGCCCACCGGGGAGGGTGCATCGGCCGACATCTCAATGGCTCTGAGTGTGTTGGCGGACGTGGAGTTCGGGGTGGACTGGGACGGGTCTGCCCTTGCTCCCACACAGACTTTATTGGCTCGGGATTGAGTGGGACACAGTCAGCGTCCTTCGGGTGCTCCCCTGCGCCAAAAGAGCGTGCTTCTCTCACACGTCCTCCCTCCTTCGGTGGCGGGGGGGGGGGGGGGGCCTCAACTTCGCGACCCCGGCCCTTCCACTGAGCCGCTTGGGGCGCCGACGGCTGGTACGGGAGGTCGACAGGAGCATACTGCTTCTCCCGCGTGACCTGCCCGGGCCGATACCCTCAGCACTCCACAGGTTGTTGCGTCCCTGGCTTCGGTCGGGGGCCCTACGCCGGTCGCTGGAGTTTCTCCGCACCCACTCTGTGGAGCGGGTGCGGGACCTAGGGACTGGACATCGACGACTCCCTTGGGGACACGGTGTCTCTACCACTCAGTCGCCCCTGTCCCATGTGTCGCCATGGAAACGGCTCCACCCCTCTCATCTCAAAAAAGTGGAGGGGGCAAAGGGCGACCGAGGAGTGGGGAGGGGCCAGGAACCGTTGAACAGGATACAAATTTCGTATAATTTACGCATTGTGTGAACAGTGCAATGTTGTGCATGTCACATTCTTCGGCGTGGGTACTTGACGTTTCTGTCTCCCCTCTACTGAGTGATAAAATGAATAAGTCTCCCATAGGAAAGACACACGTAATAACGGTTTGATTCAGGCTTCACCTCTCCTCCCACCTGTCCTCGTCTCATGCATAGCTTCGCTGTGCAGGTTTCTTTCAGCCGATAATATTTCTTTGTCGCGGCTCGTGCCGCTTAAATTCTTCTTATCGGCTTAAGAAACCTGCACAGATTTAGGGTCCCTCCCTCCTCCCACAGGCGAAGCCTTCATTTCTCATTGAAGTGACGCGACGTCCGGCTCGAGCTAGCCGGGTAAGAAGGGAGGGAATAGGGAGGGGGAGGTGGGGTCGACAATGCGCATGCCTGCACAGAGCCGGGAATTTTAAATTTCCGATGATTTTGGCGGAAAATTCAAACCACACTCAACCTTCGGGAAATGGCCATATGACCAGGAGTGTGGTATGGGATTATCGCTATAGCTTCGCTGTGCAGGTTTCTTAAGCCGATAAGAAGAATTTAAGCGGCACGAGCCGCGACAAAGAAATAATATATGTATACGAAAATGACAAAATTGATGGAAAAGGTTGGATAAGGTTTAAGGTTGATTCAGCTTGTTAGTTCAACATGTACGTCTTGAGAATAAGAGTGAATATACACACGCACACACACGTGGACACCCACAGTTCAACGGCGTAGTGGTAGGGTTCACAACCGCTACTCCAGCGTTCCGAGTTCAAATCTCATTCAGGGCTGAAATAATTTCAGTATCGCTGCGCTGGGAGCCGTTATTTCAACTCTCGTGGGCGAGGAGTTGTGTGTGTGTAAGGCCACAGCATTACCCATAGATCGGCCATGTATGAACTCTGAGTTCTCATCTGGGAGGGTAATAGCTGTCGATCACGAGTCCAACACGTGATCCAAGACCATGGTGAATCACACACACATACACACACACACACACACACACACACACACACACACACACACACACACACACATATATATATATATATATATATATATATATACATATATTATATATATACAGATATTATATATACATATATACATATATTATATATATACATAATATATATATATATATATATATATATATACATATACATATATATATACATATATATATATATATATATATATATATGTATATTTATAAATATTTTGTTTTATATATGTATATATATATATATTTATAAATATGTATATATATGTATATATATATATATATTAGATCAATCTAAGATTAGGTAATTAGGTACAATAAAAAACAATCGTGCTCTGTTATCGATACACAAGGTGGCTTTGAAAGAATAAAAAAATATTTCAAGATGTTAAGGAAAATTTAATATATAGCAAATATATAAAGGTTAATTTGATTATCGTATTGTTCAGCTATATGATTACACATTTTCTAAATGAGTTAGGTTACGTTAGGCTAGGTTAGATTAGGTTAGGTTGATTTATATCAAATGATAAGTTGTCAATAAAAGAGGAGAAGAACTTTGACGTACTATTATAATAATAGGCACCTGAGATAGTGACAATTCAAGAATATGCACATGTCGTTTGACCAATTCGAGAAAAGGCACCTCAGGTGCTTTATCTTGAATTGATCCATGTATATATATATATATATATATATATATATATATATATATATATATACATATACTGTATATATATATATATATATATATATATATATACATATACTGTATATATATATATATATATTGTGTGGTGTGTGTGCGTGTGTGTGTGTGTGTGTGTGTGTGTGTGTGTTTGTTTGTGTGAATGTGTGTGTACAAAATTACCACATGAGAAATAAAACTTTAAGACAATAAGTACTTTCGTGTATTACATCCTCAGACGGAGTACAGAGTAACGAGGCCATAAAGGTGGTTGAATGGACAACAGAAAGGAAGACGGACAAAATGGAACAAAAGTGTGGAAACGTGTACATAGGAATGTGGAGAGGTGCAAGACTTAATCTCCCTCGATTTCTGAATAGGAAGCCAGGGTGCACTAACCTTGTGATTGTACAATGTGAGGAGATGGTTGAGGTCCTTCTTGAAGTCAAACTCTTCCACGGCCTTCTTCAGGAAGTGCACAGCTACCTGGCCTTGGTTGTCCCTGTAGCTGTCGTGTCCTGTAAAATGTTTTTTTTTGTCAAATTACAGTTTTGAGAAATTCCATTCTAATTACATTACGGTTTTATCAAATTGGTTCTTGATAAACACCCCTGGTATTGGCATTTCGCCAGTGTCCCTCAGGATAGGTTAAGTTAGGTTAGGTTTGATGAGGTTACCTTTGGTTAGGTTACTTAAGGTCACAATGGGTCACGATGGCCTAGGAATTTTGGCGATTTTGGTACTTGACAGAAAACAATTTGACTAATGAGGAATTTGGCAAAACGTAATTTGGCGAAGTGGGAACGATTCGAGGGGGACATGGTTGGACGCAATGGCTTCAAACCCTTTTTGGGTAGCGACCTCAAATACAATCTTATATACCAGTGGTTGCGCCACTTAACCCCTTCTCCCACGCCCCAAGAAAAAAAATATAGATAAATGAATAAATACATACATAAAAATAACAATAAAAATGCTTTTAGTCTGAGCTATCACTGGACTACCGGTGCCACAATATCACTTCCTGAGGCAACTGGTGGCTGCTGGGGTGCTGGCACTCATCAGTGCCTCCTGAGAGGCACTGTTCTACCCTCTTCAACGTACTCATGGAGAACCTGGCTCTCCTTGATCTAGGAGAGGATGCTCGCCTCCTCTGTTATGAGGACGATCTCGCACTGGTGGTCACGGGGAGGGAGGGTCTCCTTCGCAGGACTCAGAGGACACGCAATCGCCTCTCTCAGGAATATGAACGACTAGGGCTGAAGATGATAATGATGATGGCGATGATGATGATGATAATGAAGTTGATGTCAGTTACGATTGGCTCCCTTAACTGATCATCTCCAATATTCGTCTTGAAAATTCGGAACGACAATGCACTCTCGAAAACATAGTAATATTTTTCAGTGTTCTAGAGTCTCCGAGCTTTTCCTACCAGATATGACCAATTCCCGAATTTTGATCATTTCTAATGGAGATAACTATTCGCACTCTACCTACAGATGCGTGTACGAAAACGACACCACAGATAACATCAAGAGAAGGAAGGCATTTCTTCACCTCGGGTCGTGCCGTAGACGACAACGAAGTCGGCGAAGACTGGCAGTTTGATGGATGCCCTCACCTTCTTGAGAGGTGCTGAAGAGTCCACGCTATCCAGGACTTCGGCGGCTTTGTGCCTCTGAGGCCCTCGGGAGGCCTGCCAACGAAGAATAACGAAGATGAACTTACGGCACAGACCTTACAACGCCCTTGTAGTGATCAGGGGCACCTATAACCAACCAGACAGGAAAGAAATACCTCTCTGGATTTAGGTGTACGCGCGGATAGATCATTATAGGAATGCAAATTGTTCTTCCTATTGGAAATACCCGGAGAGCTCCAATATTCGGAACGGAAACACCTTCCGAAAACATGATGGAATTTTTCAGTGTCCCTGGAGTCCAGGATTTTATAGATTTCGTTTTTTTTCTGAATATTGGAGTTGCCAGAGTTTAGAGACCTGATAGAGAGAACTTTCTGTAATCATCAAATAACCCTTCTCTATGCTTTGGCAAGCCATACATACATACCATACATACATATAATACAAACATGAACGCAAACATATATACAGACATACAGGCATACATACATGCATACATATATGCATACATACATATATATATGCATACATATATGCATACATAATACATACATACATGCATACATATATGCATACATACATATATATGCATATATATATGCATACATATATGCATACATACATACATACATGAACATATAAAACATACATACAGTACATAATTCTGAACTGAATAATGACATTCTAACACCGGGTATCAAAACTAAGGGGGAATAGCAGAGAACTCTTAGAGCTAGTAAAGGAGAGAGAATGAAAGAAAATGAGAAGCAGTGACGAAGGTAATTAAAAGTGGTTGACGATTCATCTACGTACTGTAGACTAGACTCAACTCTTAAAAAACGTTGCTCTGGGCCGTAGGGGCGTCACAAATATGCCTGTATAATTCAATACCCGTAAGTGGAGACCAGCTCTGAGGTCATTTGGCTCACCATGATGAAGAACAGCTTCGGTTTCCCGACGAGGGTTCTGCATTCTTTGAAGGCTTCCCACAGCTCCTCCATGGGCAGCTCCTTGAAGTCTTTGGTCCCGATGACCTCCTCGCCTGAGGTCGGGCTGACGTGGCCATGGCCGATGAGGAACACGGCCAACGCGTCGCTCCCGTCGAAGTCGTCCTTCTTCGCAACTTGATATGAAAAGTATTTTTGTGTTTAGATAGAAAGCCCCTCGGGGTCATGTAGGATTGATTTCGTTATAAGCAGTGCAACAAGTTATTCTTTAAACGAATAAGTAAATATATATATATATATATATATATATATATATATATATATATATATACATATACATGCACATACATTTGTGTATACATGATTTGTAAGCAACTATGTATATATATGCCCTTATGTTTGCGGTCATTTATGAATGTATGGGAAATTAAGAATCAACAAATTTTTTTTGTTCTCGGGACAAAATCTACATATTGAAAGCCCTTCTAAACAGTCACCTGGGTCCCAGGTGTTTACTCACTACTATTTAAAGATTGTAATCTAGTTTACATTGGTCAGGCAGGGAGAGATCTAGTGAACGTTCGATCAAATACGGTTAAAAAAGTTTGTCACTGTTCCAGTATGTGAAACAGTTAAATCGCTGTCTGGATTGGAACAAAGCTGATCTTATTTCTAAATCTTTCTGTGAGTTCAGGAGTAAGATGATGAAATCCACCCGAAAAGGATATTATCCCAACATGAATATATCAAAGGGGCAGTGGTCTCCGGATATCATATCCGGACTCATGGTCACAAAAATTGTCAATGGGCATTTTCCTTCTGACCCCACACCACATAATTATCAGGTCACTAGTGAGTAAGGGTAGTCATTGGTGTACCATTCCTCCTCCCTCTCTGTACTGCAATGCCGGGATTTCTTCATATACATACATACATATATATATATATATATATATATATATATATATACTGTATATATATATATATATGTACACGCTAAAGACCCACTGTTGATTGGGTTAAGAAAAACGATTTCCGTATATTTCGATCACTGACTGTGATCCTCTTTAGCGAAATACAAAGTCAAGAGAAAACACATATTTTATACAAAGGCAAGGGGTGGAGTGAGAGAACATGGACGTGACACTTCATGTAGCGTCTATGATACTGCACGGGCTTTGTGGCAAGTCGTCCCCTTTTACAATGGAAAGAAGTAATTTATTAACTGCCAAGGTGGTTATGTAATCAGGTGACCATTGTCCATTTGGTATATTAAAGTTAGAGAATTGTTTGATCAGGGAAGATTCAATGATTTTCCTTTTAAAACTACATTTATATTTAAATATGATTTTTGCCTCGTCCCAATTTATGCGGTGATTATTGTTGGCGACATGTTGGAATACCGCGGAGTTCTGTTGTGCGTCTTTGACTGAGTTTTTGTGTTCTTTTATTTTTGTTTGCAATTCTCTACCCGCTTGTCCCCAATAAAATTCTTCACATCCTGAGCAGGGTAATTTATAAACTCCAAGGTTTATGTCTTCTGTTGGTCTATGATGCACATTAACTACTTTTCTGAATAAATTATTCCCTATCTCCCAACTCCCTTGCCACCCCCACTCTCCTCCTCACCCATTTGTTTCTCACTCTATCTATCCTAGTAACCCCTACCATACTTCTTAGGCATTTCATCTCAAACACATTTCAACTCCTCCTCTCTTATGTTCCATGTCTCTGTTCCATACAGTGTTGTCGGCACAATCACTCCTTCATACAATCTCCTCTTAGCATCCATTCCCAAATGTCTATTTCTCATTACACACACACACACACACACACACACACACACACACACACACACACACACACACACACACATATATTATATATATATATGCATATACATACATGCATGCACTGACCTTAGGTCAATACCGTATATACCGATCCTGTCCAAAATACAGTCCAAGCATGATCGATTGGTGGTGAGTTGAACACCATGACTCACGGCAGCTTTTTCTCGCACCTCGCTCGACTGCTCTTGGCGTTATATAGTTGGTTTTATTTCCAAAGTGAGCTGGTCTGTGATTTTTTTTTCTACTTTGGTTGTTATGTTGTCACCTATACAAAGTCCTCGATGTGTGATCACTACAAAATATCGTTATAATTTCGCAACTTACTGTCGGAGTTATTTCTGGCGTAATATTTTTTGCAATTTTGATATTCTTTTTTAAGTGTTTTGTTACTTGGTTCCACTGTAAAAACGAGTTATAAGTAGCTTTAACATAGTTCCCATGCCAAAAAATCACAGAAGATATAAAATTCCTACACTGGAGAGATACTAAATCCGATTTCTTTGCAGTTTTCTCTCACCTTTGGTTAAGTTTTCTTTGATGCCCTGTGACGTCATGTCGCTCTTCATGGCCTCGATACTAAAGTTGAGGCGTTCAAGAATATATCTGAGATTTGCTTCATCTTTGTCTTGGTAATAAGAATCCTCTGCCTAAAATGAAATAACAAAAAAGAAGAAAAAAATGTGTAAAATATTATCATGAGCTCACTCCCATCCCTTGTTCCGTGTAAAAAGATTTAAATCCAAAACTCTCAAACTAATAATCTTATTGATATAACTTATTGATGTAATAATCCACAGTTCCGTGTCCTCTAATGCTAAATGATTCTAATTAACACAGGCGGAAACGTATGGTTTCAGTGTCGTGCATACAGTAGTACATGTACCTTAACCAGAATACATACACTTTTAAGATTATATTTCTATCAACGGTTTCAAGAGTGGGAAGCCCAGAATCGTCATTCTGCCCTCACCAATCTTGATTAAGATTAATCACTCTAAATCAGTGGTTCTTAACCTAGGGTACTTTTACACCAAAGGGATACAAAACCTTAATCCTGGGGGTACGATACATGATAGCCAGTACTGAATATTTACCATGAGAAAGTATAATGTACATTCATTGTATCCTACTAATTGACATTTCTAATTTGAAATAAAAAAGTACCTTTGTTCAGTAATTGAATATATCCAATCATTTCTCAGCAAGGGTTTGTATCACTAATCCTTTTCATATGTTTGCATGGCATGTATTATTGTATATTGGATGGGGGTACGAGATTTTTTTTTTTTTATAGATAATCGAGTACGAGCACTGAAAAGGGTTAAGAACCACTGTCCTAAATGTATGGTTGGTATAAGGCCCCTTAATTCTTAAGTACTGTACAGTAAATTTTAATAATAGATTTTCGTAACAACGCCCCTTCTCCCCACGGCCGACCCAGTGCCTACTTCACTCTTTGCAAACTTTATTCTGGTCTACGTCAGGACATTTTGTTTACTTGAAGTGGGATAAGGGGAGGGGGGGTGTTGCAGGCCCTTTATTATTATTATTATCATTATTATTATTATCATTTTTATTTGGGAGTGAAGTATCACTCGGACCTCTATCTTGTCCGAGTCCAATGAAATCGTCTTGCGACAAGCAAGTCCAAACGAGCTCTTCCGGCCAACTCTTCCCCCTCCTTGGTCACATCGTTTTCATCCTCCTTCTCCGATGGCGCATTTTGCACATTTCATTCTGGCTTATGACAAACGATTTTATTCAGCTGTACGGGAAGTGGATGGAGGCTTGTACCGAAGGCAGTCAAGGGGCCTCATCGGTCGAATAAGTTAACCCAGGGTGAACGGGTTTAGTAGGAACCGTGTAGACTTACCTGCCTACTTTAGCAAATAAAAACTGTGGTTTCCCGCCTATTTAAACAGGACTGGTGAAAACTGGTTAGACCTTCCTGATTAAACGGATGTAGCTAAATTTGTCCAATCCCGCCCATTTGAAATGTTTTCGTGAAACATATTCAGTCCTTCTTGCTTAAACAGGTCTTGCCAACTGAATGAATTTGGTTTAGTGAAAATTGATGCCCGGCTTAATTAACCGAGTTTAGGGAAAACTTAAATCCAGCTTAATTAATTGGGATGAACGAAAACGGTGTAGTTCCGCCTACTTACCGCCGTGGCGAAGAAGACGTAGGCCCGCCCTTTTCGAACGGTGAGGGGTGACCAAAGACTCTGCATGACGTCACCGGGGTGGAGGTGGGAGTTGATTGGTTGCGTGTGTGTGTGGAGGGGGGGGGGGGCTCCCGGAGAAGTTCCTCTGTTCGAGACTTCCAAGGTATGCTAGGCCTACGTCCTGTGTTTCCTCCTACCAGGGCTTCTCATAAACTGAAAGATGAGATGAGCAAGGCAGGTCAAAAGAGTACAGCAAGCTTTACGAGACCAATAACATTACTCGGTATTCCTATTGCAAAATTTCACTGACAGTATAGAGGCAGTCGTGCGGAGTCACTGAAAGACCAATTAAAAAAAAAAAAAAAAAAAAAAAAAAAACATGAACAGAATTTAAGGCTATGATTGATCGATGGAGACACAATTGAGATCTTACAAACATAATATCCACTTGGAGAGTTAAAGGAATTCAAGCTGTATAAACTATTAACTCCTATTGGGCCTACTTTTACACCGACAAAATTCAAATAGACAACAATAAACAAATAGATATGTAATAAATAAAAAGGAAAAATAAATGAATAACTAAACAAATCAATTGACAAATAGATAAATAAGTATATAAACAAATACCCTTTGGGAGGTCACAAAAGAGAGAAGTCAACACGACCCATGACGATGAGTCCTCAAGAAGGTCGTGTGTGTGTGCGCGTGTGTGTATTTACCTAGTTGTATTTTACAGTAAGGGGAGCTATGCTCGTGGTGTCCCGTGTCCATATTTCGTTTTATCTAGACTGTTTTTAAATTCGTGCATCGTTTATGCACACATCACATTCTCATCTAATCTGTTCCAAACGTCTATTGTCCTGTGGGGAAAGCTGTTCTTTTTCAGGATTCTTCTACAGTTGTCTTTCTTGATTTTCTTTCCATGTCCTCTTGTATCTCTACTATCCCATTTGATTATATCCTCTCTATCAATAATTCCTATGCCTTTCATGATTCTATAAATAGTTATCAAGTCTTCTCTATCTCTTCTTTGCTCTAATATCTGTAGCTCAAGTTTTACCAGCCTCTCCTCATAAGATAGTTCTGAGAGCGTTGGTGCCAATTTCGTAATTGCTCTTTGTATTCTTTCAAGTTTTGTTATACATTTTTTGTACTTGGCGACCACGTCGTCGCTGCATACTTCAATTTTGGTCTTATCAAAGTGATTAGTATTTTCTCCACCATTTCTTCGTCCTGGTATGTAAATGCCACTTTGCTTGATCTTATTAAGTTATAAGTTTATCCAAAACTGTTGTTTATATGTTTCTCAGGGGACATATTCATAATAATGACTCCTAGGTCCTTCTCTTTTTATACCTTTTTAATTTCTTTCTCTCCCAATGTATATGATGCCACTATTCTTTTTTTGCTTCGTCCAAATTCCATCTCCCACTTCCAACTCCATTCCCATTCTTTATTGAGATCGCTTTGCCGTGATTCACAATCTTCTTCGGTGTTCACTTTTTTCAACATTTTTGCATCGTCTGCGAAGCTCATATAACTTTCAATTCCTTCATCTATATCATTTATATAGCAAACATTATTGGGGCGAGTACTGTTCCTTGTGCAACTCCACTAATCACCTCATCCCAATTGGAATGTTTGTCTCTTATCACCACTCTCATTTTTCTTTCATGCAAAAAGTCTTCCATCCACTTAAGTAGTTTGCCCTGTATTCCTCCTACATTTTATAATTTCTTATGTGGCACCTTATCAAAAGCCTTTTTCAGGTCTATAAATGCACACTCAGCCCATCCATCTCTTTCTTGTATATCTATTAGTCTTGAATAGAAACACATCAAGTTTGTGACATATGATCTTCCTTGTCTAAATCTAAACTGCCTCGGATTTAGTACATAGTTTTTTTTCCGAATGCTTTACCCATCTAGTTTTGATAATTCTTTCACAAGTTTTTGCTACCGTACTTGTAAGGGAGACCGGTCTATAGTTTGTAGGGTCTTCTTTGTTTCCCCCCTTATATATTGGTACTATATTTGCTCTTTTCTAATCTTCTGGAACTTTTCCTTCCTTCAATGAACTGCTTATTAGACTATGTATTTTGTCTTTTAGTTCGTCCCTGCATTCCCTCAAAACTCAGTTTGCCATTTCATCTGGACCATGCGATTTTCTGACATCGAGGTTACTCAAGTGATTCATTATTTCATTCTTTGTTACTTCTATTTCTTTCATAGGGGGAACTTTCCCCTCCCACTTGTCCTCTCACAGTTGTATGTTCTCCCTCACCAAACACGGATCTGAAATGCTTGTTCATAATTTCTGCCATTTCTATTTCCCCTGTGTATTCTATTCCTCCTTGTAGTTTCACTAATTCTTGTTTGTTTTTCAGTTTGTTGTTTACAAATCTATAGAATAGATTTGGTTGGTCTTCACGTTTTTCTATGACATCCTTTTTGTGTTTTCTCTTTTCTTCTCTGCACACTTGTACATATTCATTTCTATAATCAGTATATATTTTCCATTTCTCGGGTTTTTTGTCTTTTCTCCATAAGCCAAACTTTATTCCTTATATCTTTTAACTGTCTACATCTTTAGTTGTACCAAAATTTTTCATATCCTTTTTCTTGTTGTCAAAAATTTCCATTTCTCTTCTAATGTTGTTTCCTCTTTGTATATCTTTTCCCAGTCTGCTTTTTTTTATTGTTTCATTTTATCAAAACTTGTTTTTCCATATATCATTCTTCTCTTTCCATATTGTTCGTTTTTTATGTATTTTTCTTCATTTAGTTCCAGTTCTACTAATATGTATTAACTTTTACTTAGTGGTGTCTTATATTCAATCTTGTCCACTATTTCAGGTTCTGATGTGATTATTAGGTCTAGTCTCGATGGCTCTTCCTCATTTCTATACCTAGTATTGTCTTGTATCCATTGTGTCATTGTATATTCTATAATCATATGAAGTAGTACATTTCCCCATAGGTCATCTCCACACTCCACTGTCATTTCTTCCCAGCAGATTTCTTTACAATTAATGTCACCCATTATAATTATTCTTCCTCCATCACCCATTATCTTAATTAGTGTTATCTTTGTATCTTCTATCGTATTCTTGTGTTCTCTCCCTTCCCACGAAGCCGTTTTAGGAGGCACATAATTTACCACAAACTTCCTGCTTTTCTTGTCCCTGTCCTCTATTTCCATCATGATCATTTCCACTCTATTCTTTCCATATGTAACATTCCTCACATTTATATCTTTCTTAGTCAGGAACATAACTCCACCACCTTGTTTCATTTCTCTGTTTCTGATCCAATAATTATATGCACCATGTCCTACACTGTTGGGTGGTAATGGACCTTTCAATTTTGTCTCCATAATTCCCATTATGTCAGGTTCCTTTTCCATTAGGTAATCATTCTGTTCATTCAAGCCTGTTATTAATCCGTCTATATTTGTGAAGGACACTTTTAATTTTCTGCTACCTCCATCCTATTTTCTGTGTTTCTATGCTATGATACACTACTCTCCAATAGAATTTCCCTTTGTCTGACTCTGTTTTGTTCTCGTTTTTTCCCTAGCTTCGATTCTTTTTGTTTTCTCATCCTCTTTTCCCTCTTTATCCATCTCTCTTTTTATCCATACCTGTTTATACTGATCACTTTCTGCTAGTTTTCCTGTTTTTGATAAGACATTCTCTGCTGTCGTTTGTGACCTGGATTTAGCCTTAATTGGTTTGGTCTTGTCTACATTGTATTTCCCAATTCTATATATTTCTTAAATTTCTTTCCATATTTCCTGTCCACTTTCTTGAAATATTCTTAGTATCCTGTTCACTCTTTCTCCTCTTTTACTCCTGTAGTTCTATTTGGGTTATGTTTCTCTTCCATTCCTAACATAATTATACATTTCTTTTTATCTGCTAAGTCTCTTACTATATTCTCCTTTTCTCTCGTTACTTTAATAACTGTGTCCTTAGTGTGCTCCTTCATCTGTTGTTTCACTATATATCTAAATTTAATGTTGCTATTTTCCTGAATCTTTTTCCAACCACTTACCTCTTTTTCTATGGACGCTCTATTCTCTTTATTATCATTCTTTAATCTCTCATTCTCATCCTTTACTTCTCTTGTCTTTTTAATTCTTCTATCCATTTAGGTTTTGGTTCTCCTTTAGTTCTTTCAGGTTCTTTCAATTTATCTACTCTTTGTACAATCAGTGCAAGTTGACTGAACCTAACCTCCCACTGTTCGTTCATTTTTGCTAGTTTTTCCTCTAGACTTGCTAATCGGGGGAGGTTGTCATCTCCTCCCTCATTAAATCCATGGAAATAATTATCTTCACCTTCCATTGCGCTGCTCTTATCTATATTTCTAATTTTTACATTTTTACTAATCTCTTCGACTTCACCTCTATCGTCTGCGCACCTTTTGTTGACATTCCTTCTGACTTCCGGGGCCCGTTCGTCCCCTTCCTCATTTCCTTCCATTTTCCTCAGTAATCCCTCCCCTTCTCCTTTTTCTTCACCTTCCCACTACACCACGAGCTTTCCCCTTCCCTACTAATACAACACAGGTACTCCCTCGTCGTTGAGATCCACGAAAAATTATTTTTTTTCCTGGAGTTCCAATCTTCGTTGTCACTTCGATTGTCGTGTGTGTATGTGTGTGTGTGTGTGTGTGTATGTGGTCACAACAATGGCCATAGATCGATCGGTGAAATGGCAAATGAACTTCAATATCTCTAAGTGTAGCGTGTTAAACAACCCCGAAAATAGATACAGCTTATATAACACGCTTTTAGAGAAAACTGAGTGCAAGAGACACTTGGGAGTTCTAGTGAGTCCGGACCTTAAAACCAGGAAACAGTGCATTAGCAACAGGAATAAAGCTAACAGAGCATTAGGTTTCATTGCTAGGACGGTAATGAATAGAAGTGCAGAGGTCATTATCAAACTCTATCTAGCGATAGTTAGCGTGTTAAACAACCCCGAAAATAGATACAGCTTATATAACACGCTTTTAGAGAAAACTAAGTGCGAGACTTGGGAGTTCTAGTGAGTCCGGACCTTAAAACCAGGAAACAGTGCATTAGCACCAGGAATAAAGCTAACAGAGCATTAGGTTTCATTACTAGGACGGTAATGAATAGAAGTGCAGAGGTCATCATCAAACTCTATCTAGCGATAGTTAGACCCATCCTTGACTATGCGGTACAGTTTTGGTCTCCGTTCTACAGAATGGACATCAATTCACTGGAATCAGTACAGAGAAGAATGACCAAAATGATACATAGTCTCAAAAATCTGCCTTACGAAGAGAGGCTTAGGCACCTTAACTTACACTCTCTGGAAAAACGCAGAGTGCGGGGTGATCTAATAGAGGTGTTCAAGTGGATCAAAGGCTTTAACAAGGGTGATGCAAACAAGGTCATCATATTAAAACAACAAGGCAGGACTCGCAGTAATGGTTTTAAACTGGACAAATCGAGATTTAAGGAGATAAGCAAGAATTGGTTTACTAATAGGGTGGTCGACGAATGGAATAAACTTAGTAACCATGTAGTAAGCGCTGAAACTATCAGTTGCTTTAAGAAACGATTTGAAAACTTTATGGATGGGGATGACAGGTGGTGATGGATACGGAGCTGCCTAGTGTAGGCCTTATGGTTTCTTGCAGTTTCCTTCATGCTTATGTTCTTATAACCGAGCTTTGAGCTCTCAAATGGGAAGATAGTGTAACAGTTGGGCATCATAAGACCAGCACTTGATTTAAGACCATAATGAATGACGCATACACACACATTTTGTGTATATATATATATATATATATATACATAGATATATGTGTGTGTGTGTGTATGTGTGTGTATAAACCTGCACATACAAGATATCCCATAATTCTTATTATTACAAACGCAAAACTACATTCAAATAAACAAAAAGAACAAGTTACATTATAATAAAAACAATTATACGTTTTCATCATAACCAATGTAATAAGCGTTACCTTTCCTTCTCTTGAGTTTACAAACTTGAAGCAAAGCGAAGCTGTCGGAGCCCCTTCATTGGTTTTGTATCAATTTCAAATTAGAATCTTCTTTACCAAGTGCCACTTTTCTTTATTGGTTGAAGCTGCTGATGGGCTATTTCCTTCATATGTGCGTGATCTCCTTCGGCTTGAGCAATTCCTGGATTGAAACACTTCTTTGCCTCATCGACACTCGTCCTGAGTCATTCGTTTGTAGTGGACAAAGCAGCTTCGACTAACCCGTTATCGCTTTAACTCTTTTACCTCTCTTATCTTATTTCAATCGGCAATACGGTTATCGTATCCGCAACCGCAATCGCATATGGTCACGTCGATAACAGACTCTATGAATTCACTCACTCTCGTACCTGCTGAGATTACCAATTGCTATCAACATCAGTCCATGACGCTCATTCAACCCGGGTGAGATCGAGCGGTGGCGGCGGAGGAGGAGGAGGAGGAGGAGGAGGAGAGGAAGAAGATAGTGATGATGATGATTGGGGAAGTAGTGACCGTCCCCTACGGACCAAAGCTTCGAAATTAATCTGCGGTCAAGGATGGTGGGGTGGGGGGGGGTGAGTCCTGTAGGCAGAACGGTTTTATTGTGGTAAGTAGCGTAGATAGAAGTCGTGCTTAGGAGAGACAAACCCAAAGAGAGTTTTTCTCTTTAATGGTGATAGGCTTATTCTGTATAAAATACGATGGCATGCTCCGAGGAAACTCGGACGGTTGTCAGACATCTCTGTACATATATACAAATAGGATGCTCTCATAAGTTACACTTCTATATACAAAAGGGGATTGTTAGTTATGCTGCTACTAGGACTTTCAGTAATTCCACAGTCACTTACAATTTTTTTTTTTACTTTCTTTTATCTTCTTATATTTATAAGTAACTCATCTGTAGGCCCCATGCCTCTTTCGTCCTTCTTAGTCAAGTATGTGATATTCAAGGTGGGTGAATTAAACGTAAATTTTCTGCTTCCTTTCTCCCGAATAATATTACACTTCTACAACTTAGTTTGATTAAGTGCACCAGAGGACTCCCACCTGGCATCCTTGAACACCCACCAAGCCAAGTCTGCTTCGACGTCACTAATTCATCCAATAACTTTGAACGTTACAAATAAGTGCCACCCTTTACGAGCGTGACTTTACCTCCGTGCACCAATAATTTCTCTCCTCCTCCACCCTTTTCTCCAATCAGAAAGGCTGTTATACTGTCTCAAGCAATACTGCTTATGCAAGCAAGCTTAGTCACAAGCTTGAGTGGCTTAGTGTTTACATTTCGTCACATCAGCGCCAGTATCGATACCCTAGCTGGTGTTAACAAACTTTAGGCGGTGAACGAGATTATGTAACTCATCTCCGCCGGGATGTAGTGGGCACCTATTCAGCGTATCATGGTGTCCTTTGATGTCGGGAATCTGGTCATTTAGCTGTCATAAATTCAGGCCCTTGGGAGCATCCATGCCAGGCGAGCTATTTTGGGTGCCTGGCGGAAAGGGCTTTGTAGTACTGGTCCCCTTCTAAGCATGTGCAGTGAAAGAGTTAATAACACCCTTTTCTCCTCCCTATTCACACAAGCCGGGATGTTCCACCAGTGTTTCCTTTTTGTCTTGTTTGTCACATGATGGCTACTTGGGAAGGCGTGCAATGTGGTAGACTCTGGGCTCTCAGTGGATGAAAACTATTTTGAAACATATGTATCAAAGTTTCAGAGGGGTAAAACCATTTCGAATTTCAAGTATTAAACCTTTGAAAGCTTGAAACATCTCACTGAGTGATCCCCTTGATTTTTCTATGTTGTTTAATATTGTTTTGCAGTGTTAGTAGTGATGTATTGAGTGTGCTTGTAGTTGTGGAATACCATAGTAGAAATAAAAAATCAAGGGAAACAAGAACAAGAAAATCAGAAAATAGAAATAGTACAACAGCAGGTAGAAGAAAATGCTATAGAAATGGTAATTAAAATAATTAAAGTAAAGGAAAACTGGGTAAGAGACACAAAGGATAAAAAAGAGTATTGTAGTTTATGGTATTAAAGAAAAAACATACTGTACACAAATATCAAAAAGAAAAAGAAAAGAAATTGCAAAGGCAATTCTGAAAGAGGTTCAAAAGGAGAGACAGGAATGGGCAAAGAGATTGAAGAAAATCATAGGATGGGACAATACTCTAGAGAAAAACACTAAAGGCCACTAAAAATCATACTAAGGTCTCAAATGATAGCTGAAGAGGTACTATCAAAAGCAGCAAAGCTGGCAAATAGTGAAAGTTACAAAAATGTATGGATAAAAGAGGAATTGAGTGATGAGGTAAAATATAAAGAAAAGACACTTAGAAATAAAGCTAATGAAAAAATGAGAGAAGAATGGAGACTGAAAAGAATTTTTTTTTTTTTTAGAGTACTGGACCTAAGTCTGAGAAAATGGTACATAAAAGAAAAGAAACATAAACCAAAAAAGAGAAGAAAGAATAAATTAATGACATATACTAACACAGACAGTATGATTTCAGGACTAAACAAATTAAATGACTATCTGTTAATAGAGAAACCAGACATGAGAATTGTGGAGACAAAATTAAAAGATCCACTACCATTGAATACTGTGGGACAAGGCCTATACAACCATTGGGCAAAAAAATGGAATGGAGAAACAGGATGGAGTAATGATTTTGACAAAGATAACAGAAGGAAAAAATAATGTGGATTTGATTATGATTAAAGTTGAAATCTAAATCATGAAAAGTACAAAATTTATAGTAATATATGTGCCCCCAAAAACACAGGCTTGGACAGATAGTGATCATTCCAAAATACTGGAAGACACAAAGAATGCATTAGTTGAATTATTGAAAGGAGGAAACATAATAATTATGGGTGGCTTTAACTCAAAAGAAATACATTGGGAAGAAATGACAGTGAAAGGTGGAGATAAACTTTAGGGAAATATTCTACTGGATATGACTATTAAATACACATTGACTCAATGGGTAAAGGAAAATACCAGATATAGAAACAATGAAGAACCATTGAGACTAGATTTGACATTTACATCAGAGCCTGAAATTGTGGATAAAATGGAATACAAGACACCAATTGGGAAGAGTGAACACATACTAACAGAGTTTGAACTAAAAGAACAAACTGATTTGAGAAGGAATGAGAAACAAAGAAAAGGAAGACTAATGTACAACAAAATGGATTTTGAAAAACTTAGATAATTTTTTTCAAAATGCAAACTGGGAATATTTTTTAAATAAAGAAACAAAGACGGAAGAGAAATGTTCAGTTTCTCAGCAACATCTTCAAAGAATGTTAACTTGTTGTCAATAGCAGCACCTATATCTCTCTCATTGGTGATTTCCATCAACTTGCTATTCAAACTGTATCCTTCACCTTCATTATTTTCCTGCATACTACATACATACATACATATACCAAAGGCTTTTTCCTTCTTACACGGGGGGTAACCAAAAAGAAAAAGGCATAGAAATCACTCCCACCCATTTCATTTCCCATATATTCCACTCCCCTCCACCCTCCTCCCTCCCTGCTATCTTGACACCTCCTGGTGCATACTAAATCTCATATATTTACATCTATCTAGGTGAAACCATAACCATTCCTCCTTTTTTCATGTTGCTGATGTCATGATGAAAATGGTCAACAACCTTGTCTATTGTGTATCTGCTTATATATTTTTGCTCCCATTTTCAATACCTGGAAAATCATTAAACAATATGACAAATAATAAACGTCATAACATTGAAACCTAAGGAACTCCATAATATTGTCAATTTTCCAATCTTGAGGTAATTCACCACTATTGCATGACTGTTCGAATAAAATCTTTAATGGCAAAGCTAACTTATCCTCCACTTTCTTAGTTATATGTGGACCAAGTTGACTGTTTTTTTTTATCTTCATAATGGCATGTTTTATCTTGACATTTAAGAACTGAAGGGTTGATGTTGTTGGTATATTCTTGGATTGAATAACTGGAGCATCACTTATTGGTTTATCTTTAAACATACTGCTGAAGTACATTGCTAAAATATCAGCTTTTTCCTTATCTGATACTGCCTTGTTCATTTTCTCACCATCATTGTAAATATCTGGAATACCACATCTTTTAACTAATTTATTATGAACATACTTCCAAAAAACTTTGGAGTAGTCTTTAACCATATTTGGTATATTTCTTTCCTTATTTTCAAAGCCTTCCTTGTCTCCACTCAAACTTGATCATTTACTATTTTGTATTCCTTTTCCACTTCTAAAAATTATTTGTATTTAACACCACAAAGTCCATTTTTGTCCTAATGTTCTTTATTCTATCTCACAAAGCCTTCATCCTTTTAATTTTTGTACCACAATTCTTTACCAATAATGTAGTTCCTTGTTTCTTCTTTTTCTTTGTACTACATTTTCTTTGAATTACCTTACTGGAACACATTCTTTGACAACTTCCCATAACTATACAAAGGAATTCAATGGAAATGCAAATGGCAACAGACCTATTGGCCCTTATGGGGCTGCTTGTGAATTGAAAGGGGGTGTAAACAGTGGAAACAGTTAAGAACTACTGACTTAATTTAAGTGCATGACTTTATGATTCTAAGAAATAAGTTTGAGTGGGGTTGGAATCCATATATGTAGAAATTTTTTAAAGGTGTCAATTGTACTTGAACTAGTTTTGATTCACTGGTGTTTGATCTTTTACATGCCATTTTGTAACCATTACTTCTTGTGATATTATTATTGTCCACAATGAAATAATAATCTATGTTCATATTAATGAAGCCACAGAACATTCTAAAGACTTCAATTAAGTTACCCCGACATTCTATGTCTGACTAAGCTAAAGTTCCATTAGATGCTCTTTATAGGGTTTATTATGTAAACAAAGGATAATTTAAGTTATTTTACATTATACCTTTGCTATTTATCTTTTATAATGTATGGGAACCAAAGCTGAATATAGCATCTGAGATGGGATCTTACAAGAGAATTGTACGAAGTAATTATTACTTTTTCAGTCTTGTGTTCAAATGTTCTTCCAATTACTCCTGCTATTTGATGGTCTGTTTTTGCAACTTTTGTGTACTGAAGGGTCAGTTTTAGATCCTTAGATACTATGACACCTGCCGGTAGGTCTTTTTCTTTATCTGATTTCTAAAGCTGGTTACCACTCTTTGAACCATTCCTTACAGTTATTTTTGTTGCCTATATGTAAAATTTAAAATTCATCAATGTTAAATTCCATTTGCCATCCATTACTCCACTCAACTAGATGATTAAATTCAGTCCGTAGTTGACCCCTATCTGCTACATTCCTGGTTTTACTAGCAACTTTAGATTTATCCACAAATTTTGAGATTTTACATATCAGAACACTATCAATGTTATTTGCATAAATAAAAAATAGAACCAGACCAGGCAGAGATTACTGGGGGAACATTGCTCACTAAATCAGACTAGTCAGACTAATTTCTATTGATTACAACCCACTGTTTTCTCTCAGTTTATCAAACTTGACCAAATTATGTTTATTACCTATGATACCATGAGAGTGTAAATTACTGAGGAGCTGGTTATGTGGGACCTTAACAAAAACTTTTCAAAAATCCAAATATAATATATTGAATGATTTGTTTTCTCTTGAAACACTGCCATTTTTCTTTAATATTACCTTCATGTAACATTTCTTCCCAATCCAAGTTAAATTTCTGTCTCAATAGATCAAAATATGCTTTTTCATGTAAACTTTTTTTCAGTATTAATGGAGAAAGAAATACAAACATGATCACTTTTTCCAATTTCATTTACAACTGTTTCATCTTTACTTAGAGCCAATTCCAATATATTTCAAACACCTATACCTCTATGTCTGGTGGTTTCTTTTATATGTTGTGTCAGAAACCCACCATACATTCATTCAATGAAATTTCAAGAAATACAATTTATTCCAAAATTAATGGTATACATACATACATATACCAAGGCTTTTTCCCCCTTTCAAGGGAGGTAGCCAAAAAGGGAAAGGCATAAAAACACTCCCACCCATTTTATCCCTAAATACACTCCACACCCCTCCCACCCTCCCTCTCATCTGAGCACCTCCTGGATGACGGGTCATCCCTGCACCCTGCCCACCGCCCTGGGTCAGAAGCAGTGTCGCAAGACACAGCACATCCACAGCAAGGCCGCTTCATTTAATCGGCGACCCCCTTGCATATAAGGAGAGGACGGGGAGAAATCAATTAATTACTGGAGATTTAAAATCCCACACAACTATAGTTTCACCAAATACCTGCTCCAGGGATCTCCATCTACCACATAAAACTTTCCCAGACTTCTCTGCCTTTGCCTAGCCCCTTTTCTAAGATTTTTTATTTGCCTCTCTTTTATTGCTCTTATTTTGTATGCATTTTCAATATTTTGGCTTTTATACCATCTTTCAATGTCACCAAAATTTGTCTTTCTCTGGAATTGTTCCTCTCATTCATCAACTTGCTCAGCCTTATACTTTCCTACTAGTTCCACTTGCATAATATCTTCGTATAGATATCCATATCTATCTTACTACACATTTCCTTAACATAGTATCCTACTTAATTCTATTAGCCTGAAGACACCAGGTTTTTACCTCCTCTGGTACCCCATACATTATTTCTACTTTGCATCCTATTTTGAACTTCATCAGTAACTTTCTTTACTAACTCACTTTCATTTACTTGGCTCCTTTGTTTTGTTTTTGGATTCATTTAATCTCTTATTACAATATGTCTTTATGTGTTGTTTCTAAGTCAGAACCTTAGTTAGGATGTTACTTTTGATTTTTCACAATTCATTTCCAACATATTAAAACTTGCTTTCTGTGTCCATCTCCAAATTTGTCAACCTAGCCTCTCTTTCATCTTATGTTTTGTAATAAGAGACAAAAGTTTACTCACCACCACATTACACTTGGTGACTAGCTTCAATGTTCCTCAAAAGTTTATAAACTTTATGTTTTAGGCTCTCACAACTTATATTGTGCATCTGATCACACAAATTGCATATTACTGACTTTTCATTATTTCCCATCTTGTTTCTGCAAGAACTACAATGTTATTCCTTTTCTTTACCCCTGGTACAAATGGTTCCTCCAACCCCCATCAGCTGATTACCTGAAGCCATCTTTCTTATTTTTGTGCTTACTGTAAAAACACATTCAAACTTACTTTGATCCTAATTGAGACAATCTAAATTCATCTCCCAATCACCATGGTTAAATAAAAACACTGATATGAAAACAGAAATTTTACAAGTTAACTGGAACTACTCAAAAACATGCCTGCAATTCACTACCACCACATTGATATACTCAGTGACAACAGCCACTTCAAATGAGTATTGAGTGGTCTGAAGCAACTTGACTCGTTCATCAAAATTACATGATATTTAGTTTAGATTATGGTGAATAAACCTTCCAATATAATGTAAAATATTTCCTGATATTTTAGGAGATATATAATTATTCCTTTTGCGAAATTGGGCTCTTATTGAATTTTGAGTATTCTAGACCAAAATAAAACATTCTATATAGAACCCCTGCAGCACAAGAATATATTGTAGCCTTGGAATCATACTCACTAATTAGCAGTTTATATTTATGGCAGTTGCATGCTTAGCATGCGAGAATGTATACATTGAATAAGGGCTTTGACAATATTTCTGTCTCCAACATCAGCAGGGCCCATATGCAATCGGAATTAACCTAAAAACAGGCAACAGAAAGCAATGAATAGATGATAAAAATATCTTCCAAACTACGAATACATGTACACGCTTGACCAGTGATTAAAATAATGCTTGCTAATTACCTGTGATTGCAAAATTGATTACGCCTCTAGATCTCAGGAATCTCGAAGAAAATTAATGTATATACATAAATCTTCTTTCAAACACAGGTTCACGATATTTACACTTGGCCTGACAATCGCAATATACAATTTAACAGAGAAAACTCATATGCATGGTTTATTAAGGGAAGACTTTTCTGAATTGATTCGCTGCGTGAACTATTGTTGGACTAATTTTCTTTTTCTAGATGTGTCCAGAGATGAGGGTGATGGAGATGGGACATTTCCTTCTTAAAAAGGATGATAAAGGATGGATGGATTCTAACGACTGCGATGTGTTGGATGACCTGCGATGTTTACTAACTTCATCAAATTAATTAGGGGCATACGCCAGGGAGCGCGTTGCTTCACTCACACGACGACGCCAATCCCCATGGTCTCTCCAAACAAGCTCTTATGCAGCCACCATTCCCATTCCAAACAACTCTCGAGCCATGAATTTTGTGGATGTCCTCTTCGTCTCCTCCATCGAGGGTTATATTTTGTGGTGACAACCCTGTAGGGTCAACATCAGAGAAACATGCCACATGCCCATATAGCTGGAGTTGACGTTCATGAATTATGCTGGTTAATGGCCTAAACTGAGTCTCATAGTACCGACTCTGGTTTGATACAAAGTAATTCCAGCGATACCCCACGATTTTTCGAAGGCGTTTAGTACCAAACACATCGAGAAGCCTCTTCAAGACAGCATTGAATTCCCATGGCTCACGACCGTACAGCAGGACAGAGAGCACAAGTGACTTGAATATTCGAATTTTAGTCCTCCGGCATAAATAACGACAATGTCATATACTCTGGTTGAGAGACTCCACAACACCATGGGCAATGTCAATCGCATTGATGGTGTCTATTATCTTATCTACAGTGGATCTGAAACTTTCTTCGGTGCTGCATAGGAAGCGGTACATGGTGAACAATAAAGTGTTGTGTTTTTCAACCTTTGTACCCACTAGTGCTGGGCAAATACCGCTAATTTCAATACCGGAATTACCGGTAAACAACAATGCCGTTACCGGAATTACCGGTAATTTACCGGTAAAAGACTCGTGAGATAGTAGTGACGTCCCAAGTTCGAGTCGCCTTTATGACTTAAATCTAAACAAATTTCATCCTACTATGGTGTGTAGTCACAAGTTTTGTAACGTCGTCACTATAAAAATCCTGCGCTCCGAGTCGTTACTCCAACTCTCGTGGGCGGGGAGTAGGGAGGGGGTGCGTGTAAGGTCACAGCATTACCTCCTCTCCCTCAGTGCATAGGCCTACGCACCAATCCCCCCTCCCCCTCTCACACCCTCTCTATGTAGGTGCAATTTCATACAAAGAATATATTTTTCACATAGAAACACAATTTCATAAAAGAAAAATAATTACATGCATCATTTTTACACATTACACATAAAAATTCATTTCCAAAATCACCCATTTTTCATTTAGTCAGGACAAAGTTTTTTTGTACAATTGAGGTAATAAAGGTTTTGTGCGAGATGAATTGACATACGTAGGTCATTTTCATAATGTTTTTTTTACCAAGTTCCTCTTATATTAGGCTCAGGAACACAATCTCAACCCTTTGAATTTCTGTCAAAGTTTTTTTCAATTGTTCATAGTTGCCATTTTTTATATTGGAATTACGTTAATTTTGTATTAGCAGGACTCTACGATCCCTATATTTATATTATAGTACCTTTAAATGGACAAAAGACACACGCATATGTTTTATTTTAATTTTTTATTCTGTGCATCCATTTGGATACATGCCCACCGGAACATAGGCTGACTAATCGAATACGTACATTTTGCACTGAACCTCTGCGGGCCGAGATGCGAACAAAACGATCTAGCACGACTGTTAATTTTCATATTCGAATACGTACATTTCGTACTGTGCATCTGTGGGCCGAGAAGGGAGCAGGACGATCTAGCACGTTGAATACGTTCCTGTTAATTTTCATCCTACGTAGGGCTGTCAGTACTGTCACTCAGTACCACCAAGCCGAAACGTGCTTACCGCTCTCTGAGTATTATGGGATAGCTTATCGGTTAACGGAGCCTAAACGGTAGCAGATTTTTTGCTGGTAAGCTACCGTCAAGGTTGTTACCGATAAAACCCGTAACTACCGGTAGCTGCCCACCACTACCGTCAGTACCATCACTCAGTACCACCAAGCCGAGACGTGCTTACCGCTCCACGAGTGTTTGCTATAGCTTATCGGTTAACGGAACCTTAACGGTAGCAGAATTATTGCCGGTAAGCTACCGTCAAGGCTGTTACCGATAAAACCGGTAACTTTACCGGTAGCTGCCCACCACTAGTACCCAGTATTTAGCAGTAGCTGTCTGAGAAGGAACAGATTCTCGAAACACTTGCTGCTGTATCAGACTTTAAGTAATCCATTAATTCTCCATGCATTTGGTTAACTCGATCCGTTCTGAAGATGGCTTAATATGGTATGTTGATTTCGCTGTCTTGTATACCTGGGTGTAGGCGGGTTTCTGCAATGGCAATAATCATACATCTCTTCGTCTTCTAGATCCGTGAGGAAGGGGATGTTTTATCGGTTGCTTGTGTGACACAACCCTTGGACATTCGTATACAGAGATTTTTCTATTAAACTCTGCTTGTGCATGGTGGTGTGCAGGGATGTAGTGGTGTAGAAGTGCTTGAGGGTACATCATAACCTGATTCGTTCATATAAGTTGGTCGTTTATTGTTTGGGTAACTAGGCTTGATATGTGGTTCTGGGTTCCTGATTGTTGCATTTCCAGGTTCTCCATTCTGTTTTCAAAGTTTTAATCAGCCCTAATATATATATATATGTGTGTGTGCGTGTGTATTCACTTGGTCTTTGGATCACGTGTTGGACTCGTGATCGACAGCTATTTCCCTCCTGGAAGAGAGCTCAGAGCTCGTAGGTCCGATCTATGGATAATGCTATGACCTTGCACACACACACACACCCAACTCCCCGCCCACGAGAGTCAGAGTAACGACCCGAAGCGCAGCGGTACCGAAATAATTTCGGCCCTAGGCAGGATTCGAACCATGAGCTGCGGGCCACTATTGTGGCAGCTCAGTGCTCTACCAACTACGCCACCGAGTCGTGTGCGTGCGTGTGTGTGTGTGTGTGTATTTACAGCTCTATTTTCGGGGTATGAAGGAGAGTTTGCAGCACAGCTGTCATTTGTTCAAGCTTGCTGTTCAGCTAGTATTTCTGATCTTGAGAGAGGGAGTTTGACTTCGTCTTGGGTGTGGTCATTTGTTGGGATCCCTGTGTGATTTCCTTTATATGTGTGAACCTGCAGTCTTCACTGAAGGACTGATAACTTGAAATTGAATGTCTTCAGATTTTTCAGTGGTAGTTAGAGCACTGGGATCCTAATTTGTATCCTTGTTTATCCTTATTGCCGAATTTTATCAACCTTTGGCAGGGCTTGGGGTGTAAAAAGAGAAATTCTTACCATTTACGCCGTGTTTGCAGCAGTGCTTTCTGCAGTATTTGTTTGTTTGTTTGTTTTTTACATTATGTGAAAGCTTCTGGGTGGTCTGGCTTTGGGTAGTAGTTTCCTTTATGGTCTCTTTGCTCTTTGTTGTAAGCTGCTCAGCATTCTTCGTAAACTGGGGTTTGGGAAACTTCCTCCCCAGACTCCGAGTGAACGTACTTCTTTTGATCTTGTTGATCATGCTGTGTGGCTCCTGGCTCATTGCTCAACGACCTGGTTTACGAACACTTCTTGGACCTATGGCCTCCAGTACCTCTTTGATCCAGCTGTTCTCGTATCGATCACATTTAAGTGTGGAACACATTTCGTACGTGGAACTTCTGTTAGACTTAGAGAGATTCCTTAACTGGTACCTGGGAAGTTTGCGACAGTAGTAGTGGATCCACTCTTTGCAGTCGTCACAGCGGTTGACGTGGTTCATATGGCCCTTGTGGCCACACATGACACATATACCTGCATTGTTTAGGCGGCTGTGCACTCTGTGTATCTAATCACTACAAACACTTCACTGTATTTTATTTTTACGACCACAGTTTCTGTTCTATGTCCATAACACCTGTTCTATTTCATCTATTATGCTTATGTAATTCATTTATTACTTTAATGATTCTTGTTACTTTGTACGCATCGTATCGGGGCTCACCCAAACATGTTCTCCCACGTCGGGCAATGATGTTAAAGAGATTAAATCATGAAAAGTGTTCACAAAAAGAATGATGAGAGGGGAAAGGAAAGAGTAGGGAGGAGGAGGAATAGTAGGAGGAGGAGGAGGCTTGGGGGAGGGAAGTGTAGGGATGAGGAGGCTTAGGAGATACAGTAAGGCCTCAGTCGTCCATGACCACTTATTAGTTGGGCAAAATGTGTTGGGAAGGTAGATTGGATTATGACTGGCACCCTTGTTCAAGTTCTAAACAAACTACGGACCATAGGACTAGCCCGATCCTTGGTTACACTCCTCGTTCTTAAATTTCAATTTCATTTTCCTTCTGCAGCCACTATAGACACAGCCGTCTGTGAATGATGCAGTTCTCAAGCCATATTCAAGAACAGGTCAGCAAGGCCTAATAGAGTACTTGGATAAATCAAACACACTTTCACGGCCATGGACAAGACCGCCTTCCTCACCTGGAACATGTCTCGGTAATTTGGTCCCCAAAGCTGAAAAGAGACAAGGATGCACTTGAAAGAGCACAGAGACGGGAACAAGATTGTTTACAGGACTGTCTCACTTATCCTATTCAGAGCGACTTCCTAGTCTTCAACTCCCAACACTCCAGTTTAGAAGGCATAGAACTGACCTTATACAAGCTTTCAAGATTATGAAGAACATTGATCAGGTAGACTACAGGAGGGAATGCAACAACAGGTGTGGAAGAGCATTGTTCAAGCCAACAGCGACCAGAGGTCACAACTTAAAGCTACAATTACAACACCAAACTAGCTACAGAAAAAACTCCCTACCTGCAAGAATTAAAGAACCATGGAACAGGCTGAGCCAAGAAACCATTAGTGCCAAAACAGTAGAATCTTTTAAAAGTAAAATCGCGAAAGAATTGTCTACTAGAGAAGACATCTACAAGTACAACTTTTCCTACTGACCTCTCGGTGCATAGGGGGTGCAACCTTCACACTAGTACCACTCATTCAACCTAGGTATGTCTTATTACCCTTCGGGGTACCTAATGGCCAATACTAAAGGTAATTGCTAAAGGTAATAAGTGATTCACTCACAAATCATTCAGTTCCTTATCTCCTCCTGTGACACTCCTCACCCTGTGTTAAAGGAAGAAAAAGAAAGAAAAAAAAATGTAACCACACGAGCACACGTCCACACTCTACACCAATACCTATTATTTATCTGCGGCAATGTTGTATTGAGAGGAATTCCACAGGAAAAATTAATTAAAACACAAACTAGAAAAGGGAATATATATATATATATATGTATATTCGTTTTTTACTGGGACAAAACCGAAAAATATCTCTGCCAAACAATGAATACATGTACACACTTGACCAATGATTGTTTATTACCTGTATGACTGTGCTGTGCTTGGTAATTCTATATCCCATATATGCCCCAGGAACCATAAAGATTCTTGCAAGTCCTTACAGAAACCTCTTTCAAACACAGCTTTACGGTGTTCACTCCTGGCCAGACAAATCCTAACGCACAATTTGATATACAGGTAGAGAACCGAGATTCATTGTTTATAAAGGGATGACCTTTAAATAAATAAAAGCCCGGTAGGCTACATACTATACCAAAGAAAAATTTCGTTGGCCACATACTATACCGGCACCTAGATTGCTTTAATAGTTTGAAAGCGCTAACCGCGACCAAATTAAGAGGGATGCACCGAGGAACGCGCCCAGCTCTAGTTATTGAATTCCCACATCAGTGCTCGCAGTAACGCCCTGTTACTGGACACTCACAGAAATAGAATTTCAGTGTCAAACACAAGCTAATTCTAAAATATTCACTTGTGAGCTGTTTACATTATATTTTTCCTTATATATCTTACTGAACAATATTACCAAATTTGGTTTGGTATAGGAAATACAAAGGCGGCAAATTCTGAGAAAATTATAAACAGCCAATACCTCCAGATGCTGACCAAATCCAGTCACCAGACACATAAGCTCCAAAAACAGGTCATTAAGCACCCCCACCCACCCCAGTTACTACATACCCAGAGCTCACTGTCAAAGAAACTCAAATATATATTGCCTCGAGACTCACTTTAAGAAAGATATGTTAGATGTAGACACATCAATCTACTACATTTAATACATGATGGACAGAGACACTAGAGGTCTTGGAAGCATCATAAGTCAGAAATTATCCCACACAGAAGTTCTCACAAATCGCTCAGATAATCAGATGGAAATGATTGCCCCCCATCAAACTGCCCGTATATAAATCACTCATAAACCACAACCAATCAGAAAATGATGTCGCAAGCTTCACAAAAGCAACAAATTTCAACTGAACAAGCGAACACATCACAACTTGACCTAGCAAGGTTAATTTCAGGAGTTACAAGAGAAGAACAAGGACATGCAAAACTACTTCTCAAGACCACAAACAGGCTTTCTTGGTACAAGTAATAAAACAAAAACATTTGGTAACAAATTGGATTTATTCTTTGTCAACAATTAACAATTCATTATATGACACCTGATATCACTTAGAAGGACTTCATTGAAATATGAGAGTTGTGTCTCAAAGGATAAAATAAACACTGCTGAATATATTACCATATATTTACAGTAACACAAATAACAAGGGCATATACTCCAAACAACTTTCCACAATGCTAAAGTAAACAGAACATGTTGAAGTGCATAAGACAGAATGAGTGGAAGGGTGGTGAGGTAAACACCAGGAACCATTCCTGGTGTTTACCTCACCACCCTTCTAAATAGAACATCTTTAAGTTGCATTATGCAAATATCTATATCCACCAGTTACACTATTCTTTAATATTCTTAATAATTTTTCATAATTACAAGAACATTTGTGTAATTAATGGAACATTTAAGAATCTTTAACTATGAACAAATATGCAATTATACAATAGGCCAATCAAAGGTCAATCAAATAACTTCACAACTGATAGTAAACCAACTAACATTTACAACTAAAAGTGTGTGTGATGACTTACCAACCAAACAGGTCTATAACAGTGGATCAATACTTAAAAGCTGAAAGTACCATCACAGAGCAAAGTTAAATATTTCAGGTCACACTGGAGTGACCTCTCACCAGTGTGGGTCTTCACACATGAGATCAAGTTTTTGTGAGGAAGTGTGAGTCACCACACGACATTTGAAATCAGTCCTTTGCGAGGAAGCTGAAAAGACCTCTTTCCTGTATGGGTCTCCATGTAATGTCTAAGGTCCCTTTTCTCTGAGAAAGCTGCATAGCACAGGTCATACTTGAAAGGCTCCTCTCCAGTGTGGGCCATCGTATGTTGTTTGAGATTACTCTTTTGAAAGAAAGCTGCATCACATAGATAACACTAAAAAGACTTCTCTCTAGTGTGGGTCACCATATGTTTTTTGAGATAATTCTTTCGTGAGAAAGCCGCCTCACATAGGTCACACCGGAAAGACTTCTCTCCAGTGTGGACAACTGTATGTCGTTTGAGATCACCCTTTGCTAGGAAAGCTGCATCACACAGGTCACACTTGAAGGGCTTCTCTCCTGTGTGAGTCATGATGTGATGTTTGAGACGACACTTTCCTGAGAAAGCTGCATCACACAGGTCACATTGGAATGGCTTCTCTCCAGTGTGCGTCATCATGTGACGTTTTAGAGTACTCTTTCCTGTGAAAGCTGCATCGCACAGGTCACACTTGAAAGGTTTTTTCCCAGTGTGGGTCACCTCATGATACTTGAGAGCACTCTTTACTGAGAAAGTTGCATCACACAGGTCACACTTGAAAGGCTTCTCTCCAGTGTGGGTCACCATGTGTCGTTCGAGAATATGCTTTCGTGAGAAACCTTCATCACACAGGTCACACTTGAAAGGCATCTCTCCAGTGTGGGTCATCATGTGATATCTAAGAATAGTCTTTCCTGAGAAAGCTGCATTACACTGGTCACATTGGAAAGGTTTCTCTCCAGTGTGGGTCATCGTGTGACATTTGAGAGCATTCTTTGCTGGGAAAGCAGCATCACACAGGTCACACTTGAAAGGCTTCTCTCCTGTGTGAATAGTCACATGATATTTGAGAGCACTTCTTCCTGAGAAAACTGCATTGCACAGGTCACACTTGAAAGGTTTCTCTCCAGTGTGGGTCATCACATGATATTTGAGAGAACCCTTTCCTGGGAAAGCTGCATCGCACAGGTCACACTTGAAAGGCTTCTCTCCGGAGTGGGTCATCAAGTGATATTTGAGAATACCCTTTCTTGAGAAAGCTGCATCACACAGGTCACACTTGAAAGGCTTTTCTCCAGTGTGGGTCATCATGTGATATTTGAGACGACACTTTCCTGAGAAAGCTGCATCACACATGCTGCATTGGAAAGGCTTCTCTCCAGTGTGGGTCATCATGTGATATTTGAGAGCACTCTTTCCTGAGAATGCTGCACCACATAGGTCACACTTGAAAGGCTTCTCTCCAGTGTGGGTCATCATGTGATATGTGAGAGAACTCTTTCCTGAGAAAGCGGCATCACACAGGTCACATTTGAAAGGCTTCTCTCCAGTGTGGATCACCATGTGTCGTTTGAGATGACTTTTTCGTGAGACAGCTACATCACACAGGTTACATTTGAAAGGCTTCTCTGCAGTGTGGGTCATCATGTGATCTTTAAGACTAATCTTTCTTGAGAAAGTTGCATTACACTGGTCACATTGGAAAGGTTTCTCTCCAGTGTGGGTCATCACATGATATCTAAAATCACCCATAAGATAGGTATGCTGCAGATGCCACACCAGATTCTCTTTATCATATTACAAATAATCTTCAGATGCCTCTTCCAAGGAATTGTTGATATTTAACCTCGTCCTGAAAGAAAACATACAATAAGTTTGACATCTAACTTGTTGAGAGCATGTAATAAGAGCATATACAAATATAATGGGGCATTAACTAAAATGCAGTAGGGTAAGGGAAAAAACAACTTGTTTCAAAGAAGAAACTTAAAGAACAAAGAAATGAGAAGTTGAACAAATTCTAAAAATGGTGTTGTGCAGGAAAAAAAAAAATGGGACAGTAAAAACTAATCAGTAAATAATAAGGCAAAAGAATAGCTGCAAAATACTGCAATGAGATAGAGGACACAAGAAAGAGATTGCTGTATAATGCAGGATACAACAGCATAGTTGGAAATAAGAAGTTTAATTTTAGCATAGAACCACTACACACACAATGATCAATGTTATACATCAATGTCAATGAGATTCATAAGAATCTCTTATTTATTTTTACAGCAAATCACTTCTTTTCAATTTTGTGGCGACTCCACACCCCTCCCCTAACCTCAGGGTTAGTGGGAAACAAGTAACATTGCACAGAAATACCACCAGAAGCCTATAAATAAAAATATAAAATATTGATTTTTGACACAACTGTGTGAAAGTAAATTACTCCTAATCAATCTGTCCTAACTTGTCCCTACCTGCACCTAGGCTAAGCTCAATTTACCTCTCCCTTCCATCAAATATCATTACAAGGAGCACGGTTGGAATAGCTTGTTCATTTATATTCACTGAAAACAGCCACTTCAAATAACTTATAAGTACTGTGCAATTTCATTAACCAAAGTGTAGCAAGGTAAGAGAACAAACAACTCATACCAAAGAAGTTTAAAGGAAGAAGAAAAAAATGGATGATTGAACCAATATTGAAATAAAAGGACAAACTGGAAAAAACAGGTACTGATGAAGTGTAAATCAATAGGGAAATAAGATGCCATGGGAGTGGATGAATAAACATTACAAAGAGAATAATAAAAAAAAAAAAAAAAAATCAGAGTA
>NC_134787.1:64616715-64619215 GCF_046742065.1 Oratosquilla oratoria
CCTTCGGGATCTCGTTCCCTCGCTTGAACATCAGCGTTCCTGCCGCATTCCTTTCCAGTCGCAGTCCCAACACCGCTCCTCCCTCCAACGGCTCCGGTTCCTTAGCTGTCAATCCGTACCGAGCCAGATGTTCCACCACGTTCGACGTTGATACTATGCCATCGTCCACCAGTATGTCGTCTAGGTACGAGTCAGTGCCCTTCTTCATCGCTTCAGTCTTCTCCAGTACCGTCTTCAGGATTCTCGTCATGATCCTCGGGGCCGAGCTGAGCCCAAAACCTAGTCTGGTCAAGCAGTAAATTCTCCCTTTGTATTTTACTAGCTGGTACTTCCATAGCTTCTTAGTCACGTGAATTTGCAAGTAAGCCGCCCGCAAGTCTACAACGGCGGACGCCCCCCTCCTTCGGCGCCACCTGCGTAGGGTCTCACTACATACATCTACAAAATCGTCGCCAGTATGACACTTCACGAACTGGTTCAGCTCTCGGAAGTCCAGCACCGGTCGTACCTTTCTCTTGGTTGGCTGCACCACTGCCATCAAGGGCAGGATTCCGCCCTCCACTGGTTCCTCCCAGGGACTCAAGATTCCTTCCTCGATCCATCGCTCCACTTCGAGGTCAAAGTCCTCCCTCACCCCCTCTCTGAGGGTCCGTGTGTAGCAGTCGACTTTGTTCTTCAAGACGGGCGAGCTTTCCTTCGGATACCACTCTACTTCCCACTTCCGGCCGTCAAATTCCGCCCGGAAGTCCTCGTCCTCAATCGTGCACGGCGTCGCCCTCTCCCCAGGGTCGAGCTTCGGGCCAGCACCGCCCTCCGCGGCTCCCATTGCCATTCCTACGTCCTCACCCGGCCTCGGTCGGTTCTTCATCCTCTCTTCCGAGTCCTGCCTCATTCCAATCCGTACGAGCCCACCGATGAACGTGACTTCTCCAAGCTGGGTAATTCCGTCCATTCCCAGCACCACGTCAATTCCCTCCAGAATCGTTCTAATGACGAGCACTCTTAGTCGTATCGGGATACCCTCCACTATCATTTCAATTTCCTGGTCGCCATCGCATATCGTCTCTCTCCCGTCGACTGTCGTCAGGGCCACATCTCCCCGTCTGAACTCTTGAACTATATCGGTCCTCACGATCGTGGTTGAACAGCCAGAGTCTATCAGCGCCCTCGCGCGTCTCCCTCTCACCCAAATATCCACGATCGGCATACGACTGAACGGTGTCCTTACATTTCCTCGGCGGCCCCTCGCATAGTGGCCGCCGATGTCCCGTTTCCCTGACTGCAATTTCGGGCCATGTGCCCTGGCTGATTGCACGAGTAACAGATAAGCTCTACCTCCTTACAGTCCCTTTCCAGGTGACCCAGTCTCCGACACTCGTAACAACGGACCCTCGACAGCCCGCGCCATCTGTTGTAGTCACCCCCGAGCTCACCCGTTCTCCCTTCTCGGTCAGTGGCCACTGTCCTCGCCCGCGCACCCTCTCCCGCCGAGGGCACTCTCCTTTGTGTCTGTTCGTTGGCCACAGCCACCATCGGCTCTTCATCCTTAGCCTTAGTCAGGAGCCTGGCGCGGGCTATAAGTTCGCTCATGTCTGCCTTTGCTGCATTTTCCATTGCCTGCAGCCCAGTCGATATGTAATCCGGAAACCCATTCACGAAAGCCATCCTCACTACCATCTCGAGATTAATCAGGCCTGCCAATCCCCTAATGTCGTTTGCGAACACGTCAACCTGTTCTCCCGTCCACCGCATTCGCCGTAGTTTGCAGTACGCTTCAAAGGGACTCTCGCCAAAAACTTCCTGTAACCTCTCCTTCACCTTTTCCACTTCCTTTTGATCTTCGGTTGCCATCTCCATGTAGACGGATAAAGCCGCGCCCTCTAAATTTAGCGCGATGTAACTCGCCACATCCTTCACTCCCGTTAGCCGCGCGACCAAGGCTGCCTTTGTTAGCCACACGGAGACATCTCCTGTCCCGTCAAACGGCCTTAAGGTGACACTATTCACCTTGAACGGTTCGTTTTCACTCTCAGGTGCGGACATTGATGGCCCGTTTCCACTTGCGGACGTAGTCATTTTTGCAGTGCCTAGATAGCTTGTGATTCAAAAGTACTTACTTGTGCGTCGATGACGTCGGTTCTTCGGTTTCGGTCGCTCCTGGGTGGTCCCTTACATTCCTTTGCGGCACACTCTCCACTTCTCTAGCCTAATTCCCTACCTCCTAACCATTAATGCTAGCTTACCATATCCCCCTTTCTGGGTACTGTACACTCCACTCACACTCGCATTCACCACCACCCACGCACGGTCCTTGTTCGGCACTGCGCCACCCAAGCCAACGTGAGGCCACCCCCCCCTCCCCACACATTCGGGTGGGAAGGGGGATATCGGCGCTCGTGCCCTTTGACCCCCTATCCCCCCCCCCCAGAAAGAGGGGGAGGGGGTGCCAACCGTCCGTCCCCGTCCGCGCCATACACACTCACGCTCACACCACAAATAC
>NC_134787.1:64624215-64656715 GCF_046742065.1 Oratosquilla oratoria
AGAGGGGACGAGCAGGGCTGTCAATCACATCATAAGGGAGCCTTTTTCAACTCCATAGATAACATAATGAGGCGTTCTGCCTGTAGAAACATTAATGGTGCTATTGATACAAGCACTGACATGGGGGAACCAATCTTCCCAAGATTCATGAAAGCCACTAGCAACGTGTCTGAGTATATCGAGACTCTCAATGGAAATAAGCGTTCATGCTTTTTGTGTTATCCTCGGCAATTTACATGTATTATTTCGAACTATGTGTTCTTGTCATTATTTGCACTTCATGTACATTGATTTATTGCCAAATAAAGTCTATCTATCTATTTATCTACGCTGCGGACCATTTATTGTAGCCTCTACCTCCCGTGCTTAAACTACTGCTCAGAAGTTTGGGGTAACAAATATAAAACTACTAAAGTTCATGGACTTAATAAAGTACAAAAACCGCCAGTGTTATGCACCAAATTTTTAATAAGCAAATGGCCCCACATATAATGAAAATTTATTTTACTCATGAAACCAGCTATGCGTCCAGACACACAAATAACATTTTTTAAACCCCAATATAGAGCAAATAAAAAAGGACAGTGTTTATCAGTCGTAGGCGTCAACACATGGGTCAAACTTATTAAGAATTAACCAAAACAAAAAAATCTATCGACTTTCAAATTTCGTCTTAAAAATCACTTATATATATAATCATACTAATATTAACTAAAGTCCCCTCCCCCCCAAAAAACAACAAAAACAAGTATCGCTGCAATAATTAGAACAAAAATCTGTTATTCACAACTGAAATAAGCTATTTCTTGGCGCAAAGATTAAATAAAATCATACTTGTTTTCAGGTGTTAATGAATCTCGTATTATCTTTTCAACTTTGTTATTGTGCATTGCATATGCATAAAATTTAGATTTTTGATAGATTCTGAGTGATTTCTACCTATTTTGAAGTCCTAAATCTTCCTTTCAACTTCATTACTATTGGGTATAATGTGTATAGTAAATTGCTGTGAGTTGTTCTTGCTGTTTCCTTTCGTTTCGTTCCAGGTGTATGTGCCGTGGAAGATGTGGATTCTGAACATGCCCAACAGGACACAGTCGTACCCTGCACAGTACCACTCTGGTGACCTCACCTGAATCTACACCGTCCTGCCCTGCACAGTACCTTCCTGATGACCCCACCTGAATCAACTCAACGACCGACCTAACAAACCAAATAGAGACGTGCTGCGACAGTTGCCCACAGGACGGTTGCTCACACCAAACAAATGCTCACAAATGGGGAAAGGAATAATATGATGTAGATGTGGCATGCTTTAGTGGGCGATATACATGGCCAACTGAATTTACGAATACATTGCGCGGATACCACCAGGGGATGTTAATTAATCTGTTGCTACAGTTATGTGAGCATTTGACGTGGAATCGTGCGTCATGTGTGTGTGTGTATGTATGTCTTTAATCGTATGTAGCTTCTTATGAATCCTGTTTGTTTCCCCAAATCGTATAACTACATGTGGTGTGAGCGTGAGTGTGTTTGGCGCGGATGGGGACGGACGGTTGGCACCCCCTACGGTTGGCACCCCCCTCCCCCTCTTTCTGGGGGGAGGGAGAGGGGGTCAAAGGGCACGTGCGCTGGTATCCCCCTTCCCACCCGAATGTGGGGGGGGGGGGTGGCCTCACGTTGGCTTGGGTGGCACAGTGCCGAACAAGGACCGCGCGTGGGTGGTGGTGAATGCGAGTGTGAGTGGAGTGTACAGTACCCGGAAAGGGGGGATATGATAAGCTAGCATTAATGGTTAGGAGGTAGGGAATTAAGCTAGAGAAGTGGAGAGTGTGTCGCAAAGGAATGTAAGGGCCCACCCAGGAGCGACCAAAACCGAAGAACCGACGTCATCGACGCACAAGTAAGTACTTTTGAATCACACTACACCTTATATCTAAATTGTAAATGCATGTATGTCTTTATATGTGTGTAGCTTCTTGTGAACACTGTTTACCCAAATTGAATATTTACCTCTTATATCCATATAAATTGTAAATATTGGCTGTTCCTACTGGATGCAATTACTATTACTATCTTTGTGATAAAATTTACTTTTCTGTGAAAAATATTGTAAAAACTTAAATACTTATATATAAACTATTAAGGGAGAGCATTTTATAAGCTATTGCTTCCGCTCTCCATTTCAACAAATTAATATTTATATGTATATGTTTATATTTATATATGCATTTTCAACATGCAAATGTATTGTGTAATGTTTTGTTGAATAAACTGTTAAATTGAATTTAAAAATAGATAATACATAAGTATACAATGCCTCCAACTGCTCAGACGCTTCACTCACCAACGAAACGAATGACAAGAATAAAATAGCACTTCATATGAGATTTCCCTATCTAGTGGCTTAACGAAGGGCTTTTTACGGTACCGCTCGCTCATGAGAAATGCAGGTCAATCTTGCAGCTGTGGCAATATTTGACCTTTCTCATATTGAACATATGAGAAGTCGAATCTTCCGCACATCGTAGGTTAATTGACCTACACAGCATAATCGTTATACTTCTTTATGTAACAATAACAGGTATTTTCAAAGAGGAACTACCTCATCTCCACCACTCTTTCCCCTGGACACCCCTGGGAATTAAGAAAAAAAAGAAAAAAAAGAAAAAGAAAAAAAAGTCCACCAACAATTGTTTTCGCGGGAGATTAAATCCAGGAAGGTCTCCCCTCAATAAAGTATGCCTCTGAGTTTTCTATATCAAATTGTAAATTTGGTTTTGTCAGGCCAGGAGTAAAACACTGTTAATGTGTTTGTTACTTTGTAGGAGATTCTTGTGTAGACTTGCAATAATTTTTGAGGTTCCTGGGACATATAAAGGATCCAGAAGTGTCATTGAATTCAATTTGCAAACACAACAGTCATACAGGTAATAAGCAAGTACGATTACACTCTCGTTCGTTTTTAGTTCATTGTATGATAGTGATTATTTTTCTCATCTGCTCGTTGCTTTATTTTGTCTGGTTTTATAGTTCCAATCAAATATTGGTACTGCTAATCTTGTCGACAGGATAAAATCTTGTCAAAACACTTATTACTATTTTCATTCTCACATGATAGGTATGCAACGACTATAGATGCAATGCTACGAATTAGTGAGCACGTTTTCAAGGCTACTATTATTGTGATGCAAGGATTTTATATATAATTTGGGTCTGGGATACTCAGAATACAATAAAAATCTGCTTCGCCAAGGGAACTACTGCCTCCCAAAAAATAAGTTCCACTAAAAGCGTTATTTACCATAAATTATATAAAAACATGTTGTCATTCTGATTTACGAGTAAGATGACTGCGGGGCACAAGTTTGACACACAAATTTAACTCATTTGAAGTGGCCGTTTTTACTGTAAACATACTCAGAAGCTAATCCCATACGGGTGGGGTGGGGATGGGGGTCTTACCGAACCTATCCGAACTTAGGTGTAGACAAACGGAGTGGGTTTGATTTGTAATTTTTCCCATTGCGGTCCTCTTAAAAAACAAACAGAAATACATATACATTTAAATTAAGTGATATGACAAAGAACAGGCATGTTGAATCATAATAGTTACTTAACAATAATAAATGACATGACTCCTTATACAGAGAAATAAACAACTTATGTATATAGTGGTAATAAGTTTATTTGGCAATAAATCAAATACAGATAATGTATATAACGAAGATTAGAACATGGTACTACAAATAATAATCTGACATGATTCATTATGTAAAGAATAAAAAAAAAAAAAAAATAAGGCACCTGAAGTGTAAAACATAAAATATAGCAATAAGTTATAACAAAAAGTAACAATTATAGAATGACACAATAATAATAATATGATACAAGGATTGCACCAGTTTTGACAACATAAGAAAATATATAGCACAAGCAAATAATGATTAGAAATAGAATAGCTGCTATCACAAAAAAACATCGTTAAAGTATGCACAGAGACAACAAATTCAATCATAAGAAATAGGACCATGATATATAAAGAACTAAAAAAAAGACATTCTAGCTGTCATTTGAGAACTGAAAAAATTTTCTAACATGATATTTAAAGGCTTTTTTAATTTGTAAGCTATTTCTGGTGCATTTATGTACTACTGTACATAAATTGTATCTTAGGTACTTTGGGACATTATTGTAACTGTTGTATGGGGTCTCACTAAACGCCGACCAAAGTCGTCCAACGCCGACCGAAGCCGACCAAAACCACACAATGATGGTTTTTGCTCAAATGCATAATATATATATAAAAATAGCATGTGGTTGCATTATTTGACCTATTTTCTTTAAAATGTGTGATTTCCATGTAAAATCATCAGAGAAGTTACGTTTTTATCCTCTGCAAAATTACCAACCGGCAACCAACGCTGACCAAACCCAAACAATGACGGCTTTTGCTCAACTGACAAAAATGTAACTTCTCTTTGATCATTTTACATGGAAACCACACATTTGAAAGAAAATAGGTCAAATAATGCAACCATATGCTATTTTTTATATATAAATTATGCATTTGGGCAAAAACCGTCATTGTGTGGTTTTGGTCGGCTTTGGTTGACGTTGGTCGGCGGTTGGTAATTTTGCAGAGGATAAAAGCGTAACTTCTCTTTGATTATTTTACATGGAAATCACACATTTTCAAGAAAATAGGTCAAATAATGCAACCATATGCTAATTTTTATTTGAAATTATACATTTGAGCAAAAGCCGTCATTGTTTGGGTTTGGTCGGCATTGGTTGCCGGTTGGTAATTTTGCAGAGGATAAAAACGTAACTTCTCTTTGATGATTTTACATGGAAATCACACATTTTAAAGAAAATAGGTCAAATGATGCAACCACATGCTATTTTTATATATAGATTATGCATTTGAGCAAAAATCGTCATTGTGTGGTTTTGGTCGGCGTTGGTCGACTTTGGTCGGCACTTAGTGAGACCGGTTGTATGTATTGTATACATGATTTAGTTTCAGTTGTTTAATGCAGTAATCAACAGGCAACATTCCCTCTTTTAAAAAGTCCTCCGCTCCTACATGGCTCCTGCAAGGCAAGTCAAATATAAATCTTATGATTTGATTTTGAGCCACCTGCAATCTGGACTGATATCTTTTGGATAGCCCACTGTACCATGGGTCCTAACCATATCTATCCAAGTCCTAAATTTTCGAAGAGGAGCTATTGAGTCAATGGTGCCAAAAATTATTATAATTTTTTTTATTATTCCAGGCTTCTCACACTTCATTATAGTTCACAACATGTGACCAGTCAGTATTTTCAAACAAAATCTTCTTTAGAATAGTTCTTCAGTAAGCAAGCTTCCATAGTATTGTGGTCATGAACAACACACCTTTTCCACTTCCTTGTGCAGTAAGCTAGCAAATGATCACTAATCCCTACATTTATCACACCAGGCTGAACAATTATGTTTGGATTGGATACCATAATAAAATCTAAAATTGAACTGCTAGTTACAGATAACCTAGTAGGTACATTAATCAGTTGAACTTGCCCATTTGTATTCATCAAGTTATGTAATGTTTTTACTAAAGAATTTTTCTGACTTTAGAGTATTGGTAATGAAACATAGAATCATAGTTTCATATTTTACCATATTGAGTCTATTGTTACAGGCATTGATATTATTTTAGTTGTGTACACCTATGTGATATAGCATTATAAAATTAAATATTAGTTTTGTAAATTTTAATACATGAATGCAATATATAATTTTCTTGGTGGAAATAAATAACAAAAAACTTGCTACAAGCAAGTCTACTAATGAACGAAACCACTAGGATATGGTCCAGTCCAATCACTGTCAATTAGACGATGGCTTTCACATTGTGGACCAGGTGTTCTCCAACTCCAGGTGATGTTAATAAGTGCTGTTACAAAGAACATGGGGTTCTGCCATCATCTGTTAATTGCCCAAGGTACAATAATAATCAGGCCATCAGCGTCTGTGATGATGAAGATGACCCAGATGATCTTTAGAATTTGAGGCACTGAATTAGTAAATACAGGTTAGGTTACGTAGATTAGGTTAGAATAGACAAATTTACCATCCTTTCATTTCTTCAACCTTAGCATCTGTCAAAACAAACATAGCATATCATTCAACCACCGTGACTTCATTCATTAGTGAAAAGGTCTTAGCAAATTTTTTTGTTATTGATTTTCACCAAGAAAATTACATATTACATTAATGTATTATAATTTACAAAATTAATAATTAGCTTTCTATTGCTATTTCGTGTAGGTGTGTACAACTAAAAATTTGCCTAGGCATTCTCCTGATGATCATAAAAGTCCATTTGTTTTGGGGGTCTTTAGCATACCCCCATCAGTATCATGTGAGTTTTTGTTAGAAGAAGATCAACCCACACTGATTCTGTGTCACTATTATTCATGACAGCACGCGGGTTGAAGGCCAGGTCACTACAAATGAACATACATACACCACCACCAGAGTGTTCTCTGTCTTCGCGCTGTACTGTGTAACCATATATCTCCCCCTTGGTATGTTCTATTGAGCCGCCCAGCCAGGTTTCAGTGACCCCAATGACCACTGCATTGGAACATCTTGCGATGATACAAAGTTCATCTAAAACTTTGGCAGTAAACTTTTTGCATTGATCATAAAGTGAAGACCACATTTGTCGAAGCACTCAAATTTTTGTGGGAGGTGTCATTGCAACCAAGGGACTCATCATAGATGATTTCTTTGTTACCAAGTGACTCGTTAGGCTCATTGCCCTCAGGTTTCAGCTGTAGTAGTTGACTTGCCAGGCATTGAGGAAATGTAAACAGTAACTCATTGCTGATAGGTGAGTTGCTGAGGAGGTGAGTTGATCTAGAATGGAAAAAAATGATAAGGCATATAGTGGACCACTGTGTAATTGGTACCAGAATCTTTAGAATCAAAAGAAAAGAACTAGTTGTTCCAGCAGGGTAGGGTTTGTAATAATGGGTTTAAGTTAAATAACTTTGGTGTTAAGAAGGAAATAAGCAAGAACTGCCAGTAGAGTGGTTAATAAATGGAATAGACTTAGTAATAATGCAGTAAGCTCTAAAACTATTGATTATTTTAAGGGAAGATTAGATAACTTTATGGATAAGAAAGACAGGTGGTAATGGACATGGAACTGCCTAGTATAGGCCTCATGGTCTCTTGCAGTCTCTTTCATTCCTATGTTCTTATAAGTATTGCATGATTCAAGGAACTGAGAAGGAACAACAAAATGGTGTGGGATGGATGAAAGGTGCTTGTAATCTTTGACTTAGCCACCCCCTTTTAGTGGGGAAAGGGATTGGCATATGTGCTCAATATTATGTTCTTGTATAAACTGTTTATATGGAAAGCATCCATTTGAGAAGTAGTAATGCAGGAACACTTAAATGAGAGCAAAGCTCACAGAAAATCCAACTCTACATTAGTTAATCTTGACAGGTTGGAATGGCTTCTAAGCTTAGATGATATTTATTTCCTAAAAAGGTTCCACTAAGATTTTTTTTTTTTTTTATCATTTTTTTTTTTTTTTTTAGCCAGTATTATCACTCAAGAATATCATAACTGGTGAGGGAGATGTCCCAGGCATCATGAAAGATAACCAGGCTAATGATCATTTTGCCTCTGTGTTTCAATGACCTGTGGGTCAATTTTTTTTTAAATTCTCCCATTATACATTATTTTCTCACTACCTCCACATTCACTGGAATTGTACATTTGATAACAGTTTGTATTTGAGTGCATCATGATAGTCAATAGTTTTCAGAAGGCATTTCTCAATGGTTTTTCTTTTTCCTTCTAGAAAAATAAGTACTTTATTAAATATGACAAGGAAAAATATTGATAGTACCTCTGCAACTTGTTGGGTCAACTTGATATCATATGTTTTCCTAAAATAAGAACACAGGTGCACCACTCTCCAGTGTATCTTAAACGATGTGACTTGCATTACTTGAGTCAAATGAATAAGATGAATTAACCTTCCTAAAGTAGGTTATGTTTACATTTGGGCCTTGTGAGCCCAGCTGTAGTGTCATGGAGTTATATAAAAACACGGCCATTGTGACCAGCTAATCCAGTTCCTCATGACCAGATGGAAAAACTAAAGCAAAATTGGAGTCATTTCTGGTCGTGGTGATTTTCAGTGCACATATATTGAAAAAATAGAGTGGAACATATTGTACCACCATGTCTGTTTGTGGTTCTACTTATTCTATGTTAGAGCATGGCATGTACAAAGGGTTTATTTAGGTACAAAGGAACTTGTGGATGAAATGACTTGTGTACAGAACGTTAGCACTCTTGTGATTTCAGGATCTCAAAAAGTTAGATGTTGATCTTATAATGATTTTTTTTTTTTTTCTTTCAGGATGAGGATAATTATCAACAATTGGAGAACCTTTGTGTAGATTCCATATATTTGACATACAACAAAGAGAATCTGGTGTGACGTTTACAGCACAACTATATCACAGGTGATTTTAAATATTACGTGATGGCCCACACAGAAGAGAAGACTTTCCAATGTGACCTGTGCAGTGCAGCTTTCTTAACAAAGGATAATCTCAAAAGTCACGTGCTTACCCATGAAGGAGAGAAGCCTTTCCAGTGTGACCTATGTGATGCAGCTTTTTTACAAAAGAGTAATCTTAAGGCTCATGTGATTACCCATGGTGAAACACCTTTCCAGTGTGACCTGTGTGATGCAGCTTTCTCGCACAGGAGTAGTCTCAAACTTCATGTGGCAAATCACACTGAAGAGAAAGATTTTCAGTGTGACTTATGTGATGCAACTTTCTCACAAAAGTATGATCTCAAACAGCATATAATGACCCATACTCGTGAAAGGCCTTTTCAGTGTGACATATGCAATGCAGCTTTCTCAGAAAAGTGTCATCTCAAACGTCACTTGCTTACCCACACAGGAGAGAAGCCTTTTCACTGTGATCAATGCAATGCAACTTTCTCAAGAAAGAATGCTCTTAAACGTCACATGCTTACCCACACAGGAGAGAAACCTTTCCAGTGTGACATGTGCAGTGCTGCTTTCTCGCAAAAAAGTAGTCTCAAAGATCACGTGATGACTCATACTGGAGAGAAGCCTTTTCAGTGTGATCTGTGCGATGCAGCTTTCTCAAGAAAGACTAGTCTCAAATGTCATGTGCTTACCCACACAGGAGAGAAGCCTTTCCATTGTGACCAATGCAATGGAAGTTTCTCACGAAAGAGTGATCTCAATCGTCACATGCTTACCCACACAGGAGAGAAGCCTTTCCAGTGTGACCAGTGCAGTGCAGCTTTCTCAGGAAAGACTGATCTCACACGTCACATGCTTACCCACACAGGAGAGAAACCTTTTCAGTGTGACTTGTGCGATGCAGCTTTTACACTAAAACGTCATCTTAAACGTCACATGCTCACCCACACAGGAGAGAAGCCTTTTAAATGTGGCCTGTGCAATGCCACTTTTTCACAAAGCAGCAGTCTCAAAGATCATGTGGTGACCCATACTGGAGAAAAACCGTTTCAGTGTGATCAGTGTGATGCAGCTTTCCCACTAAACAGTTACCTCAAACGTCACATGCTTACCCACACGGGAGAGAAACCTTTTCAGTGTGACCTGTGTGATTCCTCTTTCAAGCGAAAGAATTATCTCAAACAGCATAGACTGATCCATACTCGATAGAGTAATCTCGAGTTATATGTGATGGAATGTATCTAATTTACTGACAAAGGGCATTGCATTCTTAAACTCGGTATGCAAGGTTTAGCTGAAATTGGTGGCCTTGTCTATTGTCATCTTATTGTTATCACTTCTGTGTCATCTGTGGAGAGTAAATGTGTGCCTCATGTATGATTTGAGATGAAACTACTAATTATTGCTTTGTTGTCATTCAAATATTTAATGCTGACCTCTATGCTCTGAGTGATGGCATACATAGATTTAAAAGTTATATTGGCAAAGGCAACATGATACATAGCGCATTTGGTTACATTCTGGACGGAGGGGTGAATACAGTTTCTATGTGGTAGCTTCTTTATATGACAAGTAGAAATGTAATTTGGTAAAATGTATGCATTCTTTGTGGCTTTTAGGGGTGGCAGAATTGATAACTTCTATTTATATATTTATTTATTTTATATATATTTTTTCTTTTTTACTTTCTTTACCTTGGGTATCAAAATGTATATTCCCATTGCTGATCTAATAGTGGATTTATACAAAATGTGTAAGTTTACTGTTTGAGGTTCACTTGCATGTATGTAATACTTTTTAGGGGATTGAGTTAGATATGTAATAGAATGAGTGGAATGCCACTTAATCTGTACAAGACAAGCACATAAATGAAATAAACAAATAAACAAAAAATACTGCTTTGTTACAGCACCTAAATGCACGTCTAACAGAGTGTGCAGGCATTGGCTACTGGGACAATTGTCACTGGGACTATTGCCACTGGGATTATTGCCACTGAGAAAATAGTCCATTTAGGAATATTGTCACTGGGAATGTTGCCACTGCTTTTACTGTTTATCATTCAAAATTTTCTCATGTTGATAATTGTTTTGATAACTGTTTATCTCTAAAAAAATGCTAGATAATTTTTCAAACCACTGTTATTTAAGAAATCACTAATTACCCATTTAATGAGTTCATAACAGCGGACTTTCTGACATTTTATCGCTAAAGATTATCTCATGTTAATACCTGTTTTGATAACTGTATCTCTAAAAATGTTAACAGGTCTTTCAACCCACTGTTATTAACAAAATGACTAATTACCCATTTAATGAGTTTATAACAACTGACTTTCTGACTTTTACTATCTGTTTATTGATCAAAATTTTCTCATTTAACAATTGTTATGATAAGTGCTAATCTAAATTTTTTTTTCAACAATCTTACTGATGTTAAAGATAATTGTTTTGAATCACATTTAACTGCTAATCTTTCTTAAATTTGTCTTAATTTAGATGTGATCTCTCAGGTCAGCTATATTCGGTCTACCTAGCTCATTCCTCATTGGACCTTTTCTTTGACAGATGTCTATGAAAATGATACATAAACAAATTAAGCTGATCTCCCTATCCTTCGTATTTTTACTTAGAATTTTGTTGTTTTACACTTCTTAAGCAAAAACAGAAATTATACACACACCCACACCTACACACCCAGGGCTGAAATAATTTCAGTATCACTGTGCTGCAGGTTGTTACTCCAACTCTTGTGGGCAGGGAGTTGGGGGTGTGTGCATGTAAGGTCACAGCATTACCCATAGATTGGTCATATACGAGTTCTGAGCTCTCTTTCTTGAGGGAAATAGCTGTTGATCACAAGTCCAACCCATGATCCAAAGACTATGGTGAATCACACACACAAACACACACACTTTTGTCGGATGGACGGCAAGGATTAGAGTTCTGAAGAAAAAGTGAAATTTTCGTGGACCTCAATACAAATGAAGTACCTATTGTATTTACAGGGAAGGGGCTAACTCGCGGTGTCATGGGAAAGTGAGGAAAAAGGAGAAGGGGAGGGATTACTGAGGGAAATGGAAGGAAATGAGGAAGGGGAGGACTTGGTCCAAGAGGCCAGACATCTTGTAAACAAACGGAGGACCGATGATTCTGGTGATGGGATTAACAAAAATGTAAAGATTAGAAATATAGATAAGAGCAGCACAATGGAAGGTGAGGATAATAATTTCCAGGGATTTAATGAGGGTGGGGGGGATACCAACCTCCCCCGATTGACAAGACTAGAGGAGAAACTTGATAAGATGATCGAACATTGGGAAGACAGGTTCGGTAACGTAACCAACATTGCGCAGAGAGTTGAAAAGTTGGAAGAACTAGAGAAGGCGAACAAAAATTTAACTAATGAAATAGAACTAAAAAGACAGTTAAAAGAAGTAAAAGAGGAGAATGAAGAATTAAAGAGGAATAATAAAGACAATAAAGAGGCCATAGCAAAAGAAGCACAGGGTTGGAAAAAAATCCAGGAAAACAGTAAAGTTGCATTTACTGACATAATTAAACAGCAAATGAAAGAACAAACTGAAGACTCAGTTATCAAAGTGATGAGACAGAAGGAGAATATAGTAAGAGACTTAGCAGATAAAAAGAAATGTATAATTATATTGGGAATGGAAGAGAAACATAACCTAGATAGAACTTCAAGAATCAGTGAGGAAAAAGAAAAAGTAAGCAGTTTACTAGAATTAGTTCAGGAAGATAAACCTGAAATCATGAAACAAATTGAAGCGATGTATAGTCTCGGACAATATAGTACAGATAAGACCAGACCAATTAAGATTAAATTCAGTCACAAACGACGGCAGAGAATATCTTAGCAAAAAACAGGGAAACTAGCAGCAAGTGAACAATATAAAAAGGTATGGATAAAAAGAGAAATGAATAAAGAGGAAGAAAAAATGAAAAGGAAAGAAGCTAAAGAAAAAAAAAAACGAGATAAGAACGGAGTCAGAAAAAGAAGAATTCTATTGGAGAGTAGTGAATATGAAAGTGAGGAAATGGAACATAACAGAGAGAAACAAAAAAGAAACAGAAAATACAATGGAAATAACAAAAAGTTAAGAGTGTCCTACACAAATATAGATGGATTAATAACAGGACTGAATGATCTGAACGAGTATCTGAAGGAAAAAGAACCGGACATAATGGGAATTGTAGAGACAAATTAAAAGGTCCACTACCACCCAACAGCATAGGACACAATGCATATAATTATAGGATTATAACCAGAGAGATAAAACAAGGGGGTGGAGTTATGTTCCTGACTAAGAAGAATATAAACGTGAAGAGTGTCACATATGGAAAGAATAGAGTAGAGATGATTATGATAGAAGTAGAAGACAGAGATAAGAAGAGCAGAAAGTTTGTAATAAACTACGTGTCCCCAAAAACAGCCTCGTGGGAAGAGAGTGAACATAAAAGTATGTTAGAAGACATAAGAATAAAATTAAACAAGATAATGGAAGATGGAGGAAGAATAGTTATGATGGGCGACTATAATTGCAAAGAAATCTGCTGGGAAGAGATGACCATAAAGGGTGGAGAAGACTCATGGGGAAATGTTCTACTTGAGATGATTATTGACCAAACAATGACACAATGGATTCAGGAGAACACTAGGTATAGAAATGAAGAAGAACCATCAAGACTAGACCTAATAATCACATCAGAACCTGAAATAGTGGAAAAGATAGAATACCAGGCACCAATAAGTAAGTGACCACATATTGATAGAACTAGAACTAAATGAGAAAAAATACATGAATAATATAGAAAAGGAAGAATGATGTATGAAAAAACAAACTTTGATAAAATAAGAGAATTCTTTCAAAATGAAAACTGGGAAAGAATATACAAAGAAGATACAACAGTGGAAGAGAAATGGAATATTTGACAAAAAAAAATTATAAAAAAAAATGAGTGGAAAAGTATGTCCCAAGACAAAAACAAGAAAAAGAATATGTAAAGTGCTGGTACAACAAAAGTTGTAGGGAGTTAAAAGACAAAAGAGACAAAGCTTGGACCAAATGGAAGAAAGACAAAAGACCTGAAAAATGGAAAATATATACTTGTTATAGAAATGAATATGTACAAGCGTGCAGAGAGGAAAAGAGAAAATATGAAAAAGATGTCATAGAAAAATGTAAAGATCAACCAAAACAGATTTGTAAACAACAAACTGAAAAACAAACAAGATTTGGAGAAATTAAGACAAGGAGGAGTTGAATACACAGAGGAAATAGAAATGGCGGAAATTATGAACAGGCATTTTAAATCAGTGTTTACAAGGGAGAATATACAACCGGAAGAGATCGAATGGAAGGAGAAAGTCCCCCCTATGAAAGAAATTGAAGTAACAAAGAATGAAATAATGAAACACTTGAGTAATCTTGATGTTAGAAAATCACATGGACCAGATGAAATAGCAAACTGGATTTTGAAAGAATGCAGAAATGAACTGGCAGACAAAATACATAGCTTAATATATAGTACCTTGAAAGAAGGAAAAGTTCCAGAAGATTGTAAAAAAGCAAATATAGTACCTATATATAAAGGAGGAAATAAAGACCCTACCAACTATAGACCAGTCTCTCTAACAAGTACAATAGCAAAAATTTGTGAAAGAATTATCAAAAGTAGATGGGTAAAATATTTAGAAAAAAACAGCATGCTAAATCCAAGGCAATTTGGATTCAGACAAGGACGATCATGCATCACTAATTTAATATGTTTCTATTCAAGGCTAATAGATATAATACAAGAAAGAGATGGATGGGCTGATTGTACATTTCTAGACCTAAAAAAAGCTTTTGACAAAGTACCACATAAGAAGTTGCTTAAGAAATTAGAAACTGAAGGAGGAATACAGGGCAAACTGCTTAAATGGATGGAAGACTTTTTGCAAGAAAGAAAAATGAGAGTAGTGATAAGAGACAAACACTCAAAATGGGATGAAGTAATAAGCAGTGTTCCACAAGGAACAGTTCTGGCCCCAATAATGTTTGCTATATATATTAATGATATGGATGAAGAAATTGAAAGTTATATGAGCTTCTTTGCAGATGATGCAAAACTATTAAAAAAAAGTGAAAACGGAAGAAGATTGCGAGTCATTACAGAGTGATCTAAATAAAGTATGGGAATGGAGTAGGAAGTGGGAGATGGAGTTCAACACTAAAAAGTGTAGTATAATGGAATTTGGAAAAAGCAAAAACAGAATAACAGGATCATATAAATTGGGAGAAGAAGGAATAAAAAAAGTAGAAAATGAGAAGGACCTGGGAGTCATTATTATGAATAATATGCCACCTGGGAAACATATAAATAAGATTTTTGGAGAAACTTATAATCTAATAAGAACCATCAAAGTTGCATTTACATACCTGGATGGAGAAATGGTGAAGAAAATTCTAATCACTTTGATAAGACCAAGATTGGAATATGCAGCAACGATGTGGTCACCAAGTACAAAAAAATGTATAACAAAACTTGAAAGAATACAAAGAGCAATTACAAAATTGGCACCAACACACTCAAAACTATCATATGAAGAGAGACTAGCAAAACTTGAACTACAGACACTAGAGCAAAGAAGAGAGAGAGGAGATTTGATAGCTATTTACAGAATCATGAAAAGCATAGAAATTATTGATAGAGAGAATCTGATAAAATGGGATGATAGAAATACAAGAGGGCACAGATAGAAAATCAAGAAAGACAGCTATAGAAGATATCTAAAAAGAACAGCTTTCCTCACAGAGTAATAGACAGAACAAGTTAAATGAGAAAGTGGTGTGTGCAAAAACAATACATGAATTTAAAAATAGGTAAAATGAGATATGAAGACGGGACACCACGAGCATAGCTCCCCTTCCCGTAAAATACAACTAGGTAAATACACACACATCGGTCGGGGTGGCAGCGAAGTCTGGACTCTGGTGAAATCTCCAAAATTACGACGATCACAATGACAAGGAAGTACCTGTGTTGTATTAATAGGAAAGGGGAAAGCTCGTGGTGTAGTGGGAAGCTAAAGAAAAAGGAGAAGAGAAGGGATTACTGAGGAAATGAGGAAGGGGACAAACGGGCCTCGGATCTCAGGAGAAGCGTAAACAAACGGGGGGCAGAATACACAGACGAACAAGGGAGCATGGGTGTCAAGAGCAGAAATATAGATAACAGCTCCCCTAACTAGTAAATCTAGAGGAGAAAAAAAAAAAGAAAAATGAAGAAAGAATGGGAGGTTAGGTTTGACCAAATAACTCTAGTTGCCGAGAAAGTTGATAAACTGGAAGAATTAAAGAAAGAGAATCAAAATCTAATGAAAGAAATAGAAGAATTAAAAAGACAGTTAAGAGAAGTAAAAGAAGAGAATGAGGAATTAAAGAGGAATAATAAAGAAAGTAAAGAGTTCATAGCAAAAGAGGTAAGTGGTTGGAAGAAAGTACAAGAGAACAATAATATGGAATTTAGAGGTATAATGGAACAGCAGATGTTACAACAAACTAAGGACATAGTTATTTAAGTGATGAGGGATATTGTGAATATAGTAAGATACTTTTCGGATAAAAAGAAACGTATAATTATATTAGGGATGGAAGAGATGTATAATCCAAATAGGACTACAAGAATCTAGGAGGAAAATGAAAAAGTAAATAAAATTTTAGAAGTAGTCCAAGAAGATGAACCTAAAATAGGGAAACAAACAGAAGAAATGTATTGTCTAGGGAAATACAATACAGATAAGACCAGACCAATTAAGATTAAATTCAGGTCACAAACGATAGCAGAGAATATCTTAGCAAAAACAGGGAAACTAGCAGACACTGATCAATATAAACAGGTATGGATAAAAAGAGAAATGAATAAAGAGGAAAGATAGGATGAAAAAACAAAAAGACTAGAAGCTAAGGAAAAAATGAGAAAAGAACAGTCAGAAAGAGAAAAATTCTATTGGAGAGTAGTGAATATGAGAGTGAGGAAATGGTTCATAGCAGAGGAAAACAGAAGGGAAACAGAAAACACAATGGAAGTAGAAGAAAATTAAAAGTGTCTTACACAAATATAGATGGCTTGATAACAGGCTTAAATGAACTGAATGACTATCTAAAGAAAAAAGTACAGGACATAATGGGAATTGTAGAGACAAAATTAAAAGGTCCACTACCACCCAACAGTGTAGGACATGGTGCATATAATTGTTGGATTAGAAACAGAGAGACAAAACAAGGGGGTGGAGTTACCTTCCTGACTAAGAAGGATATAGATGTGAGGAATGTCACATATGGAAAGAATAGAGTAGAGATGATTATGATGGAAGTGGAGGACAGGGATGGGAAGAGCAGGAAGTTTGTAGTAAATTATGTGCCTCCTAAAACGGCCTCGTGGGAAGAGAGAGAACACAAAAATATGTTAGAAGACACAAGGATAACACTAAATAAGATAATGGAAGATGGAGGAAGAATAGTTATAATGGGTGACTTTAATTGTAAAGAAATCTGCTGGGAAGAGATGACAGTGAAGGGTGGAGACGACCTATGGGGAAATGTACTACTTGATATGATTATAGAACATACAATGACGCAATGGATTCAAGAGAATACTAGGTATAGAAATGAGGAAGAATCATGAAAAAATATAGAGAGGGAAGATTGACGTATGAAAATTTTTTTTTTTGATAAATTAAGAGAATTCTTTCAAAAAGACTGGGAAAGAATACACAAGGAGGAAACAACAGTAGAAGAGAAATGGAATATTTTGACAAAAATTTGTAAAGGAGTGGAAAAGTATGTCCCAAGACAAAAGTAAGAAAAAGAATATGTAAAGTGCTGGTACAACAAAAGATGTAGGGAATTAAAAGACACAAGAGATAAAGCTTGGAAAATGGAAAAAAGACAAAAGACCTGAAAAATGGAAAATAAATACTAGTTATAGAAATGAATATGTACAAGTGTGCAGAGAATAAAAGATAAAATACGAAAAAGATGTCATAGAAAAATGTAAAGATCAATCAAAACTATTTTACAGATTTGTAAACAACAAACTGAAAAACAAACAAGAATTAGAGAAACTACGACAAGGAGGAGTTGAAAACACAGAGGAAATAGAAATGGCAGAAATTATGAACAAACATTTTAAATCGGTGTTTACAACCCAGAGATATCGAATGGAAGGAGAAAGTCCCCCCTATGAAAGAGATAGAAGTATCAAGGAATGAAATAATGAAACACTTGAGTAATCTCGATGTCAGAAAATTGCATGGACCAGATGAAATAGCAAACTGGATTTTGAGAGAATGTAGGAATGAACTAACAGACAAAATACATAGCCTAATAAACAGTTCATTGAAAGAAGGAAAAGTTCCAAAAGATTGGAAAAGAGCAAATATAGTACCAATATATAAAGGGGGAAACAAGGAAGACCCTACTAACTATAGACCGGTCTCTCTAACAAGTACGATAGCAAAAATTTGTGAAAGAATGATCAAAAGTAGATGGGTAAGGCATTTGGAAAAAAACAAAACAAAACAAAAAAACGTACTAAATCCAAGGCAATTTGGGCTCAGACAAGGATGACCATGCGTCACAAACTTAATGTGTTTCTATTCACTACTAATAGATGTAATATAAGAAAGAGATGTATGGGCTGATTGTGCATTTCTAGACCTGAAAAAAGCTTTAGATAAGGTACCACATAAGAAGTTGCTTAAGACATTAGAAACTGAAGGAGGAATACAGGACAAACTGCTGAAGTGGATGGAAGACTTCTTGTATGAAAAAAAAAAAAACGAGAGTAGTGATAAGAGACAAACACTCTAATTGGGATGAAGTGATAAGTGGTGTTTCACAAGGAACAGTTCTGGCCCCAATAATGTTTGCTATATATATTAATGATATGGATAAAGGAATTGAAAGTTATATGAGCTTCTTTGCGGACGATGCAAAGTTGTTGAAAAAAGTGAACACTGAAGAAGATTGTGAGTCGCTACAGAGTGATGTCAATAAAGTATGGGAATGGAGTAGGAAGTGGGAGATGGAATTCAATATTAAGAAGTGTAGTATAATGAAACTTGGAAGAAGCAAAAAAAGAATAGTGGAATCATATACATTGGGAGAAGAAGAAATTAAAAAAGTAGAAAATGAGAAGGACCTGGGAGTCATTATTATGAATGATATGTCCTCTGAGAAACATAATTTTTTTTTAAGAAACTTATAATTTAATAAAAACAATCAAGGTGGCATTTACATACGTGGACAAAGAACTGGTGAAGAAAATACTAGTCACTTTGATAAGACCAAGATTGGAGTATGCAGCGACGACGTGGTCACTAAGTACAAAAAAAAAAAAAAATGTATAACAAAACTTGAAAGAATACAAAGAGCAATTACGAAATTGGCACCAACACTCTCAGAAGTATCATATGAAGAGAGACTAGCAAAACTTGAGCTACAGATACTAGAGCAAAGAAGAGAGGGAGGGGACTTGATAACTACTTATAGAATCATGAAAGACATAGAAACTATTGGTAGAGAGGATCTAATAAAATGGGATACTAGATATACAAGTCGACACGGAAAGAAAATCAAGAAAGACAGTTACAGAAGAGATCTGAAAAAGAACAGCTTTCCTTACAGAGTAATAGACATTTGGAACAAGTTAGATGAGAAAGTGGTGTGTGCAAAAACAATACATGAATTTAGAAACAGTCTAGATAAAATGAGATATGAAGACGGGACAGTTGTAGAAGATATTCAGCAGTGTGAGGTTTCCCTGATGTGTCTATTGTGTCAACTAAATAAATCTGACCAGTGGATGTTGTTAGAGTGACACATATTATGGGCTCATTATTCAGGTCATCTGCACACTTTTTATATTTCTTTTCATACACAAGATCCAAGTACTTATCAGCAATATCTTTTCTGGATGGAGGAATATAACCTGGCCTCAGGTTCTGAACCATCTTGAGAAACTGAGGATGCTGAACAAGACGAAATGGTGAATTTGTAGCAAATATCATTCTTGCAACTTTGTCGAGATTTTCCTTTTGAGAGGCTGAAGTTTTTATGATAAATCTGTCCAGAGATGTTGATCACTTTCTTTTAGATGAAAATAATTTAGCAGAAGTGGCGCCTGTGGAGGAATCTGATAGTGACCTTTTTAATGGAGTCAGGTTTGCAGTTCATTCAAGTGGAGCCAATGATGAAGGGATTAAAGCTGTTGATACATATCCTGAGATGGAAACAGAAAATTTTAGCATATTGCATAATTTATAAATGAATAAATAAATTAATGAATACAGTGTGTTTTAGCCTACTTTTGAGTACAGTAGTTATTTTCTTAAATAATGATCATATTTACACAGGCCAATAAATTATTTGGAAATAATTAACAGGATATGAAATAGGTGGACTTGGAATTCAGCCCACACAGGATTCAATCCACTTTTAAATTCACTAAAACAATGGGTTAGTTGGGTTAGGTTAAGCTAAATCCCTTTGGGCTGAATCCCATGTGGGCTGAATTCCAATGGAACCTATGAAATATATTACACAATGTTGAATGAAATGAATAACAATTATCTAGGCCCCAAAGTTGAGTGGATACAGTATATCATGGTGATATAGTCATTACCCAAATTTAGAAGTAATGAAGTTGAAGTATCATCTCTTTAGGTCTTCACATTTTTATTGCACATGCTCTCCATTGTTCACCAAATTTATATAGTTGCGTATGAAAAGGGAGAAATGCATACAGTATAAGTAAAGTTATTTACCTGGGTCATCAATTTATTCTGTATGCTGTGTCATTTATCTCTGAGATTTTAATCTTGACACAATGCCCTGTAGTTCCTGGCTGCAGTCTTTGCATTTAGCTCGGTACTCTTTGCCAGAAGTTGTTGGTAGTTTTTCAAAATAATTCCAGACAGGATAATTTTTTCTGCCTGAAGGAACCACTCTGCCAGGTCCAGAAGACATCCTTCCTGGTTGATTCCAAAGCAGCAACTGACTCAGTGAGAAGCTGCTTACCTATAATAAGTTTCAACAAGAATCTTGTTGAAACTTGTTGTAGGCTGCACACTAATATATATACTACATGTAGGCTTATACCGTTCCTTGTATACTTGTGGCAACCCTATATAACACTGTTCCTTATATTGATATGCTAAAATGTCCTCTAGCAATCAGATCGCATATCAAATAGCAATCCCACAATATTTAAAATATATAAAAGAATCTATTTAAATCAAATATATCTGATTAAAAAAATCGGTTTTCTATATTTTTTTAAAAGATAAAAAAAAAAAAAAAAAAATCGCCAACCCTGGTATCCACTAACCTCATACAATAATACCTGTTAAGTTCGGCTAAAATTGGCATTTCAAAGCATAACAGTGCCTTAAAAATAGTTTCTTATTTCACTATAATAGTTTATATTAACTTATACTGCATTGAATAAGTCAATAGTTGATATATTTGTCCTATATACAATGTAAGGTTTCTAGTTTTGATATATTTGTCCATTATAAAATGTTAGGTTACAAAGAAAGCAATGGCCTCCATTAGCAGACCCAGGAACCTGGGTGCGCACGTCCTGTGTAATAGTAGTCCTTGATATATATATATATATATCTGTAGATATATATATATATATGTATGTATATATATATATATATATAATATATATATATATACTCGTATGGATATATACATATGTATGTATGTATATATATATATATATATATATATATATATATATATATATATATATATATATATATATATATATATATATATATACACTCTCTCACTCTCTCACACACACACACACACACACACACACACACACACACACACACACACACACGCACACACACACACACTTTCAACGAACGGACGGCTTGACGAACGCTCTGAAGAAAAGTGCAGATTGAGGATACCAACGCAAAGAGAAGTGCCTTTTTGTATTTGCAGGGGGGGGGGGAATTGCTCGTGAGGTAGTGGGAAAGTAAGGAAAGAGGAGAGGGGGAGGGATTACTGGGGAAATGGAAGATAATGAGGATGTGGAGGACTTGGCCCAGGCAGACGGGCGGAAGATCAACATGAAACGACCACCGGATGACGAAATGGCAAATAAAAATGTAAAGATTAGAAGTATAGAGAGGAGAAATACAGTAGAAAGTGACGAGAATATGTTCCAGGGATTTAAAGAGGGTGGGGGGGACACAACCCCCCCCAGACTGATAAGACTAGAGGAGAGAGTTGATAAGGTGATCGAGGACTTGGAACGTAAGTTAGGTAATGTAGGCTCCATTCTACAAAGAATTGAAAGATTGGAACAACTAGAGAAGGCTAACAGAAACTTAACTGAAGAAGTAGAGGACCTAAAAAGACAGTTAGGAAATGTAAAGGAGGAGAATGAGAAATTGAAGAAGAATAGTAATGAAAACAGTGAGAAAATAGCTACAGAAGCTAAAAATTGGAGAATAACTCAAGAAGGGAATAAGGTTTCATTCACTGACATAGTCAAACAGCAATTGAAAGAACATAATGAAGACTCAGTTATTAAAGTGATGAGACAGAAGGAGAATATAGTAAGAGAATTAGCTGACAAAAAGAAATGTATAATTATATTAGGAATGGAAGAGAAACATAACCCAGATAGAACCGCAAGAATCAAGGAGGAAAATGAAAGGGTAAGCAGTTTATTAAAATTAGTCCAGGAAGATGAACCAGAAATTATAAAGGAAATTGAGGAAAAATTCAGACTCGGAAAATATAGTACAGATAAGACCAGACCAATTAAGATTAAATTCAGGTCACAAACAACGGCAGAGAAAATTCTATCCAAGACAGGGAAACTAGCAACAAATGATCAATATAAAAAGGTATGGATAAAAAGAGAAATGAATAAGGAGGAAAGAGAGGCAGAAAAGCAGAAAAGAATTGAAGCTAAGGCAAAAAACGAGGAAAGAACGGAGTCAGAGAAAGAGAGATTCTATTGGAGAGTAGTGAACATGAAAATAAAGCAGTTCGACATACTAAAGAAAAACATAAGGGAAACAGAGAACACAATGGAAGTGGCAGAAAACTAAGAGTGTCTTACACAAATATAGATGGATTGATAACAGGATTGAATGAACTGAATGATTATTTGAAAGAAAAAGAACCGGACATAATGGGAATTGTAGAAACAAAATTAAAAGGCCCACTACCACCCAACAGTGTAGGACATGATACATACAATTATTGGATTAGAAACAGAGAGAAAAAACAAGGGGGTGGAGTTATGTTCCTGACAAAGAAGGATATAAACGTGAAAGGTGTCATATATGGAAAGAATACAGTAGAGATGATTATGATAGAAGTGGAAGACCGAGATAAGAAGAGCAGAAAATTTGTGATCAACTATGTGCCTCCGAAAACAGCCTCATGGGAGGAGAATGAACATAAAAGTATGTTAAAGGACACAAAGATAGCATTAACTAAAATAATGGAAGACGGAGGAAGAATAGTTATGATGGGCGACTTTAATTGCAAAGAAATCTGCTGGGAAGAAATGACAGTAAAGAGTGGTGATGACTCATGGGGAAATGCTCTACTTGAGATGATTACTGACCATTCAATGACACAATGGATACAAGAGAACACTAGGTATAGAAATGAAGAAGAACCATCGAGGCTAGACTTAATAATTACATCTGAACCTAGAATAGTGGACAAGATTGAATATAAAACACCAATAGGTAAAAGTGACCACATATTGATTGAACTGGAACTTAATGAAGAAAAATATATGAAAAGAAATGAACAATATAGAAAAGGAAGAATGATGTATGAAAAAACAAACTTTGATAAAATAAGAGAATTCTTCCAACAAGAAAACTGGGAAGAAATATACAAAGAAGAAACATCAGTGGAAGAGAAATGGAATATTTTGACAAAAATTTACAAAGAAGGAGTGGAAAAGTATGTCCCAAGACAAAAACAAGAAAAAGAATATGTAAAATGCTGGTACAACAAAAGTTGTAGGGAGTTAAAAGACAAAAGAGACAAAGCCTGGACCGGATGGAAAAAAGACAGAAGACCTGAAAAATGGAAAATATATACTGGTTATAGAAATGAATATGTACAAAAGTGCAGAGAGGAAAAAAGAAAATATGAAAAAGATGTTATAGAAAAGTGTAAAGATCAACCAAAACTATTCTACAGATTTGTAAACAATAAACTGAAAAACAAACAAGACTTGGAGAAATTAAGACAAGGGGGAGTTGAATACACTGAGGAAATGGAAATGGCAGAAATTATGAACAAACATTTTAAATCAGTGTTTACAAGGGAAAATATACAACCTGAAGAGATTGAGTGGAAGGAAAAAGTCCCCCCTATGGAAGAAATAGAAGTAACGAAGAATGAAATATTGACACACTTGGGTAATTTTGATGTCAGAAAATCGCATGGGCCAGATGAAATAGCAAACTGGATTCTGAAAGAATGTAGGAATGAACTGGCAGACAAAATACATAGCATAATAAGCAGTTCCTTAAAAGAAGGAAAAGTTCCAGAAGATTGGAAAAAAGCAAATATAGTACCTATATATAAAGGAGGAAATAAAGAAGAACCTACCAACTATAGACCAGTCTCTCTAACAAGTACAATAGCAAAAATATGTGAAAGAATTATCAAAAGTAGATGGGTAAAATACTTGGAAAAAAACAACGTACTAAATCCAAGGCAATTTGGATTCAGACAAGGACGATCATGCGTCACCAATTTAATATGTTTCTATTCAAGGCTAATAGATATAATACAAGAAAGAGATGGATGGGCTGATTGTGCATTTCTAGACCTAAAAAAAGCTTTTGACAAAGTACCACATAAGAAGTTGCTTAAGAAATTAGAATATGAAGGAGGAATACAAGGTAAATTGCTAAATTGGATGGAAGACTTTTTGCAAGAAAGAAAAATGCGAGTAGTGATAAGAGATCAGCACTCAAAATGGAATGAAGTAATAAGCGGTGTCCCGCAGGGAACAGTTCTGGCCCCAATAATGTTTGCTATATATATTAATGATATGGATGAAGGAATTGAAAGCTATATGAGCTTCTTTGCAGATGATGCAAAATTACTGAAAAGAGTGAAAACTGAAGAAGATTGTGAATCACTACAGAGAGATCTAAATAAAGTACAAGAATGGAGTAGGAAGTGGGAGATGGAGTTCAATACAAAAAAGTGTAGTATAATGGAATTTGGAAAAAGCAAAAACAGAATAACAGGATCATATAATTTGGGAGAAGAAGGAATAAAAAGAGTAGAAAATGAGAGGGACCTGGGAGTCATTGTTATGAATAATATGTCACCTGAGAAACATATAAATAAGATTTTTGGAGAAACTTATAATTTAATAAGAACAATCAAAGTGGCATTTACATACCTGGATGAAGAAATGGTGAGGAAAATCCTAGTCACCCTGATAAGACCAAGATTGGAATATGCAGCAACGATATGGTCACCAAGTACAAAAAAATGTATAAAAAAACTTGAAAGAATACAAAGAGCAATTACTAAACTGGCACCAACACTCTCAAAACTATCATATGAAGAGAGACTACAAAAACTTAAACTACAGACACTAGAGAAAAGAAGAGAGAGAGGATATTTGATAGCTATTTACAGAATCATGAAAGGCATAGAAATTACTGATAGAGAGAATCTGATAAAATGGGATGACAGAAATACAAGAGGACACGGAAAGAAAATAAAAAAAGACAACTATAGAAGAGATTTGAAAAAGAACAGCTTTCCTCACAGAGCAATAGACAGTTGGAACAAGTTAGATGAGAAAGTGGTGTGTGCAAAAACAATACATGAATTTAAAAATAGTTTAGATAAAATGAGATATGAAGACGGGACCTCACGAGCATAGCTCCCCTTCCCGTAAAATACAACTAGGTAAATACAACTAGGTAAATACACACACACACTTTCAACGAACGGACGGCTTGACGAACGCTCTGAAGAAAAGTGCAGATTGTGGATACCAACGCAAAGAGAAGTGCCTTTTTGTATTTGCAGGGGGGGGGGAAATTGCTCGTGAGGCAGTAGGTAAGTAGGAAAAGAGGAGAAGGGGAGGGATTGCTGGGGAAATGGAAGGAAATGAGGATGTGGAGGACTTGGCCCAGGCAGACGGGCGTAAGGTCAACATGAAACGACCACCGGATGACGAAATGGCAAATAAAAATGTAAAGATTAGAAGTATAGAGAGGAGAAATACAGTAGAAAGTGACGAGAATATGTTCCAGGGATTTAAAGAGGGTGGGGGGGACACAACCCCCCCCCCCCGACTGATAAGACTAGAGGAGAGAGTTGATAAGGTGATCGAGGACTTGGAACGTAAGTTAGGTAAGGTAGACTCCATCTTCCAGAGAATTGAAAGATTGGAACAACTAGAGAAGGCTAACAGAAACTTAACTGAAGAAGTAGAGGACCTAAAAAGACAGTTAGGAAATGTAAAGGAGGAGAATGAGAAATTGAAGAAGAATAGTAATGAAAACAGTGAGAAAATAGCTACAGAAGCTAAAAATTGGAGAATAACTCAAGAAGGGAATAAGGTTTCATTCACTGACATAGTCAAACAGCAATTGAAAGAACATAATGAAGACTCAGTTATTAAAGTGATGAGACAGAAGGAGAATATAGTAAGAGAATTAGCTGACAAAAAGAAATGTATAATTATATTAGGAATGGAAGAGAAACATAACCCAGATAGAACCGCAAGAATCAAGGAGGAAAATGAAAGGGTAAGCAGTTTATTAAAATTAGTCCAGGAAGATGAACCAGAAATTATAAAGGAAATTGAGGAAAAATTCAGACTCGGAAAATATAGTACAGATAAGACCAGACCAATTAAGATTAAATTCAGGTCACAAACAACGGCAGAGAAAATTCTATCCAAGACAGGGAAACTAGCAACAAATGATCAATATAAAAAGGTATGGATAAAAAGAGAAATGAATAAGGAGGAAAGAGAGGCAGAAAAGCAGAAAAGAATTGAAGCTAAGGCAAAAAACGAGGAAAGAACGGAGTCAGAGAAAGAGAGATTCTATTGGAGAGTAGTGAACATGAAAATAAAGCAGTTCGACATACTAAAGAAAAACATAAGGGAAACAGAGAACACAATGGAAGTGGCAGAAAACTAAGAGTGTCTTACACAAATATAGATGGATTGATAACAGGATTGAATGAACTGAATGATTATTTGAAAGAAAAAGAACCGGACATAATGGGAATTGTAGAAACAAAATTAAAAGGCCCACTACCACCCAACAGTGTAGGACATGATACATACAATTATTGGATTAGAAACAGAGAGAAAAAACAAGGGGGTGGAGTTATGTTCCTGACAAAGAAGGATATAAACGTGAAAGGTGTCATATATGGAAAGAATACAGTAGAGATGATTATGATAGAAGTGGAAGACCGAGATAAGAAGAGCAGAAAATTTGTGATCAATTATGTGCCTCCGAAAACAGCCTCATGGGAGGAGAGTGAACATAAAAGTATGTTAGAGGACACAAAGATAGCATTAACTAAAATAATGGAAGACGGAGGAAGAATAGTTATGATGGGCGACTTTAATTGCAAAGAAATCTGCTGGGAAGAAATGACAGTAAAGAGTGGTGATGACTCATGGGGAAATGCTCTACTTGAGATGATTACTGACCATTCAATGACACAATGGATACAAGAGAACACTAGGTATAGAAATGAAGAAGAACCATCGAGGCTAGACTTAATAATTACATCTGAACCTAGAATAGTGGACAAGATTGAATATAAAACACCAATAGGTAAAAGTGACCACATATTGATTGAACTGGAACTTAATGAAGAAAAATATATGAAAAGAAATGAACAATATAGAAAAGGAAGAATGATGTATGAAAAAACAAACTTTGATAAAATAAGAGAATTCTTCCAACAAGAAAACTGGGAAGAAATATACAAAGAAGAAACATCAGTGGAAGAGAAATGGAATATTTTGACAAAAATTTACAAAGAAGGAGTGGAAAAGTATGTCCCAAGACAAAAACAAGAAAAAGAATATGTAAAATGCTGGTACAACAAAAGTTGTAGGGAGTTAAAAGACAAAAGAGACAAAGCCTGGACCGGATGGAAAAAAGACAGAAGACCTGAAAAATGGAAAATATATACTGGTTATAGAAATGAATATGTACAAAAGTGCAGAGAGGAAAAAAGAAAATATGAAAAAGATGTTATAGAAAAGTGTAAAGATCAACCAAAACTATTCTACAGATTTGTAAACAATAAACTGAAAAACAAACAAGACTTGGAGAAATTAAGACAAGGAGGAGTTGAATACACTGAGGAAATGGAAATGGCAGAAATTATGAACAAACATTTTAAATCAGTGTTTACAAGGGAAAATATACAACCTGAAGAGATTGAGTGGAAGGAAAAAGTCCCCCCTATGGAAGAAATAGAAGTAACGAAGAATGAAATATTGACACACTTGGGTAATTTTGATGTCAGAAAATCGCATGGGCCAGATGAAATAGCAAACTGGATTCTGAAAGAATGTAGGAATGAACTGGCAGACAAAATACATAGCATAATAAGCAGTTCCTTAAAAGAAGGAAAAGTTCCAGAAGATTGGAAAAAAGCAAATATAGTACCTATATATAAAGGAGGAAATAAAGAAGAACCTACCAACTATAGACCAGTCTCTCTAACAAGTACAATAGCAAAAATATGTGAAAGAATTATCAAAAGTAGATGGGTAAAATACTTGGAAAAAAACAACATACTAAATCCAAGGCAATTTGGATTCAGACAAGGACGATCATGCGTCACCAATTTAATATGTTTCTATTCAAGACTAATAGATATAATACAAGAAAGAGATGGATGGGCTGATTGTGCATTTCTAGACCTAAAAAAAGCTTTTGACAAAGTACCACATAAGAAGTTGCTTAAGAAATTAGAATATGAAGGAGGAATACAAGGTAAATTGCTAAATTGGATGGAAGACTTTTTGCAAGAAAGAAAAATGCGAGTAGTGATAAGAGATCAGCACTCAAAATGGAATGAAGTAATAAGCGGTGTCCCGCAGGGAACAGTTCTGGCCCCAATAATGTTTGCTATATATATTAATGATATGGATGAAGGAATTGAAAGCTATATGAGCTTCTTTGCAGATGATGCAAAATTACTGAAAAGAGTGAAAACTGAAGAGGATTGTGAATCACTACAGAGAGATCTAAATAAAGTACAAGAATGGAGTAGGAAGTGGGAGATGGAGTTCAATACAAAAAAGTGTAGTATAATGGAATTTGGAAAAAGCAAAAACAGAATAACAGGATCATATAATTTGGGAGAAGAAGGAATAAAAAGAGTAGAAAATGAGAGGGACCTGGGAGTCATTGTTATGAATAATATGTCACCTGAGAAACATATAAATAAGATTTTTGGAGAAACTTATAATTTAATAAGAACAATCAAAGTGGCATTTACATACCTGGATGAAGAAATGGTGAGGAAAATCCTAATCACCCTGATAAGACCAAGATTGGAATATGCAGCAACGATATGGTCACCAAGTACAAAAAAATGTATAAAAAAACTTGAAAGAATACAAAGAGCAATTACTAAACTGGCACCAACACTCTCAAAACTATCATATGAAGAGAGACTACAAAAACTTAAACTACAGACACTAGAGCAAAGAAGAGAGAGAGGAGATTTGATAGCTATTTACAGAATCATGAAAGGCATAGAAATTACTGATAGAGAGAATCTGATAAAATGGGATGACAGAAATACAAGAGGACACGGAAAGAAAATAAAAAAAGACAACTATAGAAGAGATTTGAAAAAGAACAGCTTTCCTCACAGAGCAATAGACAGTTGGAACAAGTTAGATGAGAAAGTGGTGTGTGCAAAAACAATACATGAATTTAAAAATAGTTTAGATAAAATGAGATATGAAGACGGGACCTCACGAGCATAGCTCCCCTTCCCGTAAAATACAACTAGGTAAATACATACAAATTTAAAAATAGTTTAGATAAAATGAGATATGAAGACGGGACCCCACGAGCATAGCTCCCCTTCCCGTAAAATACAACTAGGTAAATACAACTAGGTAAATACACACACACACACACACACACACACACACACACACACACACACACACACACACACACACACACACACACACACACGTCGGATAGAAGACGAAGATTGAACCTCCGAAAAAACCCGCAATTTTCGTGGATTTCAGCGACGAGGGAGTACCTGTGTTGTATTAGTAGGGAAGGTAAAAGCTCGTGGTGTAATGGGCAGGTGAAGAAAAAGGAGAAGGAGAAGCATTAGTGAGGAAAAAAAAAAAAAAAAAAAAAACCGAGGAAGGGGAAGAACGGGCCCTGGACGTCAGAAGGGGTGTCAACAAAAAGTGCGCAGATGACACAGACGACGTCAAACAGGTGAGCAGAGATATTAAAAGTAGAAATATATATAATAGCAGCTCAACGGAAAGAGGAGAAAATTACCTATATGGATTTAATGAGGGAGGAGATGACAACCTTCCCCGACTAGTAAGTCTAGAGGAGAAACTAAAAAAAAAAAAAAAAAAAAAAAAAAAAAAAAAAAAAAAAAAAAAAAAAAAAAAAAAGAAAAACAAAGCATGGGAAGTTAGGTTCAACTAACTAACACTAGTTACACAAAGAGTTGATAAAGTGGAAGAACTAAAGAAGGAGAATCAAAACCTAACTAAAGAAATGGAAGAATTAAAAAGATAGTTAAGAGAATTAAAGGATGAGAATGAGGAATTAAAAAATAATAATAAAAATAATAAAGAGTCCATAGCAAAAGAGATAAGTGGTTGGAAAAAGCCCAAAAGAACAACAAAATTGAATTTAGAGATAATAGATGAAAGAACAAACTAAGGACATTTATTAAAGTGATGAGAGAGAAGGAGAATATAGTAAGAGACATAGATAAAAAGATATGTATAAGTATATTAGGAATGGAAGAGAAGCATCATCCAAATAGGACTACATGAGTAAAGGAGAAGGAAAAAGTAAACAAGGTATTAAAAGTAGTTCAAGAAGATGAACAAGAAATTGAAGAAATATATAGATTGAGAAAATACAATATATACAAGACCAGACTAAGTAAAGTTAAATTCAGGTTACAAACGACAGCAGAGAATGTCTTATCAAAAAACAAGGAAACAAGCAGAAAGTGATCAGTACAAACAGGTATGGATAAAAATAGAGATGAATAAAGAGGAAAGAGAGGAAGAGAAAACAAAAAGGATCGAAGCTAAAAAAAAATAAAAAATAAAACGAGAACGGAACTATCAGAAAAAGAGAAATTTTATTGGAGAGTAGTGGATATGAAAGTGAGGAAATGATTCATAGGAGAGAAAAAGAGAAGGGAAACAGAAAACAGGATGGAGGTAGCAGAAAATTAAAAGTGTCTTTCACAAATATAGATGGATAACAGGTTTGAATGAACTGAATGATTACCTGATGGAAAAGGAACCTGACATAATGGGATTTGTGGAGACAAAATTGAAGGGTCCATTACCACCCAACAGTGTAGGACATGGTGCATATAATTGTTGGATTAGAAACAGAGAAGTAAAACAAGGTGAGTTATATTCCGAAGAAGGATATGTGAGGAATGTTACATATGCAAAGAATAGAATGGAAATTATCATGATGGAAATAGAGGACAGGGACATAAAGAGCAGAAAGTTTGTAGTAAATTATGTGCCTCCTAAAACAGCTTCATGGGAAGACAGAGAACACAAGAATATATTAGAAGATAATGGAAGATGGAGGAAGAATAGTGATAATGGGTAACTTTAATTGTAAAGAAATCTGCTGGGAAGAAATGACAGTGAAGGGTTGAGATAACCTATGGGGAAATATACTTCTTGATGTGATTAATTATAGAACATACAATGACACAATTAATACAAGAGAATACTAGGTATATAAATGAGGAAGAGCCAAGAGACTAGACCTAATAATCACATCAGAACCTGAAATAGCGGACAAGATTGAATATAAGACACCACTAAGTAGAATACATGAGGAAAAACGAACAATATGGTAAGGGAAGAATGATGTATGAATTTTTTTTTTATAAAATGAGAAAAAAACAACAACAGACTGGTAAAGGATATACAAAGAGGAAACAACAGTAGAAGAGAAATGGAAAATTTTGACAAAAAATTCATAAGGAAGGAGTGGAAAAGTATGTTCCAAGACAAAAACAAGAAAAAGAATATGTAAAATGTTGATACAGCGAAAGATGTACCGAATTAAAAGATAAAAGGCATAAAGCTTGGATAAAATGGAGGAAAGATAAAAGACCCGAAAATAGATAATATTTACTGATTATAGAAATAAATATGTACAAGTGCGCAGAGAAGAAAGGAGAAAATACGAAAAGTATGTCAATATCAACCAAATATATTTTATAGATTTGTAAACAACAAACTGAAAAACAAACAAGAACTAGAGAAACTACGACAAGGAGGAATAAAATACACAGAGGAAATAGAAATGGCAGAAATTATGAGCAAGCATTTTAAATCAGTGTTTACGAGGGAGAACATACAACTTAGAGAAGTCGAGTGGGAGGGGAAAGTCCCCCCCTATGAAAGAGATAGAAGTAACAAAGAATAAAATAATGAATTACTTGAGTAATCTCGATGTCAGAAAATCGCTTGGTCCAGATGAAATGGAAATCTGGATTTTGAGAGAATGCAGGGACGAATTAACAGACAAAATACATAGTCTAATAAGCAGTTCATTGAAGGAAGGAAAAGTTCCAGATGATTGAAAAAAACAGAACAAAAA
>NC_134787.1:64671715-64679215 GCF_046742065.1 Oratosquilla oratoria
CTGCGGGGATTCTCTCGTGATCTTGTGCAGTGGGAGGAGGCTCTGGTTTTTGGCTGGAGATCTTGGCGGCTTGATGGAAGGTCTTGTGTAGGTTGAAGAGGGAGCGGTTTCAGAGGGCGAGCTGAAGGGAGAATAAAATCAGAAGCAAGTTGTACATTAATGGTAGGGTGACGGGAAGTGATGGCTACGGCTTCTGCAATTTGCATACGCCTGTGGTTGGACTCTCTGTGAAGAATAGTCGTAGATTCAATTAGTTTCTGAAGTGGTGGTTTTTTGTCGTGATGATCAATGTAATGCTGAAAGATGGAACCTTGGTTACGGTGGTATTGGAGGCGTCTTCTTAAGGTAGTAGAGGTTCTACCAATGTAGGTGTTGGAGCCGTCACAGCGACTCTCCTGACACGTGAATTCATAGATTACATGATTGAAGGACTCATCAAGAAGAAGCTTGAACAATACACAGCTCCTAACCAGGTTCCAGACTCCCCAGGCAACAAGATCATCATATATCATCGAAACAATTATCACGACCATTATAAAGAAGAGTGTGATGCCATTAAAGGCATCATAAAAAGAGGAGTCACTCCCACCGATTCAACCACTACCATTGCCTTTAGAATTTACTGTAAACCAAATCTCACTAGAGCTTTGGTTATGAAAAACAACACTGCCCCTAAGACCCCTTTCGAGGCCTCTACCAACGTAATCTATGAATTCACGTGTCAGGAGAGTCGCTGTGACGGCTCCAACACCTACATTGGTAGAACCTCTACTACCTTAAGAAGACGCCTACAATACCACCGTAACCAAGGCATCTTTCAGCATTACATTGATCATCACGACAAAAAACCACCACTTCAGAAACTAATTGAATCTACGACTATTCTTCACAGAGAGTCCAACCACAGGCGTATGCAAATTGCAGAAGCCGTAGCCATCACTTCCCGTCACCCTACCATTAATGTACAACTTGCTTCTGATTTTATTCTCCCTTCAGCTCGCCCTCTGAAACCGCTCCCTCTTCAACCTACACAAGACCTTCCATCAAGCCGCCAAGATCTCCAGCCAAAAACCAGAGCCTCCTCCCACTGCACAAGATCACGAGAGAATCCCCGCAGCCAATCGGAAGCCAGCATTCTGCCCGGGGTAAGCACAAGATCACGGGAGAACCCCCGCAGCCAATCGCAAGCTAGCATTCTGCCCGGGCCTAGCCGCTTGAGCTGCGTAGCAGACAGAGGTCATTCCCGCCGCCCGAGATCAGGCGAAGTGTCTCATGAGCCAATCAGAGCCCAGCATTCCACCCGCACTGAGTCGGCTAAACCGTTCGACCGAGTATAAAAAGCCTCCCGCTTAGCCACCTTCTTAACTTGCCTCTAGACCTTCAAGACTAGAACATCGCCTCTACACCAATGAAGTCCTTCTCACCCTGAGGAAGCCTCTTATCGAGGTGAAAAAACTCCGAAGTTTTAGGTGTCGTTGTCAACAGTTTTTTACATGCTGTTACACATCCAATAGAAACCATCGGCATTCACCAGCGCCTTTCTTTTCACATTCACCATGGATGATTTCGTTCATAAGCTGAATGAAGTTGATAGGAAGTCCTTCCTTAAACTTAAGAAGATACAACTGAAAATAGTTAAATCTATTAGCGCAGTTGATTTTAATCAAAATTGTCTCCGTGAGAACCTGTGCCCTAGAAATATATGTATATATATAAATATATATATATACATATATATATATATATACACAAATATATATATATATATATATATATATATATATATATATATTACTCTCGTTAATTCTTCATATCAAGTTACATCCATGTCAGAATTTGTTTTGGCTATGACAAAACGATCCATTCTTGATCAACTGTTTTCAATCTGAAATCCCTGAATCATTATTGGTAGGAGATGCAGGGGTAGAAAAGAGTCAACCACCCTACAACAGCAGCTGTTGGTACCTTAATATCTATTCTGGCGATTTTTATTCAGCCAAGGAAAACCCTCATGCACACTAAATAGTCTTACAAACCAGAGGCCCACATTTATACTGACAACTTTCTGTTAATACCAAGTAAACGTGGTCTTATTATTGTTAATGCCAGGCGATTTTATATCATTTACGTCTTGGCTTGAAATGGTTAAAATCTTAAACCCCAGTAACCATTTTCATGTTTTTATCCTGTCTGACATCAAACTATTTCATTCAGCTGACTGGATCCTCTGGGACATGAGTCAGTGACCAGCTGACAACAGTGACACCGTATTAAAACCCTAACAACGTTGACACCGTACTAAAGTCCATGGCATCAATATGACAACTGGACAAAACTACGACAATGCAGACGCAAAACTCTGATAACTTAACCCTAGCAACAATTCAGTGACACTCTTGTAATACCCTGGTACCTTAGTAATAGTCTGATAACAATTTAATAACCTGATGATATTTCGACATCCCTTTAAGTCTATGCCTTCCCCATCCCTCACTCGAACTCCCGTCTCCCATTTAAGAACATGATCTCATACGCCTGGCACCTCTGCTTGTGCTTCCTGTGCTTCTTCTGTTACTGAACGGCCATTCTGTTTCCAAGGCGTACTTTGCTCAACTTTAGTAAACTTCACATCCCCCTTCACCATGAATAGGTCTGTAACTGCTCCCGAGAGAACAGCAAAAGCGGCAGTAGGAACAACAACAACAGCAGTAGCAACAACAACAACAACAACAACAACAACAACAACAACAACAACAACAACAACAACAACAACAACAACAACAACAACAACAACAACAACAACAACAACAACAACAACAGTATTAACAGCAACAACAGTAGTAGCAACGACGACAACAAAGAACAAGAACAGCAACAACAACAAAAACAGATTTCCCCCCCATCTCGACCGAATATACAGCGAGAGACAAACTGGTCCTGTCAACAAAAACTCATAAGAGAGAGAGGGCGCCACGGAAAGGAACAAAATCGTCTGGCGGCAACTTTGGAAGGTGCCACTGGGTGTAGAAATGCCCCAGGTAAGGAACCATTACTCTTGCTGACCTCACCCGATTTTATTTAGCTGAGAGGGACCTCTATGGGGCCGTCAAAGGTGAGTGCATCTGTCTTTGCTCCCCACCCCCGATTTTTTTCACCGCGCTCCGCCGTATTCCAAAGTCGCAGTTCATCATTCGTTGTCAAATAATTCAAAAGGAACAAAGGGGCACCAGAGGCGTTTATCAATTTTATAACAAAAAACAGTGAGTGGGTTTCTTTGGGTATGGTTGTGTGCCTTGACTTGGCTACCCTCTTTACAAAAGGGAAAAATCCATAGGTATCTTTATTCAATAGGATATTTGAATAAGATAAAATAGAGAGAGATGAATGATGAATAGATTAATAATAGATAAATATACATAAATAATATATAAACATATAGATAAATTAATTAGCAATAAATAAATATATATACACATAGATAAATGAATAAATAAACAAATAAATTAATGGATAAATAGATAAATGAATAGATAGGTATGCATAAGTAAACAAATTGATATTTTTTTCATGGATAGAGATATTTAACTGCAGAGGCCACCCCCCCTCCCTACATCAGTGGAATAAAACCACTTGTAACAGTAGCAAGTAACGGCCACCGGTAATCTCTGGGTCTTGCAAAGCAAAAACGAAACCAACGCGCCACAATGTGAATGTATTCTTAACAGAGGTAAGTACAGCAAAACTTTCATTATTTGTTTATTTGTCTGTTTGTTTGTTTGATTTTCATTTATTATTATTTATCTGTCAATTTATTATTATTTACTATTTACCTGTTTGTTCATTATTCAACTATATCTATGCATTTATTTGTTTTAATTATTTTATTTTATTTTTTTATCGTTATTGTATATTTTTTCGCATCCGACCTAGTTATGGACCAAAAGGTCTCCTGTCACCATGCTCCGCCTTTGTAATCTTTTGTAAAATAACGCGAATTGGAACCTCAACTCTTACGACACGGTGACGTATTTTGCATATTTCATTCTGGCTAACGCCTTATGCAGGATCATGACTGTCTCAAGGGATGACAGTTTTTATTATATTGAAATTATCTTTCGTGACAATATAATTCCTTCTTATTAAAACATATCAATTTGACAGCGAAATGTATATTTACGTAATGGGATAGACTCGGCTCTCCATAAGAATACTCCATGGGTATTATTCTGGATAATTCCAGAGGATTTATTCAGCTGTGGGAAGTCCCCATTGACGCAGAGCACTATAGGGGACAGCCAGATCTGACTCAAACTGTATCAGAACTACGCACATATAATTTTCTTTGTTGTTGCATCAGTACAATTTTGTTTAAAATGCATTTATAAGAACATAAGAACATAAGAATGAAGGAGACTGGAAGAGACCATAAGGACTACACTAGGCAGCTCCGTATCCATCACCACCTGTCATCCCCATCCATAAAGTTGTCTAATCGTTTCTTAAAACAACTGATAGTTTCAGCGTCGACCACCCTATTAGTAAACCAATTCTTGCCTATTTCCTTTATAAATCTAAATTTGTCCAGTTTATAAACATTACTGCGAGTCCTGCCCTGTTGTTTTAATATGATGACCTTGTTTGTATCACCCTTGTTAAAGCCTTTGATCCACTTGAACACCTCTATTAGATCACCTCGCACTCTGCGTCTTTCCAGAGAGTGTAAGTTAAGGTGCCTAAGCCTCTCTTCGTAAGGCAAATTTCTGAGTCCATGTATCATTTTGGTCATTCTTCTCTGTACTGATTCTAGTGAAATGATGTCCATTCTGTAGGACGGAGAACAAAACTGTACCGCAGAGTCAAAGATGGGTCTAGCTATCGCTAGATAGAGTTTAATAATTACCTCTGCACTTCTATTCGTTACCGTCCTAGCAATGAAACCTAATGCTCTGTTAGCTTTATTCCTGGCGCTAATGCACTGTTTCCTGGTTTTAAGGTCCGGACTCACTAGAACTCCCAAGTCTCTCTCGCACTCAGTTTTCTCTAAAAGCGTGTTATATAAGCTGTATCTATTTTCGGGGTTGTGTGGCCCTACATTTAACACAATACGCTTAGAGATATTGAAGTTCATTTGCCATTTCACCGACCATGTGAATAATTTGTTAAGATCATCCTGCAGAATCTCTGCGTCGTCTCCTGACCTAATTAGGCGTCCTATTTTAGTGTCGTCCGCAAACTTACTAACATCACTATTTATCCCGTCGTCTAAGTTGTTTATGTACATAATGAACAACAAAGGACCCAAAACCGAGCCCTGGGGGACCCCACTAGTAACATTGCCCCACCTAGATTTTACTCCATTTATGGTGACCCACTGTTTTCTGTTACTAATCCAAGCTCTAATTCATTCTAACACTTTTCCTCCTATGCCATGGGCTTTGATTTTATTTAGTAGTCTCTGGTGTGCTACCTTGTCGAACGCTTTGCTAAAGTCAAGGTAAATAATATCGTAATTATAATTTTTATCTGACGCCTTATATACTTTAGTGTAAAAGGATAGAAGATTAGTCACACAGAACTTACCCTTGGAGAAACCATGCTGTGAATCACGAATTAAATGATGTCTCTCGATGTGTTCTCTGAGTCTATTTACTATTATTGATTCAAGCATTTTTCCTATAACGGATGTCAAACTGATTGGCCTGTAGTAGCATATAGACGATCTATCTCCCTTCTCAAAAACAGGAACAACGTTTGCTTGCCTCCAAGCAGTAGGCACAAAACCAGTGTCTACTGATTTATTAAATATTTCAGTTAACTGGTCGCAGATTTCAAATTTAACCCTTAACAGGTAAAGTGGGGTCAGACAGACCCCATACTTTTTTGTTTTTTAATTTTAATATACTAATATATTACATACAGATATGTACTCCCATATACCTTCTTGATCAGTGGAGTAGTTTAATGGGGTGATAGGGTCATTCCTGAATCTTGCTCTATATAAGCTTTATAGAGCTTTTGAGCCCGTCTGACCCCACTTTACCTGAGGTGTGAGTACCGTGGGGTCAGTCAGACCCCACTTTACCTGAGGTGTGAGTAGCGTGGGGTTTGTCAGACCCCACTTTACCTGAGGTTTGTTCATGTCATATAAATGTTTTATCATTTATACTTATGGGTAAATAAAAATTTCTTCTTTTTTATCAACAGAAAAACATACATCCGAGTTTGATTTTATTTATTTAATTTATTTGATTTATTTATTTAATATATCTAATTTATTTATTTAATTTATTCCATTTTCCCTCTTTTGATTACATTAATTTTTATCACAATGTTTAATTTTTGTTCTGGTAATGTGAGTTTCTTTTCATATCATGGTCACACTATACTCATATTATCATAAAGCATGACATTCCGCCACATTTTATTTTATTGATTTATCCTTACCTCTTTTGTTCAAATTTAATTTGTATCACATATGAATGCTTAATATTTTCTGTTCTGTTAATATGTTTCTTCTCACAACAAGATCACACTATTCTCATATCATCATAAAATGTGACATCTCGCCACATTTTAGGGCACCTCAGTCACTCTATTCCCACACATACAGCTGTAATTTATTTCATCCTTCCCCTCTTTTAGTTCAAATTTAATTTGTATCACATATTTTGTATCACATATAAATGTTTGATATTTTCTGTTCTGTTGATATGTTTCTTCTCACACTATTCTCATATCATCATAAGATGTGACATCTCGCCACATTTTAGCCACTCTATTCCCACACATGCATCTGGTTCTTATCTATCCCCCTTGTACAAGATCTTTTGAAAAATTATGGGCTCACATATGTAGGCACACTGAGGGACAAGAAGCCACAAGTACCAGCTCTGATGACAGACAAGACGGTCATCAGAAAAGGGTGCACGTCTTTCCTCTTTGACACAACCATGGCACTTGTGTCACATTTACCTGACAAAAAGAAGAAAAAATTTGTGCCGTTGATCTCCTCAATGCACCAACAACCTGTTATGGATGACTGTGGGAAGCCAGAAATCAATTTGTATTATAACAACACAAAAGAAGGGGTTGACGCGTTTGATCAAATGTGTGCCCGATATACGTGCAGCCGAATAACCAAACGGTGGCCTTTGTGCATAATGTACGGACTGGTCAACGCCGCCGGTGTCAACTCCCATATCACCTGCAATGAAATGAGGAAACGTGATGGACAGGCGGAACTTTCATCACGCCGGAAGTATCTGATTGAGCTAGCAGAAGAGATGATACGGCCATGGGCAGAGGAGAGGATGAACTTCAAGGGGATGCACAAAAGTACTTTGATGACCATCAGAACGGTCTTTGGCTTGAACATGCCCCATCAGCAAGCGGATACCTCTTCTATGAGAAAGCGATGTGCCTTGTGTGACCGGAAGTCTGACAGGAAGACCAAGAACTACTGCCTACACTGCAAAAGACCAGTGTGTCAGGACCATTCAA
>NC_134787.1:64684215-64686715 GCF_046742065.1 Oratosquilla oratoria
CAGATGTGGGAAATATTTCAAAATACACTTACTGAGATGATTCATACTCACTTCCTGTTTAAGGACAGACGCTCTCCAAATCAGGCTCGCCCAAAATGGCTTGACAAAGAAACTGTAAAAAGTATTGCTAAAAAGAGACAGGCTTATAAGAAATACAAGTGCTCGGGTGTACCTAGTGACTATCAAAGTTATGTAATAATACAGAGAGATTTAATTAGACATAAAAAAAAACGACTTTACGAAATGAGTATCGTTGACAAGTCCAAAGAGAATCCCAAATAATTCTATTGTAACATTAGGGACAAAAAGGTTGATATGAATCACATTGGCCCACTATTATCTGCTGACGGCCAACTTGAATATTCAAATGAAGGAATGTGTAATATTTTAAACAACTCAAAGTGAACTCCAAAATGAAACATGTGAAAAGTCTAGGGTGAACTTACTACGGTAAATATAACAAAAATAAAACTAAAAGGTATATAGAAAAACTCAAAGTTGATAAAACAACAGAGCCTGACAGTTGGCATCAAAGAATCTTAAAAGAAATGAAAAATGAGATTGTTGTTCCATTAGAATTTTTTTTCGAGAAATCCATCATATCCGGAGATGTCCCAAGAGAATGGAAGCTAAGTAACGTTACTCCCATATTCAAAAAAGGTGACAAAAAGAAACCAAATAACTACATGCCTATAAGCTTGACTTCCATCGTAGGAAAATTATGGAAACTATCAACAGAGATGCCATGGAACACCATTTAGGAAGTAGCTGTTTGATAAATGATAACCAGTATGGATTCAGACGGAAACGTTCTTGCGAGACTAACTCGAATTCTACAGCACAGCCACCTCGAATTATGACAAAAGAAACAATATATATTTAATATATCTAGACTTTGCAAAAGCTTTTGATATCGTTCCCCACGAAAGGCTATTTATTACATTAGCTTCACATGAAATAAGTGGTAGCCTATTAAGTTGAACTAGTAAATGGTTAAATGATCGAAAACAGAGAGTTGTTCTAAATGGTAAAACTTCTAGGTGGAAAAATGTTACGAGTGGAGTTCCTCAGAGTTTCGTTCGTGGGCCACTTCTATTCATAGTATATATAAATGATATAGACCACGGACTGAAATTCATTGTCCACAAAACTGCGGAATGACAAATGATCACTTAAATCAATTACATATTCAAGAAAATTTAGATAAACTACAGCAATGGTCTGAAAAGTGGCTAATGAAATGTAACACAAGTAAAGGCAAGATTATGCACATAGGTAAAAACAATAGCAAATACAATTACAAGTTATTTGGAAACTCGTTAACAAAAGTAGATAGTGAAAAGGATCTCGGCGTAATTATCAGTAACGACCTCATATTATCTAAGCAATGTATTTCAGGCTCTGAGAAAACAAATAAGATTCTAAGAGTGATTGCGCGATCTTTTGACTTCAAAAACACATCTCTTATTAACAAGCTATATAAATCGTTAGTTCGTCCACATTTGAAAGATGCTGTTTCCATATGGGCACCGAATCTCATTAAAGTCATTGACAGATTAGAAAAAAATACAACGGCGAGCCACAAAACTGATTCCAAATATAAAACACAAACCATACGAAAATCAACTAAAACATATGAATCTATTTTCCCTAAAAAGCGTAGACTCAGAGGTGACTTGATACAGGTCTTTAAGATTCTATAGGAAATTGACATCAAAAGTGACAAATTTTTTTACATTGAATGAGAATCCGACAAGAAATAATGGTCTCAAACTGTAAGGAAATAAATCTAATTTGGAAGTGGATAGAAACAACTTCGCCAACCGTGTAGTTAATGAATGGAATAAACTTCCTGGAGAGGCAGTGCAATATAGTTTATTTCAAAGCTTTAAGATTCGTTTAGATAAACACCTAAGCAAGATGCTGTAATGCCTGCCATTTATTTATATTATTTGTTTATATGTTTGTTATTATTTGTCTGTTCAATAAATTATTTATTTGATTATCATTTATTATTATTTACCTGTCCATTTATTATTATTTACTATTGACCTGTATGTTTATTATATAACTTCACCTATTTATTTAATTTATCATTATTTATATTACTATTACTTTTATTTATCAACTTATTTATCATCATTATAATTTTTTCGTATCCGACCTAGTTATGGACAAAAAAGTCTCCTGTCGGCATGCTCCTCCCATGTATTACTTTGTAATATTCGGAAACTTAGACGCTGTCAGGCCTGACAGCGTCTCTGTTTCTGAATATTCCTTCATCGAGCTGCATAGTCCTGTTAGCTTCGATCGTGCTTGCAAGGAATTAGAACTGAAATAAGGTAATGTGGTTTATATATATATATATATATATATATATATATATATATATATATATATATATATATATACATATATATAATATATATGTATATGTATATATATATATATATATATATATATATATATATATACTGTATGTATGTATACGTATATATAT
>NC_134787.1:64691715-64696715 GCF_046742065.1 Oratosquilla oratoria
ACAATTAAAATACATAAATAAATGCATTGGTATAGTTGAATAACAAACAAACAGGTAAATAGTAAATGATAATAAATTGACATATAACTAATAATAAATGAAAAATCAGACAGACAAATTATAACAAAACAAAAACAAATAATATAACATAAATTATAATAATTACAGCATCTTACTTAGGTATTTATCTAAATGATTCTTAAAGCTTCGAACTGAACTACATTGCACTACCTGTGCAGGAAGTTTATTCCATTCATTAACTACACGGTTGGCAAAGTTGTTTCTACCTACTTCCAAATTGAATCTATTTCCGGACAGTTTGAGACCATTGTTTCTTGTCTGATTCTCATTCAATGTAAAAATTTTGTCACTTTTGATGTTGTCAATTCCCTTTAAAATCTTAAAGACCTGTATCAAGTCACCTCTGAGTCTACGCTTTTTTAGGGAAAACAGATTCATGTGCTTAAGTCGATTTTCGTAGGATTTATTTTTGATATTTGGAATCAGTTTTGTGGCTCGCCGTTGTACTTTTTCCAGTCTGTCAATGTCTTTAATGAGATTCGGTGACCATACGGAAACAGCATATTCCAAATGTGGACGAACTAACGATTTATATAGCTTGTTAATAAGTGATGGACTTTTGAAGTCAAAAGATCGCGCAATTAATCCCAGAATCTTATTTGCTTTCTCAGAGGCTGAAATACACTGCTTGGATGATTTGAGGTCGTTACTGATAATTACGCCGAGATCTTTTTCACTATCCACTTTTGTTAACGAATTTCCAAATAACTTGTAATCGTACCTACTGTTATTTTTACCTATGTGCATTACCTTGCATTTACTTGTGTTAAATTTCATTAGCCACTTTTCAGACCATTGCTGTAATTGATCTAAATCTTCTTGAATATCTAATTGGTTTGAGTGATCATTTGCCACTCCGCACAGTTTTGTATCATCAGCAAATTTGGAAACAGTAGATTTTAGTCCATGGTCTATATCATTTATATATACTATGAATAGAAGTGGCCCAAGAACGGAACCCTGAGGAACTCCACTTGCAACACTTTTCCATCCAGAAGTTTTTCCATTTAAAACAACTCTCTGTTTTCGACCTTTCAACCAATTACTAGTCCAACCTAATAGGCTACCACTTATTCCATGCAAAGCTAATTTAGTAAGTAGTCTTTCGTGTGGGACGGTATCAAAAGCTTTTGCAAAGTCTAGATATATTAAATCTATATTGTTTCTTTTGTCATAATTCGAGACAACTGTGTTGTAGAATTCGAGTAAGTTAGTCACGCAAGAACGTTTCCGTCTGAAACCATGTTGGCTATCATTTATCAAACGGTTACTTTCTAAATGATATTCGATAGCATCTCTGATGATAGTTTCCATTATTTTTCCTACGATCGAAGTCAAACTAATAGGCCTATAGTTATTTGGTTTCTTTTTGTCACCTTTTTTGAATATGGGAGTAACGTTAGCTAGCTTCCATTCTCTTGGGACATCTCCGGATATGATGGAATTCTTGAAAATAATTTCTAATGGAACAACAATCTCATTTTTCATTTCCTTTAAGATTCTTGGATGCCAACCGTCAGGCCCTGGTGTTTTATTAACTTTGAGTTTGTCTATACACCTTTTAATTGTTTCTTTTGTTATATTTACCGTAGTGAGTAAGTTTACCCCAGACTTTTCACAGGTTTCAGTTTGGAATTCACTTTGAGGTGTTTCGTTTACGAATACCGAGCTAAAATAATTGTTTAAGAGATTACACATTCCTTCATTTGAATATTCAAGTTGACCGTCAGCAGATAATAGTGGACCAATGTGATTCCTAACAACCTTTTTATCTCTAATGTAACTATAGAATTCTTTGGGATTCTCTTTGGATTTCTCAGCGATGTTCATTTCGTATTGTCGTTTTCTTTTTCTTATTGTCTTTTTTAAATCTCTCTGTATTGATACATAACTTTCATAGTCATTAGATGCACCCGAGCACTTATATTTCTTATAAGCCTGTCTCTTTTTAGCAATACTTTTTTCAGTTTCTTTGTCGAGCCACTTTGGGCGAGCCTGATTTGGGGGACGTCTGTCCTTAAAAGGAATGTAAGTTTGAATCATCTTAGTGAGCGTATTTTGAAATATTTCCCACATTTGATCTACAGGCCTTTCGTTTAATTTTTCCTCCCAATCTGTAAGCTGAAGCTCCTGACGTAGTTCTATGAACTGAGCTTTACTGAAATCGGGTATTTTAGAAGCACAAGTATCTATTCTAAAATTGTTTAGGAGTTTGAATCTGACTAAGTTGTGATCGCTATTTGCAACAGATTCACCGACTTCTACATCAGTTGCCATGCTTTCGCGGCTAGTGATCAATAAATTGAGTAAGTTTCCATATCTTGTGGGCTCTTTTACATGCTGAATTAAGTAATTGTCACCAAGAAAATCAATCAAGCGACTACCTATATGGCCATGTTCAAGGGTCATCCAATCAATGTCAGTAAAATTGAAATCACCCATTATCAATAAATCCCGGTTGCAGAAACTAGACAGTTCTTGAAATAACAGTTTGTCATCTGCTAATGATAATGTCTTTGGCCTATATATTACACCTATATTCATTTTTTGTCCATTTGTTTGGGTTAACTCAACCCACAAACTGTCATATGCATCCTGTTTCACTTTCTCTAAAACACAAGCATGAACATTGTTTTTAACGTACAATAGAACACCCCCACCTTTCTTGTGGTTTCTATCCTGATGAAAGTGTTTAAATCCCGCAATATTAAATTCAGCTTCGAACTCTGTACCATTTAACCATGTCTCAGTTATTCCTATCATATCGAGATTTTCGCTTTTGACATACGCCTGTATTTCTTGAAATTTGTTCCTAATACTACGAGCATTAAAGTACATAGTTTTAAGAAACTCCTGATTATTTCTTTTTGACACATTTTGAGTTTCAATATCATGTCTTATATTATCATTTTGTTTTTTATTTATGCCTTGCTCTATATTATTATTATTTGGTCCTTCATTGACATTCAATGCCTCATTAACATTTCTCCTATCAAAATTAACATTTCCCCCATCACGGACATCTGGTCGATTACGGTCATCCGATCTATTTTGTACATTTTGTCCCCCTACGTCACCGTGATTCACGCCGGCCTCCCGTCGTTCAGTGACATTATGTCCGGCATCCCTTTCTAAAATTATATTTTGTCCTCCAGTGACATTATATCCTACCGTGATATTTTTTCCTCCACTATAATTACATCCCATCGTGATCTTTTGTCTTCCACTGTCATTACATCCTATCTTGATATTTTGGCCTTCATTGACATTCTGTCCGGTATCTCTTCCTAAAATTATATTTTGTTCTTCACTGACATTATATCCTACCGTGATATTTTCTCCTCCATTATCATTACATCCTATCGTGATATTTTGTTCTCCACTATCATTATTTCCCATCGTGATCTTTTGTCCTCCACTGTCATTACATCCCATTGTGACATTTTGTCCTAAGACATTACATCCTAATGTGTCATTTCGTCCTCTAGCGATATTACATCCTATCATGATATTTTGGCCTTCATTGACATTCTGTCCGGTATCCCTTCCTAAAATTACATTTTGGCCTTCAATGACATTATATCCTACCGTGATATTTTCTCCTCCATTATCATTACATCCTATCGTGATATTTTGTTCTCCTTTATCATTACTTCCCATCGTGATCTTTTGTCCTCCACTGTCATTATATCCCATTGCGACATTTTGTCCTATGACATTATATCCTAATGTGACATTTCGTCCTCTAGCGACATTATATCCTAAAATTATATTTTGTCCTATACTGGTACATTGTTCTACATTAATGCTATACTCTACACTGTTTTCCCAAGTACATTCTATTTCCCCTTCCCTTTGGCCTTCTACCCTAAAAAAGGAGCTGGTTCATTACAAACTCCCACAATGAGGTTTGTAAGAACATCTTTGCCTCTGCGGGTAAGGTGGATCCCATCAGAAGCGTAAAGGTCATGGCGCCTAGAAAAGAGATACCAAGGATCAAGGAAGTGGTATCCCAATTGTGTGCACAACTGCGATATCCTATCATTGATCCCTATGGCTCTACTGTTCCAACACGAACCTGCGTAGATCCTCGGGAGGATCCCACAGACTACGTGACGGCTCCCACGTTCCTTCATCTCCTGAAGGAGGACCTTGTAATTCCGAACAAGCTCCTCTGATCTCACCCTACCTACATCGTTACTACCCGTATGTACAATCGTAACCGTGTTCTTCCGTCCTTGCTCCCTGATGGACCGGGTACAATCAACGATATATATATACGTTCCTACCTTTTATCATTCTGTATTCCTTGACAATGTCTGAATAGACGAAAACGTTCGGATCATAGTGTCTTATTTCCCGAGTGTTTTTTTTTTTGCGAATATATATATATATATATATATATATATATATATATATATATATATATATGTATATATATATATATATATATATGTTTGTAATTCCCCTCAGAAAAAGAAAAATCAGCGGTCAAATATAAGTGAGATAACAAATCCAAAGATTCGATTTATTTGATGTTATTTTTTTAAGTACTTTATTTTTTCATAGTCTTATCTGATCTTTGTTTTGTTATATATATATATATATATATATATATATATACATATATATATATATATATATATATATATATATATATATATATATATGTACAACACTGAATGGGTCCCAGTGATTAGAGATACATTCTAACAATCACAATGTACTTTAATTCTAAGCCATCAACATCGGGAGACCCAATGGAGGCCATAACCAGAAATTGAAATGTGGTACTGCCGAGGACTCGAACTCAGCTATCACATGACAAGTGCGCAGTGACTTTCCAACTACGCTACGCGTGGTAACGTAGTTGGAAAGTCACTGCGTCACTTGTCATGTGATAGCTGAGTTCGAGTCCT
>NC_134787.1:64701715-64716715 GCF_046742065.1 Oratosquilla oratoria
AGCGAATGATAAAATAGGAAAAGGAGGAATAGGAAAATAGGCGAAAGAAAAGCAAGAGGAGGAAGAGGAGGAGAAGGAGGACAGTGAGGAGGAGGAGGAGGAGGAGGAGGAGAAGGTGGAGGAAGGTGAGGAGGAGGAGGAGGAGGAAGAGGGTGAAGAGGAGGAGGAGGGTGAGGGGGAGGAGGAGGAGGAGGGGAAGAGGAAGAGGGTGAGGAGGAGGAGGAGGAGGAGGAGCAGGAGGAGGAGGAGGCCAAAAGTTTGACGGTCGCCCACTCAATTTATGCGTTACCCTCCTCACTCCTACCCCCTCCCCCACCTCCTTCTACCCCCTCCCTTTCCCTTTCCTTTCTCCTCCCATCTCCTTTCTTCTTTCTCCTCCTTTTTACCCTCCTTTCTCCTCCCTCCTCCGTCCTCCTCCCATCTCCATCCTCCCTTTCCCCCTCATTCTTCCTCCCTCTCCCCCTCCTTCTCCACCTTCTCTTTTCCTCCTACTCCATCTCCTCCTCTTCCTCCTCCTCCTACTCTTCCTCCTCCCCTCCCTTTCCCTCCTGCTGTGCTCTCTCCCCTTGGCAACGGTACCAAACTATGTTTCATTTTCGTGGTTTTTTTTTATCTTTATTTGTCTATTATATTTGTTACGTAAGCACAGACTCTTTGGGCATCCTTGGATTTTCTCCAAAACCGGATGAACTTGATGACGTCATGGGTCATCAAGCTTCGTGCTCACCTAATACCAAGGGCAAAGGTGACGTCGTCGGCTGGGGCTAAGCGCCTTTTGGCGTTAGAACCTTCATCTTATATATTTCTGTTGCCTCCAGGCCTAGGTACTTTGTACATGCAATCATCGGTTCTTGCAATTGTTGCTTTTGTTGTTGTTACAGTGGTTGATGTCATTGATGTCGTTGTTGTTGTTACTATTGTTGTTGTTGCTCCTGTAGTTGTTGTTGTTGTTGTTGTCGTTCCCTAGACTGTCTGTCCGAGCAGTCCCGTCTCCCCAAGGAATGCCATAGCCGAAACTGGGTTTTCCCACAAATCCTTTATAGAGCGTATGTTGTGTTGTTTGCGTGCATGATTGTGTATAATGCAGTCTTCCATTATGTGTTGTATGGTATGGGGTGAAGTGTTACATCCTGGGCAGCTGTTCACAACGCGGTCATCCAGCCTCTTCTGGTAGCTTAGAAGTGCTGGGTGGTGACCGCACCGCAGTCTGGCCAAGTGGACTCTGTCCTTTCGTGGGAGAGAGGATTCAGAAGGGTGGATATCAGGGGGTCTGGCATGCAGCAGTGTGTTGTCTTTCAGTGTGTTAATGTAGCGGTGAGTGATATGATTATGAATATGTTTCCGGAGGCTGGTATTTGGTGGTTGTGGAGGAAGAGAAGAGAGTATCTGTGCGTGATAAAGGTCCTTGGGTGTTGTTTTAATGTTTCTTGTTGTGTGTGGGTGTTCTGCTATGTAATGTAGCGGGTGTAATGTGTTTGTGGTGGCTGCGGCAAGTGTTTGTGTGCCTCTCATGTCGAGGTGGTCCTTGACTTTGAGGACTTTTGTTTCATGGTGTAAATGGTCTGTAGGTGTTGTATTTGTTGTAATTGTTTTTAGGGCTTTGTTTTGTATGATTTGAAGGGTGTTGTGGTGTGTCTCACTGAGATTAGGAGCCCATGCAGGACTCGCATAATTCAACACTGAGAGTATGCATTGTTTGTATATTGTTATATTAGTTTCTTTGTTTTGTCCAAATGTTGTTCCAGTGATTGACTTAAGTGCGTTAAGTCTGGGTGTGCATTTGTTTTTTATGTTTGTGATGTGTTTGAAAGACATGGATGTATCGTATGTTACACCAAGAATTTTCGGTGTGTTTGTGTGTGGTATTAGAGTGTTGTTGATGTAGAGATGAGGTATGTATTTGTGTTCTTTTGTCCAGTTGGTGAGAAGTGTTGCTATAGATTTGGTTGGAGCTATTTTGAGTCTGTTTGTGATGAACCATGTGTTGGGTGTGTCAAGGTATGGCTGGATTATTTCTGCAGCTTTGTCTGTGTTACGATGTATGCATGTGATTGTTATGTCGTCTGCGTAGGAAGAGATTTGTATTTCTGAGGTGTCTGGCGTGGGTAAGTCATGCATGTATAGATTAAATAGTGTGGGGGATAGAACCGAGCCCTGTGGTACTCCGTTCTTAATGTTTCTGATGTGCGATGATTGGCCATTATATGACACGTAAGCATTCCTACCTGCCAGATAATTGGCCAGCCATCTTTTGGTGTTATTGTGCATGTCTGTGTTATATATTTTATTTGTTAGGTTGTGGCGGGGGATAGCATCAAAAGCTTTACTAATGTCTAATGTTATAAGAAGTGTTCTTTGGTGGGGCCTATCTGAATTGATGCCATCTAAAATTCTTTGTGTGAGGTTTGTCAGAAGAGTGTTTGTGGAGTGTAGTGGCCTAAAACCGTGTTGTGAGTCAGCAAGGGGAATATGTGGTGTGACAAGTTTAAGTATTAGGCGTTCAATGACTTTAGAGGGGGTGCAGAGAAGTGTGATTGAACGGTGCGATGTTGGGATTGTTGGGTCTTTGTTCGGTTTTGGAATGGTGATTATTTTACCATGCTTCCAGATGTCGGGTATAGTGTTGTGTGAATAGCTGTAGTTTGCAATGTTTGTGAGTGCGTGTATACCTTGTGGTCCAATGTGTTTTAGGTGGATGTTGCTTATGTTATCAGGGCCACAGGCAGATGAGTGCTTGAGACTATGTATTATGAGTTTTGTCTGACTGTCTATGAAGGGTATATAGTCTGAGTCTGTGGGAAAGTCTTTCTTACGTCGAATTGCTCCTGTAGTTATTCATGGTGGTCATTGGTGGTTGTGGTGTTGGTCTTGGTAGTGTTATTGTTGGTGTTGTTGTTGTTATTGTTACTATTATTGTTATTGCTGTTGTTATTGTTGTTGTTATTGTTTTAGTTGTTGTTACTGGTGTTGCTGTTGTTGTTGTTGATGCTGCTGTTGTTGTTATTGTTGTTAATGCTGTTGTATTTGTTGTTGTTGTTGATGCTGTTGTTTCTGTTGCTGTTGTTGGTGTTGTTGTACTTGTTGCTGTTGCTGTTTTTGTTGTACTTGTTGGTGATGGTATTGCTTTTGGTCCTGTTGCTGTTGCTGCAGTTGCTGTTATTTTTACTTTTGTTGTTGTTGTTGTTGTTATTGATTACGGGACAGAGGTAAACCCTTTCCCAAAGGACGCCTAGTCAGACCCTGAGGCCTCAACCCTCTCCCCTAATTCCATTCAAATATAGGAGGAAATCTTCAGGACGGAGTCGACTTTTCCTGAAACCAGAAAATTCATAAGTTTATCAGACAGGATCAAAACCAGGAATTTCACAAATATACCAGACAGGATCGAAATCAGACATTTCACAAAATTACCAGACAAGATCAAAACCTGAGAATTCATAAATTTATCATGCAGGATTGAAACCAGAGATTTCACAAGTGTACCAGACAGTATCGAAACCAGAGATTTCACAAATGTACCAGACAAGATCGAAACCAGAGATTTCATAAATTTACCAGACAGGATCGAAAACAGAAGTTTAAAAAAATATACCAGACAGGATCGAGACCAGAGATTTCACAAATATACCAGGCAGGATCGAAATCAGAGATTTCACAAAATTACCAGACGGGATCGAAACCAGAGATTTCACAAATGTACCACACAGGCTCGAAACCAGAGAATTCACACATTTACCAGACATGATCGAAACCAGAGAATTCACAAATTTACCAGACAGGATCGAAACCAGCCACGCCACCATTGACACGCCGTGACGTCATCATGACTCTTCCAGCAGATGGCGAACTTTATTTTTGTCTCTGGATGGATACATACAGACGATTTAATTCATCTGAGGGGACCTCATCATAATATAAGTGCTGGTCCTTAATGCACAGTATGCGCTTGTGTATCTATGTCCGTATGTGTGCATGTAGGTATGAATCTGCGTACCATGTAATTTTTGTGTGTGTATTTGCACACATGCACAGGCACACACGCACAGGCACACACGCACACACACACACACACACACACACACACACACACACACACACACACACACACACACACACACACACACACACACACACACACACACACACACACACACACACACACACACACACACACACACACACACACACACACACACACACACACACACACACACACACACACACACACACACACACACACACACACACACATATATATATATATATATATATATATATATATATATGAACATATGAATAGAAGTAACCCAAGAACAGAACCCTGAGGAATTCCACTCGTAACATTTTTCCATCTAGAAGTTTTGCCATTTGAAACAACTCTCTCTTTTCGATCATTCAATCAATTTCTAGTCCAACTTAATAGGCCACCACTTTCTCCGTGCGAAGCTAATTTAGTAGGTAGCCTTTCGTGGAGGACGGTATCAAAAGCTTTTACAAAGTCTAGATATATTAGATATATATATTTTTTTGTCATAATTTGAGCTGACTGTGTTTTAGAATTCGAGTAAATTAGTAATACAAGAACGTTTCCGTCGGAATCCATGCTGGCTATCATTTATCAAACAGTTACTTTCTAAATTATGTTCGATAGAATCTCTGATGATAGTTTCCATAATTTTTCCTACGATTGAAGTCAATCTTATAGGCCTGTAGCTATTTAGTTTCTTTTTGTCACATTTTTTGAATATGGGAGTAACGTTCGCTAGCTTCCATGCTCTTGGGACATCTCCAGATATAATGGATTTCACGAAAATAATTTGTAATGGAACAACAATCTAATTTTTCATTTCCTTTAAGATTCTTGGATGCCAACCGTCAGACCCTGGTGTTTTATTAATCTAGAGTTTCTCTATACACCTTTTAATTTTTCTTTTGTTATATTTACTGTAGTAAGTTTACCCTAGACTTTTGACATGCTTCAGTTTGGAGTTCACTTTGAGGTGTTTCGTTTACGAATACTGAGCTAAAATAGATGTTTAAAATATCACACATTCCTTCATTTGAATATTCAAGTTGACTGTCAGCAGATAAGAGTGGGCCAGTGTGATTCCTAATAACCTTTTTTTTTTTTTTTTCTAATGTAACTATAGAATTCTTTGGGATTCTCTTTGGATTTATCAGCGATATTCATTTCGTATTGTATTTTTTTTTAAATCTCTCTGTATTATTACATAACTTTGATAGTCATTAAGTGAACCCGAGTACTTGTATTTCTTATAAGCCTGTCTCTTTTTAGCAATACTTTTTCAGTTTCTTTGTCGAGCCATTTTGGGCGAGCCTGATTTGGGGGGCGTCTGTCCTTAAACGGGATGTAAGTATGAATCATCTTAGTAAGCGTATTTTGAAATATTTTCCACATCTGATCTACAGGTCTTTCGCTTAATTTTGCCTCCCAATCTGTAAGCTGAAGCTCCTGACGTAGTCCTATGAACTGAGCTTGACTAAAATCAGGTATTTTAGATACACAAGTATCTATTCTACTTTTTTTTTTCTTTTTCGCAATTTGAATCTAAGTTGTGATCGCTATTTGCAATAGTTTCACCAACTTCTACATCGGTTATCATGCTTTCACGGCTAGTGATCAATAGATCGAGTAAGTTTCCAATCAATGTCAGTAAAATTGAAATCACCCATTATCAATAGGTCCCGGTTGCAGAAACTATACAGTTCTTGAAACAACAGTTTGTCGTCAGCTAATGATAATGTTTTTGACCTATATATTACACCTACATTCCTTTTTTTTTTTGGTTAATTCTACCCGCAAACTATCATATACATCCTGTTTCACTTTCTCTAAAACACAGGCATGGACATTGTTTTTAATGTACAATAGAACACCCCCACCTTTCTTGTGGTTTCTATCCTGATGAAGGTGTTTAAATCCCGCAATATTAAATTCAGCTTCAAACTCTTTACCATTTAACCATGTCTCGGTTATTCCTATCATATCGAGATTTTCGCTTTTGACATACGTCTGTATTTCTTGGAATTTATTCCTAATACTACGAGCATTAAAGTACATGTTGTTAAGAAACTTATGATTATTTCTTTTTGAAACGTTTTTTATTTCAACATCATGCCTTACATTATGATTTTGTTCTTTATTGACACCTTGCTCTATATTTACATATGGTCCTTCATTGACATCCAATGCCTCATGGACATTTGTCCCATCACGGACACCTGGTCCCTCATGGTCATTCGATCTCTTATGTATTCCTTGCTCCCCTACGTCATTGCGTTCCACACCGGCTACCCGTCGTTCACTGACATTCTGTCCGGCATCCCTTCCTAAAATGATATTCTGTCCTCCACTGACATTATATCCTGCCGCGATATTTTGTCCTCCACTATCATAACATACCATCGTGGTATTTTGTCCTCCAGTATCATTATATCCCATCGTCATAATTTGTCCTCCACTATTATTACATCCTATCGTGATATTTTGTCCTTTGACATTACAACCTAATGTAATATTTCATCCTCTATCGACATTATATCCTAAAATGATATTTTGTCCAACACTGACATATTGCTCTACATTATTGCTTTACCCTACTCAATTTTCCCCAATACACTCTATTTCCCCTTGCCTTTGAGTTTCTACCCGCAAAAAGGAACTAGTTCATTACAAACTCCCACAATGAGGTTTGTAAGAATATCTCTGCGAGTGAGGGGGATCCCATCAGAAGCATAAAGTTCATGACGCCTGGAAAAGAGATACCAAGGATTAAGGAAGTAGTATCCCAATTGTGTGCATAATCGTAATATCCTCTCATTGATCCCTATGACTCTACTGTTCTAACACGAACCTGCGTAGATCATCGGAAGGATCCCACAGACTACGTGGCGGCTCCCACGCTTCTACATCTCCTGAAGAAGGACCTTGTAATTCCGAGCAAGTTCCTCTGATCTTACCCTATCCACATCGTCACTTCCCGTATGAACAATCGTAACCGTGTTCGTCCGCCTTTGCTCCCTGATGGTCTGGGTACAATCGGTGATTCCGCGGCTCGTTTGACATACATGCTTGCAACGTCGTTTAGCCTTCCGCTGCAGGATGTCGTCATAGCCTCGCACCATGGAGTCCCCCACCACCAGGAACTCCTGATTTTCAGCCACCTCATCCTCCAGCAGAGCAAAACGATTGGCTAGAGCTAGCGGTTGATCCGCAGGGGATCACCTTACCGAACTCGGGCTCGACAAACGGTGTCCCACGGAGTGCCACTCGCTCACGGTAGTGGCAGTACTGGAAGAGGTGGTACGTTCTTTGGGTTGTGGGGGAGGATTCACTCTTCTCACAGAGCGCATTCTTGAGAAGACAAATTTCCTCTTCACACATCCTGAGACGGTCTTCCAGGTTTACATAACCTTCACAAGTCATTTCGCTCCTCCTTCGGCAATACAAATGGCAAAGAGAAAATATAAAACAACAAAAGAAACAAAAGCTGTCACTAAATAAACTAAACACACGAAGCTTACTCTGCTTACCTTATACTATTACTTCTACCTTTGAAGTACAATAACAGACTACTGTTTTGATTCTAAATTACAAGAACACTACACTTTATCTTATAACTGTAACTGTATAGCGCTATACGTATACAATTACAGAAACACAACACAATCACTTGTCACTATTCGAAAATATAAACTTCACAAGAAGTAGTAAAATTAACAAGAGGTATTTGCTAGGTGGTGTCTCGGCAGAAGACAAGTTCCCAAGTTGAAGTCACGGAGTAGACTCTCTCTCTCTCTCTCTCTCTCTCTCTCTCTCTCTCTCTCTCTCTCTCTCTCTCTCTCTCTCTCTCTCTCTCTCTCTCTCTCTCTCTCTCTCTCTCTATATATATATATATATATATATATATATATATATATAAGACCGAATGACTCACTGTAGGAGAATGAGATAAGAGGGACAGAAATTCTGTATATTTCGACCACTCTCTGTGGTCCTCTTCAGCAGAATGATACATAGTCTGGAGTATGAGAGTATATATAGCTAAGAAGGGTACATTTGGGAACAGGGAAAAGGGGGAACTCAGGTTATGTGTCCTTGATGAGGTCGGGGTGGAGGTTGGCCGATAGTGAGGTCAAGGCCGGCTGATTTAGAGATGGACTTCTTAGCAGCCATCCATGTTATGCAGTCTGGGGACCACTAACCTTTGGAGGTATTAAAGTTAGGTATATGTTTAATAAGGGAGAATTCTACAATTTTCCTTCGAAAGCTGCAGTGGAATTTATAAACGATGGTAGCATTATCCCAGTCCATGCGATAATCCTCTTTGCTGGTATGCAGGAACACTGCGGAATTTTCTTGACCATATTTGATGGAGTTCTTGTGTTCCTCTTGTGGCCAGTTCTCTTCCTGTTTGGTCCCAGTAAACTTCTTCACAGTCCTTACAAGGTAGTTTGTAAACCCCGGGGCTGGTATCCACATTCGTCCTTCAGTGTACATTTACTACTTTCCTAAAAATACTGTTTGGGTAATTAAATATCATATTGATAGGTAGTGTTTTGGAATAGGCGTTTACTGATTCATTGTGTGGAAGTATAGTATTATTATCATTTCACTTATACTTATTGTCTGGGTTAGGTATCTTATGAAAAATGTTTTTTACCTTGCTCAGTGTTTTGGACAAAAACCACCACGAATATCCTAATTTTGAGAGTTGGGAACTCACTTGTTCTAATTCTTTGTCAAGGTGTTGTGGTCTGCATATCAAAGCTCTTATGTATAAATCCGAAGCTACACTACGTTTAATGTTATGAGGGTGGTGGCTGAAAAAATGTAAATAGTTGCCGGAGTGATTGGGCTTCCAATATACAGAAAAGGACAATTGGTCCAGACGGTATTTTTAGGAAAGTAGTAAATGTACACCGAAGGACGAATGTGGATACCAGCCCCGGGGTTTACAAACTACCTTGTAAGGACTGTGAAGAAGTTTACTGGGGCCAAACAGGAAGAGAACTGAGTACAAGAATTAAGGAACACAAGAACTCCATCAAATATGGCCAAGAAAATTCCGCAGAGTGCCCACGAGTACATACCAGCAAAGAGGATCATCGTATGGACTGGGATAATGCTACCATCGTTTATAAATCCCACTGCAGCTTTCGAAGGAAAATTGTAGAATCCTCCCTTATTAAACATATACCTAATTTTAATACCTCCAAAGGTCAGTGGTCCCCAGACTGCATAACATGGATGGCTGCTAAAAAGTCCATCTCTAAAGCAATCGGGCTTGAACTCACTATCGGCCAACCTCCACCCCGACCTCATCAAGGACACATAACCTGAGTCCCCCCCTTTTCCCTGCCCGCAAATGTACCCTTCTTAGTTATATATGCTCTCATACTCCACACTATGTATCATTCTGCTGAAGAGGACCACAGATAGTGGTCGAAATATATAGAATTTCTGTCCATTTTATCTCATTCTCCGACAGTGGGTCATTCAGTCTTATTTTACAAATGTGCTACTACATTAATCTTCCTAATATAGACATACATATATATATATATATATATATATATATATATATATGTATATATATATACATATATATGTATATATATATACATATATATATATATACATATGTATACATACAAATATATATATATATATATATAAATATATATATATATATATATATATATAATCCACCTATCAAACGGAGCCCCGAAGAAACCTTCAGAAAAGGTTCACGGGATTAGTCTAACTAGAGAGATGCTAGTCGAAGGTACTTCCATCCTGCAAATCACCGAAATGTACATAATTTCTAGCCTCAGAAACTTTTACCTCAGTTATAAGATCGTTAGAGAAGAAGACAAACGACATACGGCTCAGGCAGGTTCGCAAACGGGATCCCGGCTCAATACCTCGGTCCCTACTGGCCATTCTCGGCCAATCACGTTACTCCTATTCTCTCACTCTGTACCTTAGTCCTGTATATAAATTGTTCACTTCTTTGCCTGTCTCAGATGACCCATTTAGGTCGAAAGCTTGTTGAAATAAATTTTTCTTCGTGTACAAGTGTTTTCGATGTCTTTCAGACAACATTTATGGAAACTATCCACTGCTCACCATTCCATTGTCAGAGATATAGAACTACTCAACAAAAAAATTCGTGAACGCAGAGGCTGCTGTACACTTCAATGAAAATTGTCTACACGAGAACCTGCTACCTAAATACACCAATATTATACATATTTATACATGTATATATATATACATATATATATATATATATATATACATATATACATATATATACATATATATATATATATATATATATATATATACATGTGTGTGTGTGTGTGTGTGTATACATACATATATGTACTCCTCCATTCATTAAGTAATGAGAAAATGTCAGGAGAGACATTAGATATGATTTGATCAAAATACTATTCTATAAAATGACTAACAGGCAACTTTCTATATTTGTAGGTCTGAGTGCAGCGGTGAACGTGGTGGAACCTGTCGGATTCGGATTGCCGATCTGTGAACATTTGTCAAGATGCAGGGAAACATGGAGCAACGTAACGCCATCAAATTTTGTGTTAAACTTAAGAAAAACAAAGAAGAGGCTTATGGAATGTTAAAGGAGGCCTATGGAGATGAACAGATGAGCCAAGCAAGTTTCTATCGGTGGTTTAACAGATTTTCTGAGGGAAATGAACAGGTTGAGGATGAACCCAGATCTGGAGCACCGAAAAGTGCACGCAAGGAAGAAAACACTGAGGAAGTGCAAAGGTTAGTGATGCAAGACCGTCGAATATCTGTGAGGATGATATCTGAAGCTGTTGGTATTAGTATTGGCACAGTAGCGACAGTTCTGACCGAAGATCTGAAGCTCCACAAAGTCTGTGGCAAGTTCGTACCAAAGATCCTTTCCGACGACCAGAGGCAGTTTCGTGTGGAATGTTGCACTGACATTCTCGAAATGATAGAGGCTGAGTCAGGTTTCCTGAATAAGGTAGTGACTTGTGACGAGAGTTGGGTGTTCACCTACGACCCTGAGAGCAAACGTCAGAATGCTCAGTGGAAGCACGCGACCTCCCCCAGACCCAAAAAGGCAAAGATGAGCAGGTCGCAAGAGAAGGCCATGGTCATTCCTTTCTTTGACTCCCAGGGGCTCATTTACGTTGAATGGGTTCCTCAGGGTCAAACTGTCAATAAGGAATATTACCTTACTGTTCTGAAAAGGTTCAGGGAGAATATGAGGAAGAAGAGGTCTCAGTAGTGGAGGAGTGGTCAGTGGTGGTTCCACCAGGACAATGCCCCATGCCACAAGTCAACGCTGGTGACCACCTGGATGGTCGACAGGGGAATGAAAGTGGTACAACACCCACCCTACAGCCCTGACCTAACCCCTTGCGACTTATTCCTGTTCCCACGCATGAAAGACAGTCTCAAGGAAACCAGATTCCAGTCAACAGAGAAGCTGAAAGAGGCATCGGAAAGTTACCACAGGGGAGAGAAGCATGCAGAAGTGTAGATGAGAGAGGCAGTCATTTTGAAGGAGACAAAGTTTTGTAAGCTTATAAAAATAAGTAATGTCTCTCCTGACATTTTCTCATTACTTATGGAATGGAGGAGTGTATATATATATATATATATATATATATATATATATATGTATATATATATATATTCATATATATATACACATATATATGTATATATATTCATATATATATACATACATATATATATACATACATTCATATATATATATACATACATACATACATACATATATATATATATATATATATATATATATATATATATATATACGTGAGAAATTCACTAGTGGACAGTGATATCAATCAGATAATTTTTATGACAGTCGCGCTCTGCCGTCAGTGAGACAACTGCGCGGTGTCTTTGACCCTCTCTTGGGAGTCAGGTAGATTTCAAGTTCCGAGACTTTTGTAGTCTCAGTGGTCTAAAAGTTAAAGACATCGGCCAGTTGTTTCACTGGCGGTGGAGCGGTGGATTCGAGTCCTGCGCGCGACTATCATAAGATTATCTGATATATATATATATATATATATATATATATATATATATACAGAATATATATATATATATATATATATATGTATATATATATATATATATATATATATATATATATGTATATCTACGTGAGGAACAGTAAAAAAATGATCCGCATTTTCGCCAGAACTTATCTTTATTATTGTCACACTATTCTGCGCATACATGCTTATAGTTGGTACTGTTGTGTGTTCACGTGTTCGAAGTTTAAACCTTTATGTCTTTACAGTGTAAACATGGCCGGTCCACTATCTGTATCCACCGAGGAAGAACAATGAGCAGTGACCCGATTTCTCTGGTCGGAAGGTGTGTCAGGGGCTGAATTTCATCGGAGGCTTTTTGCACAATTTGGAGACAGTGCACTATCGTGTAGAAGTGTGTATGGCTGGATCTAGAAGTTTAAAAGAGTCCAAATAAGCGTGATTCACGAAGAGGAAGCAGGACGACCGTGAACCTCTACCTCTGACCAGAATTTTCAGCAAACTCGAGAGATGGTAATTTGATAGACAGAACCATGACTAAAATCCTCAGAGAAAAATCTACCTAATCGATGATAACTCGCCGTTCCTCCCTCTATTTCTTGGTCTTTTTATTCTTTTTCGTTCTTTCTCCAGCAATATTACTTCTATATTCTCTCTACTTATCTTCATGCCCATCGACATTAACTCCTCATCTCATACTAACAGAAATTCCCGTAGTTCCCTATGTCTCCTAGTAGTCCATATAATTTATGAATAAACCTGGAGAGGGAGCACTTCGCTGATCTACTCCCATTCTTAGCTCAAACTAATTGTTGTTTTCATGTTGGGTTTGATTCCACACATACTATTTTTTATGTACTCTTTATTGCCTTAATCAATATAGGAGGTATCCCATATTTTGGTTTATACTTTGTTTTCCAAAGTATTGACCGTGGTACCCGGTCGAAGGACTTTTCTAGATCGATAAATACCAAATATGCTCTTTAATTCCACACCCAACTTTTTTCGTATGTCATCTTGAGATCAAAGATTAGATCGATGGTAGATCTATCAGATCGAAAACCACACTGCCACTCGCTTGATTTGGTCTCCATTCTCAGCCCATTTCCCAGAATTTTTTCATAAACTTTCGCTATATGTGGGATAAAAGCAATACCTCTGTAATATCAATGATAATCTTATGGATCCGCAGTTAACGAAGAAATCGTTTGGCACGTTTGTGGCTGTCTTAATGGGGTTGCTCTACATATGCGCATCTGGACTCGAGACTGTTTACATTTTCGACGTCATCGTGACGTCATTGTTACGCCATCGTGAAATCATAGTCGCACCATCGTGAAATTCATTGCTACGGCATAGTGACGTCATTGTCAGTTAAATTTATGCCCTCGTGACGCCCTCGTGAATTCATCGTAAAGCTATCGTGACGTCATTATGACGTCATCGTGACACCATGGTAAGGTTATCGTGACACCATAGTGACATTATCATGAAGCCATCATGACGTCATCATAACATTTTTGTGATGTCCTAGTGACATCATGACGCCATCGTGACGCCATCGTGACTACATAGTGGCTTCACCGTGACACCATCCTGACGCCAAATTGACATCGTCGTTGTTCATGTGAACGTGAGTAAAATCAATTCAAGGAGGACAAATGCTATGACGTCGCAAAGCCACACTCGCTCCTTAATAGGGATCACCTTGGGCAAGCTTCCAGGCATACTCCCGATTTATATGGCACAATTACCAACCACGTGGTGGGATGGTGGGAGGGACGCCACGAAAGGTAAAATGGCATCTGTCTCATCAAGGCAAACACCCCTAGTTCATGAGAATATGATTGAAACTTTTTTCCACAGGATGTATACTACTGCCAGAAACAAGATATATATACATACACACACACACACACACACACACACACACACACACACACACACACACACACACACACACACATATATATATAGAGGATTAGGATAGGAACAGAGGGAGTAATTGGTGAGGAACAATGTGGGTTTAGGACAAGTAGGGGTTGCGTAGATCAGATTTTTGTGGTAAGACAGATATGTGAGAAAGCTATAGGAAAGGGGAAGGATGTTTTTTGGGCTTTTATAGATCTGGAAAAGGCTTATGATAGGGTAGACAGAAAGGCACTGTGGGAGGTTATGCAGATATATGGGATAGGAGGAAAGCTTCTGGGAGCTGTCAAGAGTTTTTATGAGAGTAGTAGAGCATGTGTCAGGATTAGAAATGGAGAGAGTGAGTGGTTTGAAGTAAAGGTGGGACTTCGTCAAGGATGCGTTATGTCGCCCTGGCTGTTCAACTTATACATGGATGGGGTGGTGCGAGAGGTGAATGCTAGGGTAGTGGGTCAGGGATTGGAGATGGTTAAAGAAAATGGAGAAAAGTGGGAGGTGAGCCAGCTGTTGTTTGCGGACGACACTGCGCTTGTGGCAGGGTCAGAGGAGGGATTGAGGAAGCTGGTGGCAGAGTTTGGGAGAGTATGTGATAGAAGAAAGCTAAAGATAAATGTGGGTAAAAGTAAGGTGATGAGAAGTACAAGGGGTGAAAGTGGCAGTAGACTGGAAGTGAACATTAAGGGAGAGCGACTGGAGGAAGTGGATAGTTTTAGATACTTGGGTGCAAGTGTAGCAGGAAAAGGTGGAGTGAAGGTGGAGGTAGAATGTAGATTGAGAGAAGCGAGTAAATGCCTTGGTGGTTTAAAGAGTGTAATGAGGAATAGACATTTGGGAATGGATGCGAAGAGGAGACTGTATGAAGGAGTGATTGTGCCAACAGCACTGTATGGGGCAGAAACGTGGAACATAAGAGAAGAAGAGAGAAGGAGTTTGAATGTGTTTGAGATGAGG
>NC_134787.1:64721715-64741715 GCF_046742065.1 Oratosquilla oratoria
CATGGATACCTGTGGATGTTTTCACGCGTGGTCATGTCGTGGACGGCACACGGCGAAAAGTCGGTGCGTGTGGAATGGGCCTCTGTAGTCTCACTTGGAGACAGAACTTCGTGTCCTCTTCCCAGGCCGAGGTTGGGTTCCCCCGACCCCATGTCCATTGCGAGAAAATCACTTACTTAAACGATAGAGGCGTTGGCAAGAGTGATAAAAAGCTGTCAGAGGGGACAGGAAATGAGAGAACCCTGACAGAACGGAATGATAGTTAACACACGATATTTAATTAAAGAGGCAGGGGACGGGGATGATATTTGATAAGGTACTATTACTAACCGACAAGTGACAAACTGTTGCCAATGGGACGGAATAAGCACCTTAATGAATGAATGAATGAATGTAGCTGCCATTCATACATGTGTATATGTATATGCAAGTAATGCATATGTATGTGTATATGCAAGAAACTTAGGAAGGTTTCACAAACGTTATTGCTAGTGTTACCGTTGAACGATTTCTCTGTTTTAGCGGAATCTTAGATTAGATAAATGTACAAAGGGCAGGATCCCTAGTCCCATCACTCCATCCCACTTTTTGGCCTTTTATGACTTGCATGGGAATCACAGTAGCAGAATTCTTATCACCCTCTATCACAGGGAATAGGAAGAGGTAAAGTCGTAGAAGTGGTAAAGGTCAGTTTCAAAGGAGAGATAGTTGTAGTGCAAAGGTAAAATCATGCCTCTACTGTATATAAAGACTACTCTGACATGGACAAATGATATGTAATTCTGAACCGTAGGGAGGCCCCAAAACAACCCCTGAAGCATTGGTTGCATGATACCATGCAATCACTACATGATACCATGCAGTCAGTACCCTAGTAAGAGGACCTAAGTTAAAGGTAAAGAAATGGGTGACGGATGGGAGTCTGGCGTGTGCTGGCTACCTCCAGGCTCAAGTTCCTAATGAATGAGTGAATTGTGGGTGGATCGACATATAGTGGGCATACATTTCTCTCACTGCTTACTAGTTTGTGTGATTCTCTATTTACGAGTATTTACTACTTAAGTTATAGATATAAGTAAAAGCAATATTTTACCTTCAATCATGAATATGTTAATTTGTAATAATATGAAGAATAAATGATAAGAAGTAATAGGTAACTACGAAGACCGAGTATAACCCTACACATCCCAAATGTCTATGTAAAAATTATCCTTGTATATATGTGCGTGTGTAAAGGGGCTGGGAAGAGCACAGTTGGGACCCCTCTCCCTAACACCAAACGCTATATCAAGCAACTATGGTTCTTATCTCCTCTAAGCCTAAGACTGATAATAATCTGTACAGTATCCCTTTTTGGGGGTGGGGATGCTGAAAATTCTTTAAGAATGCAACTACAATTTATATCAATGTAAACTGCGCACCTCTGCTATGGCCACGACTGTTGAGTTGGTCTTGAGACGAGACCAATTCAGTTCATCTTTTCGTTTTCAGGATCCGTCTCTGACAAGGTTCTAATTATCAAAATGGAGGTGAGAATGGGAAGTGGGAGAGGGAGTGAGTGGTGATGAAAGAGGAGAAATGGGGAAGAACTGTGATATCTTTTTATCTTTTTATATTTTTTGAATCCATATATCCTCTGTAACTTCACCTCTTCGGCATGAAATTGTCCCCAAGGATAGAATCTCTGGTTATCGTGGACGACATATAAATACAATCAAGAAAGGTTTGTACTAGCTAGATTACTGACTTACACAAAAGAGTTGTGAAAAATTATATTCACACATTCTAAGTCAACCCTTCCGACTTATGGGATTTGACCTTATTCTAAGATTACCTTTATCAGTCACATAATTATGTCGTATGCACTGACAGCCTTGTTTGCAAGGAATATACCAACAAATCTACTAAAAACCTACAAACATTTCTCGCGCACTACAATCTTGCTATATCTTAAGCGACATGACGTCAGAGATTATTATCGTCGTGTTTTATGGATAGTACACGGGATAAATGCCACTACGTTCGATCACGATCGTGATGCAGTATTCAATTTATTCATGTCTTTTGTTCAATGCAAAACCTGACATTGGGGTTAGATTGTACTCGGAAAAAGAAAGTTTATTTTTATCAACCCCATTGTGAGAGCTTGATTGATAAAAAGAAAATTAAAAAAGATCTTCCACTGAAAGAAAACACACAAGCATTGTCTCCTCGTTAAGTGTATATCCACTCCTTTACGCCACAATTCTCATGCAAAGTGAACAAGCACATCTGTCTATATCTTAGCTGCATGAAATTCGGTATGTGGATACACTTGCGCCCATGATGTATTTTTAACTTGGTCCTGTTGTGATAGTATAGTTTACTGGTAGTTACTGAAAAAAGTCTACATTGACTTTAGCATTATGTGTTTGGGGTCGAGAGAACTCCATATTTTGTTCCCTTGGCTACCAGTACTGGCACGTACTGTACTGTCTGTTATGTTATATGAAGTGGGCCGTTCTAGCTTAAACCAACCTAACCTAGCCTAACCTAACCTTACCTAACCTAACCTAGCCTATCCTAACCTATGCCAAACTAATCTGATATAAAAAAATAACCTAAGCTAATCTAAACCGACCTAATCCAACCTAGCCTAGCTAAAATGGTAATGCTTTTTCTTTTTCAGTTTTTCTTCCATGCACGACACCATCTAGCCCACTCTGATGTTGAGGGCGACTCAAAGACGTCACACTTCCTCGACTGACTGAAAGGCGACGTCACGCTCATCTCTTTGATCTCAAAATCCTCTAAGAAAAAACAAAAACAAATCTGAAACGAGAAACGGTCTCGGTATTTTTTCAATCCCTTCATCCCACCGAGGCCCTTGACTCAGTTTATTCTGGCTGACGTCAATCGCTTTCACTCAGTCTACAGAGAGTACCGCAATGAAAGGGGGCGGAAGCCACAACTGCGGTGGCGTCATCTACAGCTTCCTCCTAGCGATTTTAATCAAATGAGCGAACGAAACAACAGCGAGATGGTCTATATGAATGCCCTTGGCGCGGTTACGTGATTCACTAATTTTGTTCTGGCTAAGGCAGGATGAGTTTATTCCATTAGGAATGAAACAAGTTTGACTGATACCATATCATCCCCTTGGCAGATTTTTTCTGTAATAACTGAATCTTTGGAATGTTTGATTTTTTCATGGAGTAAACGCTATAATAATACTGATTTGGTTTGGTTTGTTAGTTTAGTTTGGTCATGTATGAACGGCAAACAATTTTTTAAAAACACTGAACATGTACACTCATCCTCATAGATTAAAGTTCGTAAAACTGATTTGTAAATTTTCCGAAATACTTACACTTGAACATAGACAAACATAATATGAGCGCGATCATAGATGTAAGTGGAAACAATAAAAGAGAATCGTGATCACAAAAACATAAAAATATATGTAAATAAAACAAACAATACAAACGTATATGCAGTCAGATATATACATAAACGTAAAATTTTACATAAGAAAATAACACAAAGTCAAACACGAACATAAATACACATTTTTCTGTAAACAATATCTCATTACTATATCAAATGACCCTACAATACATAATACCAAAGTCAAACTAGCAATATCGAACTCCTTAATTCCTACATTATACATTTTCTTGTCCTTTTTCTTTCCTAATTCCTATCTTTATCTTGTTTATTAATTTATTCATTTAACTATCACTTCACTTACCAATCCATCTAATTTTACCTGTATGATCAAGGCTATTTACTTATATGAATTCGTTTGTTTATATTCTTGTCTATTCATTTAACTGCTGTTTTTTTCTTATGTGTTTCTTGAATATTTTTTCTATCTCTGTCAGCAAAACTTCAAAAGCTTCTTTCCCATCACACTTTACGTCTGACTGAGTAATAGGCTTCTGCACGGTTCCAAAATAAAACAGTTCGGACACCTATATTTTGATATACCGGCTGACGCATCTGCTAAATCGAGGCTAAGATACCTTCCGTTACAGTAAATTGGTCGTATGTCAGATACTATATTTTTCCATCTGTATATAATTAACGTAATTGAAAACAATTGAGAGCAGTGTATACGTAATTAATCTTCAACTTCAGATATATTGAATAAAAGAAACCCAATATCACCCAACAGCAATCCATAATCATCGAAGATGATCCGATGCTCCTCATTCTTCCTCCACTCGTTTCCAACACTTTGTACTTAGTGAATTTGTTAAGCTATGTAAAATAATCACTTGAATTACTATAAATTTCTCTGATAGTATCTTAATAGTAAGTTAAAAATCCGTATGATTTTAACTAAGTGTTGAGTAGCTAGGAGAAAAAAAAATCAGTCCCTTCCACACAATGATCTTTAAAGAATTTGGTCCAGATAAGAACTAGCGATTCTATGGAGTCCAAGAAGCAAATTCTGACCTTATGTGGGTTTCGGTCGATTAATAGACTCTTTCACGTTGGGATCCACCTCTCAGCTGGATAGAATCGTCTCCCCTTAGCTAGAACAAGCACCTTATTGTTCAATATGTACATAAACTATTTGGACAGTGGGATTGATAGTGACGTTAGTAAGTTTGCGGACGACACTGAAATAGGACGCCTAATTAGTTCAGGAGACGACGCCGAGATTCTGCATGATGATCTTAACAAATTGTTCATATGATCGATGAAATGGCAAATGAACTTCAATATCTCAAAGTGCAGCGTGTTAAACGCAGGGCTACACAACCCCGAAAATAGATACAGCTTAGATAACACGGTTTTAGAGAAAATTGAGTGCGAGAGAGACTTGGGAGTTCTAGTGAGTCCTGACCTTAAACCCAGGAAACAGTGCATTAGCGCCAGGAATAAAGCTAACAGAGCATTAGGTTTCATTGCTAGGACGGTTACGAATAGAAGTGCAGAGGTAATTATAAATTTTATCTAGCGTTATTTAGACCCATCCTTGATTATACGGTACAGTTTTGGTCTCCGTCTTATAGAATGGACATCAATTCACTAGAATCAGTACAGAGGAGAATGACCAAAATTATACATGGGCTCAGAAATTTACCTTACGAAGAGAGGCTTAGGCACCTTAACTTACACTCTCTGGAAAGACGCAGAGTGCGGGGTGATCTAATAGAGGTGTTCAAGTGGATCAAAGGCTTTAACAAGGGTGACGCAAACAGGGTCATCATATTAAAACAACAGGACAGGACTGATTTAAATTGGACAAATTTAGATTTAAGAAGGTAACAGGCAAGAATTGGTTTACTAATACGGTGGTCAACGAATGAAATAGACTTAATAGCCATGTAGTGAGCGCTGACTCTATCAGCTGTTTTAAGAAACTGTTAGACAACTTTATGGATCTGGATGAATGGACATGGAACTGCCTAGTGTAGGCCTTATGGTCTCTTGTAGTTTCCTTCATTCTTGTATTCTTATGTTCTTTGTGTTTTTAAAAAAGTACGTCAGCGTGTTGAAGATCGAGGAGAGGATTTCTCTCCGCTCCCTTTTTCTTTACGTCACGAGAATCTCCAGCCAGTGAGGTAAATACGTGTGTGTGTGTGTGTGTGTGTGTGTGTGTGTGTGTGCGCGCGCGTCAGTCAACGACGGGCGTTTAGATCAGGACCTTGGATTTAAATTATCATAATAAAAGTAAATAGATAAAAAGCTAAGAAGATAGATAGGCAAATGACAGAATAATCCTTTCCCTCTGCCCGCACCCCTCTTCCTTTGCCTCCCTCTCCCCCACCACCTCCTCCTCCTCCCCGTTCCCCTTCCATTCCCCCCTCACCCCTCTTTCATCCTCTCCTTTATCTCCCCTCCCCCCTCTTCCTCCCCATTCCCCTCCCACTTTACCTCCTCTTCCATCTCCCCTCCTCTTCCCCTTTCTCCTCATCTCCCCTCCTCCTCCTCCTCCTCCTCCTCCTCCTCCTCCATCCTGCGCTCTTCCTTCTGTCCCTCATGGCTAGTAACCAGCGGTTCTATCCATAGGGACAATGTGATATCGCTCCGATGAGGTGGTGAAGGATGATGAAAGAAATGTTTAATAGATTAAATGCGATCATAATCCTTCTTTGGGTAGTAATTGATTTCCAATTCCAAAGGCATCATTTTTTAATGAAATACCTGAACTTCTGATGAGGGCAGTGATCGCACAAAAGCGGGAATAGCATTAGCTGATCTCCTTTGGGATGACTTTGGAGGTCTACTCGAGAAAACAACATCCTTCCCCTTCCCCCTTCCCCCTTCCCCTTCTCCCCCTTCCCCTTCTTCCCCCTTCCTCCGTCCCCCATCCCCTTTCCTCTCCCCCTCCCCTTCCCCCTCACTTTCCATTTCCCCCTTCCCCCGTACCGACAATATGTACAACTTCACTTTGTGCAACCAGTAACAGTGATAGCCACAGGAAGGTTCTTAGCCTTATCGCCGTCAAGTTAGGTTGAACACCCCTGCGACGCCCTCGCATGCCAGGCAGGGTGTCAGGTACCACTTGGGTATTTCTCCGTTGGAGTCTCTTGCAGTATCTGCAGTCTCTTGGAGTATTTGCACTCTCTTGATTAACTTGTACAACGTGGTCTCTCTACCTTACACGGTCTCCGGGCTCTCTCTCTCTCTCTCTATCTATCTATCTATCTATCTATATATATATATATATATATATATATATATATATATATATAATATATATATATATATATATATATAATATATATATATATATATATATATATATATATATATATATATATATATATATATATATAAACGTTGAGACATTCTGACAGGTTGACGTAAACTATGCATGGATATTGAGTGTCCATACTCAGTTCGTGTATTGTACATCACAAAGGTAGATTAAGCAGTAGATAGTAGAGAATAAATCTTATATAATATTTCAATTTAGTAACAGCCACCATTTGAGTTTATGTGTAAAATAACACCATTGGCAACCGTCAATATTTTCCTCGTGTAATGATCTGAGATGTTGATCTGTCTAGACGGAGAGATTAAAAGAAAACCACAACTTTGTTTGTCTCAACTCCAAACCCAATGTAGATTACAAACAAATCGGCACTATATATATTCTAATAAGTAGGAGTGTAAGCAGTTAAGTTGGAAATATGTTTGTATGACAAAATAATTTGGTACAGTGCACTCGGTCACATCGGAAAGACTTCAACTTTATATCTGGCTGCCGCCAGCTTAACTGATTCATTTCCGAGGTGAACTCTCGGTAATAAAAGGGTTTAAAACTATGATGATTAACCTCATCCGTGTGGAGTGATATTTTTTTTTTGCTTTTTTCACAGCCAAGCTACTTTATTTAACTTTGTGGCACCACGTCAGTTTTGAAAATCCCTAAGACCTTCGACCGTTGTGACGTCACATCTCAGCTGCACCAAATCTTAATCTAAATAAATTTTCAAAGCTTTGAAACATTTCAACAACTAATTTTCCAGTAATGTTCGGAAATACCAGTAGTATTCAGAATGGACAATATAGATATGTGTACACACACACACACACACACACACACACACACACACACACACACACACACACACACACACACACACACACACACACACACACACACACACACACACACACACACACACACACACACACACACACACACACACACACACACACACACACACACACACACACACACACACACACACACACACAAACACACACACACACACACACACACACACACACACCACACACACACACACACACACACACACACACACACACACACACACACACACCACACACACACACACACACACACACACACACACACACACACACACACACACACACACACACACACACACACACACACACACACACACACACACACACACACACACACACACACACACACACACAGACATGCACGCATACACACACATATATGCAGGCACACACACACACACACACAACACACACAGACGCTGGAGGACAGAAGAAAACGCGGAGACACGATTGAAGTCTATAAGCTTCTTCTCGGATATGAGGACATTCCCTACACCAAGTTTTTCAGCCTCAGCACAACTGGACTCAGGGGCCACAGTTACAAATTAGTTGTTCCGGACCACTGGAGAACTTCGCTCAAGGGAAACTGGTTCACAATCCGTACATTGCGTGAGTGGAATCATTTGCCAGATCATGTAGTGACTGCACCGTCAGTATCAACTTTTAAAACTAGGTACGACAGGCACAAAGGGTATGAGCAATCAAATACCGGTGCAATACTTTAAGAGGTGGGGATCCAACAAGAAATATTCTTATTTCCCCACTAACCAATACTAGGTAAGCAATACTAGATGCGCAACACGACTCGGTGGCGCGGTTGGTAGAGTACCAGACTGTCGCTACGGCGGTCCGGGTTCGAATCCTGCCCAGGGCTGAAAATAATTTTAGTATCGTTGCGCTTCGAGTCGTTACTCCAACTCTCGTGGGCGAGGAGTTGGGTGTGTGTGTGCGTGTAAGGTCAAAGCATTACCCATAGATCGGTCATACGAGATCTGAGCTCTCTTCTGGGAGGGAAATAGCTGTCGATCACGAGTCCAACACGTGATCCAAAGACCAAGGTGAAAAGGTAAATCTCTCTCTCTCTCTCACACACACACACACACACACACACACACACACACACACACACACACACACACACACACACACACACACACACACACACACACACACACACACACACACACACACACACACACACACACACACACACACACACACACACACACACACACACACACACACACGACTCGATGGTGTGGTTGTTAGAGTTCTCGGCTGCCACTACGGAGGTCCGGGTTCGAATCCCACCCAGGGCTGAAATAATTTCAGTATACCTGCGCTGCGACTCGTTATACTAACTCTCGTGGGCGGGGAATTGTGGGTGTGGGTGTGTGTGTGCGTGTAAGGTCACAGAATTACCCATAGAGTCATATATGAACTCTGAGCTTTCTTCTGGGAGGGAAATAGCTGTCGATCACGAATCCAACACGTGATCCAAGACCGTGGTGAATCACACACCAAAAGGCCCTCTCCTCTCCCCTTTCACTCATCCCACAAATCCAACACTCATTTGTTGTCCGTTATATCCTAGCTTCTCCTGGATGAAAAGACATCACAGCCCCGCCCCTGCTTGGGTCAGAAGCAATGCAGCAAGACACAGCACTTCTACAGCAGTGCCCGACGGCTGGAGCTGGATTATCCCCACCCCTTCATTACATGGCGATCCTCCCCCCTCCATCATCCACTGAAGAATTTACAGAACATTAGTTCATTATCCATTCATAAATACTCCTTCACTCTTGCCCATCTCTTGCCTTCTCACTCTCCTGCTCGACAGATATCCAGTTTTACCTGAAGCCCTCGTCACACATACGCGACTCAAATAAGTTCGTTCGAGTAGAAACGACTTGGGTCACAATCTTTTATTTTTCGAATTTCCAAATGTCAAATTACCTTTGCGTCATATATTGAGAAGCTGAATGACAAACTTAGAGAAGGTAAATCTATATGAATATTAGACGCATTGTTGAATTGGCCTCAAGGAAGTCTAGAAGGCTGTAAACGAAGTCGTCTTCAAGGTTTTCAAATTCACAACATTTGACGAGAATCGCCTCATCCATCCTGTCGCAATCTTGGCGTTCTCCTGTCTTCCACACACTTTTTGCTAGGCCTTCTTTATTCATTCTTTCCATATACCCATGGGTACAGTAAAAGGCAAATTAATATATGGGTAGATATATGGATGGGTAGAGATGGACACTCCTTCTCCTCCCGTCTACTCTCCTCTCCTCTCCCCTCTCCTCCCCTTCCCTTCCCCTCCCACTCCCTCTCCCCTCCCACTCCCTCTCCCTTTCTTTCACCGCCTCCCGTCCCCCCTCCCCCTCTCCTCCACCCCCTCCCAACCCCCTATCCCCACCCCCTCTCCTCCCCCTCTCCCCTTCCCCTCCCTCTCCCCTCCTCCTCTCCCCCTCCACCTCTCCCCCTCCCCCTATTCCCTTCCCTTCTCTTCCTCCTCGCCCTCTCCCACCCCTTTCCCCCCTCCCCTCTCCCCCTCAACCTCTCCCACTCTCCTCATCGCCCCGTCCATTCTTTTCCTTTCCTCTTTCTCCACCTTTTCTTTCTCGTCTTAATCTTCCTTCTCCTCACCTTCTCGTCTTCCTCTTCCTTCCCTTCCTCCTCCTCCTCTTTACACCACCTCCTCCTCTTCCTCCTTCTCCACCTCCTCCTCCTCCTCTTTACACCACCACCACCTCCTCCTCCTCCTCTTTACACCACCTCTTCCACCTCCTCCTCCCCTCCTCCTCCTCCTCCTCCTCTTTACATCACCTCCTCCACCTCCTCCTCCCCTCCTCCTCCCCTTCTCCTCCTCCTCCTTCACTTTTTCCTCCTCCACCTCCTCCACCACTTCCTCCTCCTTCTCCTCTTCTTTCTCCTCCTCCTCCTCCACCTCATTCATCCACCTCCTCTTCTCAACCTCCTCCTCCTCTTCCACCTCCACCTCCACCTCATCCACCTTCCCTTTTTACTCCTCCTCTTGCTTCTCCTCCTTAACCTCCTCTTCTTGCTCCTCCTCTTTCTCCTCCTCCACCTCCTCATCTTGCTCTTCCTCCTCCACCTCCTCCTCCTCTACCTGATCCACCTCCTCCTCTTCCTCTGCCTCTTCTTCCTCCTCCTCCTCCTCCATCTCTTTCTCCTGCTCCTCCTCCTCTTCCTCCTACTGCTCTTCCTCTTCCTCCCTTTCCTCCTTCTTCTCTCTAGCTCATTTTCATTATTCTCTCTCCTCTTTAATTTCTTCTCCATCCGCTTGTTGCCTCTCTCCCCTCCTCCTCCTCCTCCTCCTCCTTTCTCTTCTCTTCATCCCTGACCCGCCCCCACCCCCCTTGTCATACTTTTCAAAATTCCCTCCTCCTCCTCCTCCTCCCCCTCCCCTACCCTTCTTCGCCCCTTCTCCCGCATCTCCTCTTCCCCTCCTCCTCCACTTCCCCTCCTTCTCTCCTTACCCTCCTTCACCATTTATCCTCCTTCTTCCCTCCCCCTCCACCTCCCCTTCCCCTCCTTCTCTCCTTCCCCTCCTTTCTCCCCCTCTTCTTCCTCTCTCTCTCTCTTCCCTTCTTTCTCTCCACTCTCCCACCTTCTCCCTCCTTTTTTCCCATTCCCCCTCCCCCTCCCCCTCCCCGCCTCATCCTCTCCTTCTCCGCCTCCCCTCATCCTCCCCCTCTCCTCCTCCTTCCCCTCCCCTCCTCCCCTCCTCCCCTTCTCTCCTTTCTCATCCTTCTTCTCCTTTCTCTCCTCCTCCTCCTCCTTCTCCCCTTCCTCTTCCTCACTCCTTCGCCTCCCCCTTTCCCCCTCCTTATCCCCTCCTTCCCTCTCCCTCCTCTTCTTTCTCTCCCTTCCCCTTCTCTCCCTCCCTTTTATCCTCTCCACTTCTCCTCCCTCCCATTCTCTCTCCTCCCCTTCTCTCACCTCCCCTTTTCTCCCCTCCCCTTCTCTCTCCCCCCCTTCTCTCATCTCCCCTCCCCGTCTCTCACCTCTCCCTGCCCTTCCCTCCCGTGCCCTTCTCTCCCGTGTCTTTCTCTCCCCTCCCCTCCCTTTCTCTCTTCTCCCCTTCTCTCCCCTCTCCTCCCCTTCTCTCCCCCCTTCTCTCCCCTCTCCTCCCCTTCTCTTTCTCTCCCCTCCCCTCCCCTCCTACTGTCATCTCCCTCCTCTTCCATTCTCGTCCTTTCTCAATTTGCCCTTCCTCTTCTCTCCCCTCATTGACCGTCTCCTCCTCTCTCCCCTCCTTTCCACCCATTCTCCCCTTATCCCCATCCCTCCCCTCCCCACCCCTCCTCCCTCTCCCTTCCCCTCTCGCTTCCCCTCTCCCCCTTCCTCTCCTCCTCTCTTACCCCGTTCCCTCCTCTCCTTCCTTCCTCCTTCTCTTATCTCAATCCTCACTCCCCTCTCTCATTTTTCTCATCTCTCATCTTCATCTCGTTGCCCACTCCTACTTTCCCCACTCCCCGTCCGCCTCCTCTCCCCTCTTCTCTCCTCCCATCCACCCCTTACGCCTCTTTATTTTCACCCTTTATTTTCATCTTCCCCTTACTCTTCTCCCATTCATCCTTCTCCCCTCACATATGTAATAATTCTTACCCTTAACGGACCTTGCCATGTCCCCTTTATTCTCCCCCCTTACCTTTCCCTTTCCTTTCTCCCTCCTCCTTCGTCCCTTTCCCCTCGCTAAACCTCCACTTACTTCCCCCTCGCCCTCCCTCTCTCCCCACCTTTTTACCATTCTATGTATGGAAACAGCTGCGGAAGAGGTTTGGATAATTGGTTGACAGGTACTTATGGGTTGTAAAGAGACTGCGGCACTTCCGGCAAAAACAACCCGGCAGAGAGAAGCTGAAATGAGCCGGGGTCGCGTCTCATGCGGGCATGCATTCAAAGACCCGAGTTCGATTCCATATTTATTCAACAAGATACATAACGACAGACAGTCAGACACGTGTACTCTCCAAGACCCTTGTCTCAAAGACACTGTTTACATATTGCAGTCTCCTATACTGCTATTCTCCCATCCTAGACACTGGAGCCTTTCCCTCACCTCCCAGATACCGTACTAACTGTTGAGAGCTTTTCCAGGCTGTGCTCTTTACATTGAGACCTTTCTTGCACTGTTCACTGTTGGGAGCCTCTTTTTGGCTCTCTTGTTTACACTGAAGATTCATACGAGGCACTGTTGCGAGTACTGCAAGTCCTTTTCACTGCTTTGTAAAACCGGATTCTTAAGTTCACCGACAATGTTGTAGTTGCAGCGTTTCTCAACCTTTCAAGCTTTGTGGATCTCATACATCGACTTGTATATTCAGGGGACCCCTTGATACAGGATTAGATAGGATATCGTCACTTTCTCTAAGTATTTAGTGATAGAAATATTATAATGTATTTCACAAATCATCGCCACAATCTGAGAGACGCAAATAGCCAGGAAAAAATGGACATCTTGATTAAGAAAAATTTTGTAACCATGATTTATAAAAAAGAAAAAAAAATGAAAAAGAAAAAAGAAAATGATCCATGATAGGATCAACTGTAATATGTTGAATTCCAAGTCCCCACGGACCCCTGGTTGAGGAACATTGCTGTAGTGTACCAATGTGATGACAGACGGCGTTGTTATTGCTGTCAAGGGTTTCAGCGTTGCACATATGCGAGACATTGTTTTAGTATCCTAATGAACCACTGTAGGACTAAAACAAACCTCCTGTGCTGCCATCTGTTGGCACATTGGGACAACACAAACTTGTCTGTCAACTGTGGAAATTGGATATACGTTGAGGAACTTATCTCGGTAATAACGTGTACAATGAGGAACTTCCGAACCTGAACATCTCTGAACCTTTCTTCGGATTTCGAACTCGACCTTTCCCTCGGTGTTCGACAAAGCTCTCCCTTTCATTGACGTGGCGTTTTTTATTTATTTATTTATCTATTTATTATTTTTTTCCTATAGTAAGCAAGTTGAATGCGCTGGAGATGGATCCCAGTATGAACTATATTTCAGTTGACCAAGACCTCTCATTAAGAGGGAGTTCATTTGTCCTTAAAAAAAAGAAAAAAAAAAAGGGGGGGGGGTGTCCTTGCCGCGGGAATGGAGGGGTTATAACGTAACACTGTCAACAAGTCTATATGTATTGCGGGCAAGGTGCCAAGAACGCCGCCTTCATGTTCTTTGCAAATAGGTCGTGAGCTGACAAATCTTACGCATAGCACGGTGCTAGACCTTCCTTCGAAATATGTGTGATGTGCGCACAAGTGTAACACCGAGTCGTTAATTGTGTCTCTTGATTGGACGCCCGCGTCAGTCGTGACACGTGTCACATCAGCCTGCCCGCGGGCGGTGATGAGTGAGGATCGCTGCGGGCACGGCACCATCCAGATCATCACGTGTACAACCGACTGTAGGGTCATTTCTCTATATAAGACGACTCGTCTAGCTTACATCTGTGCGTGATGCGTCATAACAGCATAAGCTCCACGGTCATACGCATGCGCGATTTGGTCATGCTGGTAGCCGAGGAAGGTGCATGACACCTTGGATTGACGCCATGATGTTTGTGGTGATTTTTATTATTCATTTTTTTTTTTTAGTTTTGAGATATACTGATGCCGGAAGATGATACCTCATCCCATGTATTATGCCTTTTTTTTATTATATTTTTTCGAGTGTGCACATGAATTACTAGGACACCGAGTGACACAATGGAAGAACAAGTAAATCATGTTAATACTCGGAAATCATGCACATCCCCATAATTTATAGTTTCCTGTTTGTGATTATCTTTTCAAGATTAGGTTAACGCATAAATTCCAACAACACCTGGAGAGAGAGAGAGAGAGAGAGAGAGAGAGAGAGAGAGAGAGAGAGAGAGAGAGAGAGAGAGAGAGAGAGAGAGAGAGAGAGAGAGAGAGAGAGAGAGAGAGAGAGAGAGAGAGAGAGAGAGAGAGAGAGAGAGGAGAGAGAGAGAGAGAGAGATATAGAGAGAGGAGAGAGAGAGAGAGAGAGAGAGAGAGAGAGAGAGAGAGAGAGAGAGAGAGAGAGAGAGAGAGAGAGAGAGAGAGAGAGAGAGACAATGGTGGTGATATGGATGGTGCGTTTTTGTAACCGTAGTATACATTTTTGGATCCTACCTGGCACCGCCTTCGTGTATCAGCTGAGAAGGCGGACAAATCAGGCACTATTTGGCACACCGCGTAGCGTCCGTGCCACTTTGCCAAATTTTATTCAGCTGAGTGGGAGTCTGATGGCATCGCTGAATGGTGCCGGAGTCCAACAGGTGATATGAATTCGGGGAGATAAAATATCGGGGGATCATAGATCGACTTCGGTTATCGTTTTTGGTGAAGCCGTTACGTCCTCCTCAGGAGGGCCATACGGAGACAAAGATTGTGCCTTCCTCGGAAGGCTACCAGCGTCCAAGATGTTCCTTTCCGTACTAGAAGTTCTTTAAGAAAGTCGTGGATCCTCTCAGAACTGGTGGTTCATCTCGAAACTGATAAGTTCTCTTTCAGTTAACGATCCCTCTCGTAACTAAGGATTACTCTTGTAATAAGTGGCTCCTGGCGTAGCTCGTTGTTCTTATAACTAGTAATTCCTCTCGTAACTAATAGTTCCTCGAAATTAGTAGTTCTTATTAATCATTCGTTACTCTCGTAACTTGTACACGACCTCACAAGTCTTACCCTACCTCGCAACTCTTATTGCACCTCATAGTCCACCTCGTAACTTTTAGTGCGCCTCAGTCTGCATCGCAAGTGTTTCAGAACGGGACAATGATGTCGACATCCCCCTCAGCGTCCCAACGCCCTGGCAGTCTCGGACCTTCGTCTAGTCTTCTGCCAACCTCACATTTTCCTTAGTCATACGCGAGTGAGATCTCATACAGATATGTGAAGTATTTATATATATTTTTGTATTCTATTTCACATAGAGGTTTCCATTGAGAGACCATGGAGCAAACCTATACTGGTAACTCTAGGCGGAGTGTTCTTTTGTTTTTGTAACCTTGTACCGCTCAGAATGTTAAGGAAGTGAAGAACTAAGTTTCTTGTAACGAGTTAGAGAGGTAGGGAACGAGAAACTAAGCTCTGCAGGAAAGGAAAATAAACAAGTATTGGCAGCTTGTTGAAGCAGGCGTGTACGTGTGTGTGTGTGTGTGTACGTGTGTGTGTGTGCGTGTGTGTGTATGTGTGTGTGTGTGTGTGTGTCTGTATCTGTGTGTGTCTGTGTGTGTGTGTGTGTGTGTGTGTGTGTGTGTGTGTGTGTGCGTGCGTGTGTTCATGTGTGCGCGCGTGCGTGCATGTTTGTGTGCGTGTCTGCGTGACTGCATATATGTATGCACGTTTATGTATATCAGCGTGGCTGTGTACATATACATGTGTAAGGAAAGAGTGAAATATGACATACCAGCTTCATAAAAGAAAAAAACAACAGCCGTGGTTTGTATTTCTTATGGGTAACACTGATCTAACAAAAAGATAAAACATTTAAGCAGCTCACTAGCTCAGAAATCTGAATGCTGTCTGCTTCCATATGTCATTCAGTGACGCCCAAGTGTTTCGATATTCATCCATGCATAACAAAACCAAAATTGCATAAACAGCGATATAGACAAGTGATCAATAATCGTGACTGTCATTGTAATTTAAATTATAATTACACTTGTAATTATAATTGTAAATGCTATAATGTTTACAAGGGTAAATTATGCAGTCAGAGGAGGGATATCATAGCAATGTCAAGGCAAGGTGCATACTAGAGAAACATATTTGATTAGTGGGAGCAAAAGCAAATAAAAGAAAGAAAGGACATATATATATATATATATAGGTGGGCAGCAACGCTAGACCTGTCATCACTGTGGAATACTTCATAACTTTGTTTCTGGCTAAGTCCAAGAGACCTTAATCAGCTGAGGGGCAGACCATAGTCTGGAGGGAATTATGAACAAACGTTGTAAAACCTTAGAATGAGGTCCGCCCCCTGAATGAATAAATCCCGTGGCGACAGATATGTGCCACTGAATTAAAGGTTTTTGGAGAGAGTGAGTGCGTCTGGTCCTATCACAGCCTTTTTTGATCTTTTCTGTGTGAATTTTTTTTTCTGTATATATTTTCTTACCAAAAAATCTGGATATGAAACAAAACATTCTGAACAGTGCCAATAGAGCTGGCAGCGAGGCTACAGGTACAGTCAACGGTAAAAAAACAAGTATCGAGACGCCTGAGGTACGATGGAATAGAAAATGAGCGATAACCTGAGCATATTATTTTACTCATACAGTCACTATCAAAACTTCTGTCACCCCTTTTTGAATTTTGATGTTTAAATAACCTCCATATACAGCTCCACTGATGACATGTCGTCGTAAGATAATGTACGATGATTTTTTATTTTTCAGTAATGAAAAAAATAATGAATTTAAATTCAGGTAGGGCGACAGGGCTTGAAGTAATGTTTGTACGTTCTACGCCTATGCCCGAGTTTTCATATTGATTCGTACTACTGGCGTCTAGGTACTTGTTGACTACGATCACCACCATCTGCCCTTTACTCTTTCAGGAGTCCTATGTAATGGGCCAAGGCTTTGCACTTGATGACCACCTCCTCTTGCACCAAGTTGAAGGACATAGCGAGGACGGCTAACCCCAAAAGGAGGTACATGGAACCGGCTACCAGCTTGATCTGGGCCTCTTGGGTCTCGTAGCCAAGAGACTTCCCCGGAACGAAGTCTCCGAAGCCGATGGTCGAGAGCGTGATGAAGCAGAAGTAACCCGAGTCTAAAAGGGGCCAGTCCTCGAGCCATCCGAAGAGGAGTGCTCCGAGGGCGAGGTACCCGGCCAGGAAGAAGAAGACGATGAGGATGGGCACACGGGTGTCCTGGTCCGAAGGATCGGGTCCGATTGGTCGGTAGCTCAGCCCGAGGGAATCGCCGTCGACAGCGAGACCTGTCATCGGATCAGTGAACATCGTCGTCGGTTCGCTCCTCACTGACCCGAAGCCCCCTTTGGACATGAGGGCCATCTTCCGGGCCACCTTGCTCTGCTGAAGAAGAGCGTCACCACTAAGCGTGTTATAGACCACTAAGGTCTTCCCTGGGGAAGTCTGTGCAGGCCGGGGAGTCGGCGGCGGCGGGAGTTCGTGATGGTTAGCGAACTCAAAGGAGAAGGCTTGCCCCGAACTCGAAGGGTACGGGGACGCTGCAGACACTGAGAGGGTGGACGTGTGGGGTGACCACTGTCTGGAGGGGCCTCCGTCTCCACTCATACCTCCTCCAGTGGGAAGGGAAGACGTACTCCCGTGATGGCTCATAAGCGGCGATCCAGCTTGCGTGGAGAGTCCGGACCGAGGAAGTTCGAGCTGAGGCTCGAAAGTGATGTGGGGAGGCCCTCCGTTTTCTCCCCAGACGCCCTGGCGCCGAAACCGGGGCGAAGAAGAAGGAGCGGTTTCTCTCAGAGTAGACGACGTCGAAGTGGGGCTGTGGGTGTTCCAGGAGTCATCGACCCGGATGGAAGGTGGCGACGGAGATTCTGTCAGTCGCTGGACTGTCACCATATCGTAGTCGTGACACTCAGGACCCCGGTCTTCAGGATCAGGGACGCCACCCGTCACGCGGCGGTTGTAAGCCGTGCACTCCATGACGATCCGGTGGACATCGGGGTCTGGGTGCAGGGACATTTGCGAAGGACGGGATCCCACTGGGGTGTTATGACCTTGCTGTTGCTGCTGTTGCTGTTGCTGTTGCTGCTGTTGCTGCTGTTGCTTGCTCCCTTTCTTCTCCAGCGTTCTCTTCTCTAGTTGGTCTGCCCCTCGGCGGATCGTCGTCGAGATCGGTGGAGAGATGAGCATGTGTCTCCGGTTGGGTTTGTATCGAGGTGGCGGAACGTACGGTGCTGGACTGGAACTGAAAAAAAAGTGGAAAGAGAGAAATGATGACGTGGAAACTTGGAGGGTGATTTTTTTTTTTGTAATAAAGTCCCAAGAAACAGTAAATCCTGAGGCATGTTATCTAGTTAAAAATAAATAAATAAATAAATAAATAAATAAATAAAACAAATAAATAAATGAAAAATAAAATAAATAAATAAATAAACAAATAAAACAAATAAATAAATAAGAAATAAAATGAATAAATATATATATATATATATGTATATGTATATATACATATATATATATATATATATATACATATATATATATATATATATATATATGTATATGTATATATGCATATATATATATATATATATATATATATATATATATATATATGTATTTATATACATATATATGTATTATATATATATACATATATATGTATATATATACGTATATATATATATATCTATATCTATATATATATATATATATATATATATATATATATACATACACATATATAAATATATATATATATATATATATACATATACGTCTTTTTTGGCCACCAGAAGACTTTGGATTGGGTTTTGCTGACTTTTCACTTTCCTCTAGGGTTTTGACTATAGTCTCAAACTTTTGACCAAGGTCTTGAGTTTATGGCTTTGATATTTTAGTGATCTCGTGAGCTTTAGCCTGAAGCTTTTTGTGGTGTTAAGTCTTTGTGGTAAGGAAACTTAACAAGTGTCTTGAGACTTCCTGAGACCTCGAAACTTTTTGGAATGACTTGAGTATCTTTCAAGTGTTGTTGATACATTGATCTCTCAAGACTTTAAAATTGTATTTTCGAGACTTTTGAGTGGGTCTCGAGACTGTATGCTATAAGACTGACTGGGATCTTATTTGACCTTTGGTGACCTATGATTGAGATTTCGATATTTGACTGGTGTCTCGAGAACTGACTTGGTCTTCAGACATTTTAAGAGAGGCCTCGAGATTATTTTTGATCATTGTTTTGGCCCTCGATAGTTTGACTGGGTTCTCGAGAGTTCTGAATGAAATCTCGAGACTTTGTTTGAGTTCTCAAGACTTGTGTCTGAAGATTTTGACATTAGTTTTGAGAATTTTATGGTTTCTAGACTTTTGTAATCTTGAGATTTAGAATCTCGAGATAGACCTAGCCTAGATCCGACCCAGACACAAATAGACCTAACAAAACCAGACCCAACTAGACCATCCGGGCCCAACCAAGCCAAACCAGACCAAGCTAGATCACCCTGGCCCAACCAAACCAAACCAGACCGAACTAGATCACTCTGACCCAACCAAACTAAACCAAAGCTAACTACTTGAAAAAAATGTAATAAGCGAAACGTCGTACAAATAAAGGCTCCGTCCTCATATGGTGTTTAACTCGTCAGTCTTGTCGGCAACTGCCACTTTCATGAAAAAAAATCTAACTAAACCACCCTGACCCAACCAAACCAAACCAGACCCAACTAGATCACCTGCACCC
>NC_134787.1:64754215-64759215 GCF_046742065.1 Oratosquilla oratoria
TGAACGGCATTATCCAGCCAGTTCCTGATAAACAGATTAGCTTGTCTGTTATGCCTGTAGACCTACATGAATGCGCACAACATTCCTTGCATGCATACAGGCATATACAATATTCATACCCACCTGCCTACATACAAGCGTGCGTATATACATAGATGACAGACAGACAGACAGACAGACAGACAGACAGACAGACAGACAGACAGACAGACAGACAGACAGACAGACAGACAGACAGACAGACAGACAGACAGACAGACAGACAGACAGACAGACAGACAGACAGACAGACAGACATATAGACATTCAGACAGATTATGTTCTTTTACATATATACACACATACACACGTATATCCATTCAACCATTCATCCATCCATCCAATCATCCATACATACACGCATACATATATACATACATATATACACACATAAATACATACATACATACATACATACATACATACATACATACATACATACATACATACATACATACATACATACATACATACATACATACATACACAAATACATACATACATACACATACATACATACATACATACATACATACATACATACATACATACATACATACATACATACATACATACATACATACATACATACATACATGCATACATACATACATACACATTTACATACATGCATACATACATACATGCATACATACATACATGCATATATACATAAATAAATACATACATACATACATACATACATACATTGTATACGTGCAATGAGATCTAGCATCAAACTTTTTTCTAATATATATATACATATATATATATATATATATATATATATATATATATATACACATACATATATATATATATATATGTAGATATATACATATATATATATATATATATACATAACAAAAAAAAATATATATATACACTGATGTTGGTGTGAGTCCTCCGAATTTTCAGATTCTTGTACATGTAACTGAGGAAATCCAAAATCCAAATACAACCCTCGACATTACCAGCATTGTGTAAACACATCTTTCAAAACTGAGTATTTCATACTTTTCTATACACAGAAACTTTGTCAAAACAAGTGTTTTATATATAAACAAAACAACCTTAAGCAGCAACATCAGAAGATATTTTGTATCATTCTGATGTACATTACATCCGTCTCGGATGTATTTGATAATGTTATTGGGGACATAAAATCCGAACCCATAATGTATTGGAAGTATACAAATGTGTCTTTCATTGTAGATGAATCAAGAATTTTTCTGTTTATTGAAAAAATGAATTTGATTATAAGGTAAAGACGGAGAGCAATATTCAATAAAACTATAGAAGATCTAATCAGAAATAATGAAATAAGAGAAATGATTGGAGTGACATCAGTTAGAGGCAAAAAAAAAAAAAAATCACAACTAAGATGGCTTGGACATACAGAAAGCATAAGTGAAGAGAAAATTACGAAGTAAATATGGAACTGGAGACCAGAAGGTAGAAGATCTAGAGAAGGACTGAAGAAGAGATGGAAGGACGTGGTGGAGGAAATCCTGGAGGAAAGTAGAAGAAAGGAAGAATCTTTTTAAAGTACTAACTGGAGAAGAATGCTGGCCTGTCTGACAAGCTAAAATCCTGTGAGCATGAGTGAAGTAAAAACGAGAGTATTATATCACGACCTAGTTAAAATTAAACCTCGTTTCTGGAGTTTATGTGTTGCATATTTCTACAACGTTTCCGACGCAACTTCTGTTTTGTTCTTTCTATCGTTAGGTGACTTAACTCAGCAGTGAGGAGGGATTAGCCCAGTCTAAGCTAATCCGAGAATAAGCCACGTCTTGACTTTGTTCTTTGACATTTGACGCGACACCTGTAACTCGAAGATTCTTAAGCGTAAACGCCTCAGGTTGGCAACCCCCACCTCTTCCCTCTCCCCTCTCATAATGTCTCACTGTCTTACATCACCTTGTCTCACCACTTTCATCTTTTCACTTAACACCTCTTCCCACACCTCCCCTCTTTATCTTGACAGTCTTTCTCGTCCCACACAAGTTCCGGTTTACTTCAAAGTGACACCACACTATGCTCTTTCTTCGTCTCTCATCAGGCTCCTTTCTCTATGCTCATTTTACAACCCTCCTCAGAGCGTGACCTCGTTTAGGGTCCTTCATTCTCCACATGCTGGGGCGTGTCACGGACGATCTGTTGGCTCGAGCTAGAGAGTGAGGCTTCATCACTCCTCGAGGTCTTCCATGTGTATTGTGTGGACGTGACCCACGCGACGAGCTGCGGATGAGCATTGTTGCCTTTGATGTCGAGAGAAAGGTCTCCCTCCTCTTTTTTCCTCCTCTCCTCTCCTCTCCTCTCCTCTCCTTTCCTCTCCTCTCTCCTTCTCTCTCCTCTCTCTCCTCCTCTCCTCTCTTCTCCTTTCTCCTCCTCTCTCTTTTCTCCTCTTCTCTCCTCCTGTCTCCTCCTCTCCTCTCCTCTCTTCTTCTCTCCTCTCTTCTCCTTTCTCCTCCTCTCTCCTTTCTCCTCTTCTCTTCTCCTGTCTCCTCCTGTCTCCTCTTGTCTCCTCCTGTCTCCTCCTCTCCTCTCCTCTCTCCTTCTCTCCTGTCTCCTCCTCTCTCCTTCTGTCTCCTCCTCTCCTCTCCTCTCTCCCTCTGTCTCCTCCTCTCCTCTCCTCTCTCCTTCTCTCCTCTCTTCTCCTTTCTCCTCCTCTCTCCTTTCTTATTTTCTCTCCTCCTCTCTTCTCCTGTCTCCTCCTCTCTCCTGTTTCCTCCTCTCTCCTCCTCTCTCCTCCTCTCTACTCATTTCTTCCTCTCCTCTCTTTTCTTCTCTTCTCTCTTCATCTCATCTCATCTCCTCTCTCCTCTCCTCTTTTCTTTTCTTTACTTCTCCTCCTCTCCTCTCTTTTTTCTGTCTTCTCTTCTCTTCTCTTCTCTTCTCTTCTCTTCTCTTCTCTTCTCTTCTCTTCTCTCCTCCCATCCCCTCTCTACCCTCCTTTCCCCGCCCCTCTCCTCTCCTCCCTTCCTCTCCCCTGCCTTCTCCTCCCCTCCTATACTCAACTCTGCTCTACTCCACTGTGCTATAATCTGTTCTACTGTTCTCTCCCCCCTCCCTTCCCCCCTTTCCTCCCTTCTCCTTTGCGGGTGTGGCGTGGGTGTGAGGTTTGTCATCTCCGTTTCTCGGAGTGTAGCAGCACTATGGAAGCAGGAGAGAGCAGCGTCTCGACGTGGTAGCATCCACCACGTCCTTATGCCACGTCCTGACGTCACTAACGGTGACACAGAGTTGACATTAGCTGAGGCAGAGAGACATCGGTAGAAGTTGCAAATGGAAGAGTGAAAGTAGATGGAGAGTAGATGTGGTTTAGAGAATTGTAAAAAGAAAGTAAGAAAGGATGAAATAGATTAATGGTAAATGAATAGATGAATGAATAAATAAATAGAAAAATAAAGTAAAAATAAACAGAAAATAGATATGGGATTAAATACAGTAAATAGATAGATATGTAAATATATAAATTAATAAATGAATAGGTTAAATGAAAAGATAAATAGAAATAGGTGAATATACAGATTAATAGACAAAAAAATCAAATGTATAAGAAATGAATAGTAGAAGAAAATGAAATAGAAAAAATGAAAGCAAGAAAAGAAAATGAGATGAAATATGCTAAAATAAAAATTAGCTGTTGCGAGAAAGCCTCCGAAGAGATTAAACTTTGCCAAGTCAAAAATGAAGACATTTGTTGCCTCGTCTTTCACCGAGTGGAAAATCCGCAGACGCAGCAACAGTTCCCCAGAACTCCCACAGATCTGTCTTGAAAGAAAGAAAAAGAAAAAGAAAAAGAAAGAAAGAAAGAAAGAAAGAAAGAAAGAAAGAAAAAAAATATATATATATATATGTGTGTGTGTGTGTGTGTGTGTGTGTGTGTGTATATGAACTATTGTGTGTGGGAGTGTTTGTCACCGGCTGAAAGTAGTGGTTTGAGGGGACCTTGTGTGTAAAGCTCGAGTCACACTAAGCTTACGACCTGTTTGCGACCGCCTTCGAATTTGGCACATTTGTTTCTCTCATGATTAGCGCCAGGTGGTTATTCAATATTCATCTTCATGAGGGGAGAAGGGGGGAGATTCATTCCAATTGCAGCATTGACTTGAATTCTTTTTATAAACAAAGGAACAGCACAAATCAGCCTGGTTACCGGTGGTCGGAAACAGACGTAAGCTTGGTGTAATTGGGCTCTAAGGTATACAATTGAAGCAAACAGAGACCTTGGTCTCAGTCCGTGGATCGAGTGCCAGCCCCTCAGAGCTGCACCTCCTGATGGAAGTGATGGGGTTGCCGGGTTTTGAAAATGGGCATCTCCTCTGTCCATTTTGCAGAGCATTCAAATGGAGGCAGGGACCAATGGTCCCCATAGTAGTATACTCACAGGTAAACAATCCAAGGTAGGCGAAAACACGCACACGGACGCACACACTCACGCACACGCACACACACGTACACTCGCACACACACACACACACACACACACACACACACACACACACACACACACACACACACACACACACACACACACACACACACACACACACACACACACACACACACACACACACACACACACAAACACACACACACACACACACACACACACACACACACACACACACACACACACACACACACACACACACACACACATACACGCACGCACAATGATATACACATACACAGTCATGCACGTGTACATCATACAAATACACATACACACGGACAATACACACACATACACACACACACACACACGTACACACATACACACGCATACACATTCACACACACACACACACACAGACACGCATAAACACACACACACACACACACACACACACACACACACACACACACACACACACACACACACACACACACACACACACACACACACACACACACACACACACACACGCGCGCGCGCGCAAACACGACTC
>NC_134787.1:64774215-64779215 GCF_046742065.1 Oratosquilla oratoria
GCTTGTGCCAAATTATCTAGCATCGGAGTTACTTTCGGCGTCGTGTTTAGATCCCAAATCTCTGGGTTATAATCATGACATCTTTAGGTCTAACTTCCTTAAACTTTTTTCAGATACCCCTGGTTGTGGTTCGTTCCATTGGTGTTTCAAACTGGCTGATACTCTCGTATCCCGACTGGGCACTCTTGATTATAGACGGGCACAAGCTCAGGCCAGTATAATTGTTGTTGATGCTTTAGAGTCACTATCAAATTCAGATTGGGTAGATAATGGCAATATCACTTTAGATAGATTTCGTCTTATTTTGGATTTTTTGATGTATATTATTTTTTTGGTGCCTTCTGAGAGAAGAGCTGCATCTTCTCTCAAGTATACGACTGATGAGACTCTATTGTCTTTTGCGACAAAGCTTTCCTGTAAACTAGGGGAAGTGCCTTCTAGTTCTTTGTGTATTAGCAATGCTCATCAACATGTCCATGTCCCTTGTTCTCCTCAGCCCTCTTAGTCTACAGTTCCTACCCATAGTTCCCCTCAATCTACAGTTACCCCCCCTCCCCTGTTATGTACCTTTTGTAACAGGTCTGGTCATTCAAGCGAATTTTGTTACCGCCGTAGGCGCCAGGCACACAAGTCAAGACTGTCCCCTGTTCGCAGGAGTGTACCTACTGTTTCTTCTAATATGTCGCATGACCTTTCTAGAGTAGAACCTCAAGGTAGACTCAGTTATTACCATATCCATGGTCATTGTAAACACTCGACTGATCAATGTTTCAAGGTTTTGAAACTTAAGGATGAGACTTCTCAACAGCCTCGTCAATCCCATTTTCACCAGCGCGTGTTTCACAACCCAAAGAGTTGACCAGCAATGTTCGGTCTCAAATAATTCCCTTTGTGGCTGTTGAGTCTTCTCAATTACTTACCTTTCAGTTTCTTACTAGGGATACGCCTCTTTCTGTCACTGTAAATACTGGTGCAGAATGTAGTCTCTTAAGTAGAAAGGCTTATTTTGCTCTACGGGAATCATATAATCTCCCTTTATCTCCCTTTTGTAATAATTTGCATTCTGTGTAAGGTTCTCCCTTACTTGTTCTTGGATCTGTTTGTCTTCCCTTACATTTTCCCTCGCATGCTACAGTCTTCAATGTCACTTTTGTTGTTGTCTCTGGCATTGCCCCTAAGTGTGATTGTCTCTTGGGTATTGATGCTCTTACAGCTCATGGCATGGATATTTCTCCTAGTCGCCGTGTAGTTACTTTCTGCAATTGTGATATCTCTGCACCGGATAGGCCAGTTTCTGTTTGTGATTCTACTGTGCTTGATCAGTCCGCACATGTGTCTGTACCAACTTCTAAGCGATCTAACCCTGTTTCTCATTGTGCTGCTGTTGTTGTAGGAGAGCATCTTATTGAACCTTCAAGTTCTGTTCGAGTTCCGGTGCGCATCTCAAGTGCCCCGATAGGGTCTGACGTTCTCTCTTTGCCTGACTCTGTTCGTATTCGTCGCCTTGCTTTAGAAGGAACTCTCTCCACTATTCGCGAGGATCATGTTACCACGGCGATGGTAACCAATGTCACGGGTGCTCCTATTCCTCTTTCTCCTGGCAGTCACTTAGGCTCCTTTGAGGTGGTACACGTTGCTGCTTTCCAGGATTCGCCTATTATAGCAGCTTCTGTACTACAGTCTTCTCCAACAAGTGACCCTGGTCACTTAGCTTCTGAGTTTGCCACATTTATAGGCGAGATTGATTTTCCCGAAGAGACGCCTCGTCTCCTTGACCTGTTAGTTACTCACCGTCAGGCTTTGGCTTTACCAGGTGATCCGTTAGGGGTTACGGACCGTGTGGTTCATAGAATTGATCTTCAGCCAGGTACTCGTCCTGTTTACGTCCCCTCTTACAGGCTACCTCACTCTCGTCGGCTTATAGGCCAGTCCTTGGTTGACGATTTATTGCGTGAAGGTGTTGTACAGGAGTCCCACTCAGAGTGGAACTCGCCTCTTCTCCTGGTGCCTAAGAAAGATGGATCTTTTCGTCCTGTTGTTGATTACAGGAAAGTTAATGAGGTCACTCTTCCAGACCATTATCCTCTGCCTCTCTTAAGCGAGCTTCTTCAGTCCATTGGCACTGGTAATACGGTGTTCACCACCTTAGATTTAAAAGCAGGTTTTTGGCAGATACCCCTGGAGGAGAAGTCTCGTAAAATCACGGCCTTCTCGACTCCCAGTGGGCACTATGAATGGCTTTGTTGCCCCATGGGTTTGCGGAATGCTCCTTTGAATTGCCAGCGCTTAGTTAACTCCATTTTTCATGGCTTAGTTGGAAATGGACTTTTTGTTTACCTGGATGACTTGATTTTAGTTTCTAAAGATGTGGAAAGCCACTTTTCTAAGTTGTCCATGGTCTTGCAACTTTTTGCTGAAGCTGGGTTGAAACTCAATTTACCCAAGTGTTCCTTTTTCAAGTCTAGTATCCAATTCCTAGGTCATGTTGTAGACAAACATGGTATCCACACCACAAGTGATAAAATCAAGGCGGTGAGAGACTTCCCTATACCGAAGACAGTTGAACATGTACGTTCCTTCCTGGGACTTGCAGGATACTATCGTGCATTCATTAAAGACTTTGCTTCAATTGCTTCCCCTCTCACTCGCCTTCTCAAAAAGGACTCTTCCTTCCAGTGGCGTGATGTTCATCAGCATAGTTTTGATTCTTTGAAGCTTGCTCTTACTGCAGCGCCTGTGTTGGCCTTCCCTGATTACAGTCTTCCCTTTACCATTTGTACAGATGCTTCTGGTACAGGCATTGGAGCTGTACTCATGCAACAAGTAGATGGATGTAGACCTCATGTTATTGCATATGCTAGTCGCATTCTTAATAAGCCTGAGTCCCGTTACTCTGTTACTCATTTAGAGGCCCTGGCAGTGGTGTGGGCTTTAAAGCACTTCCGTGATATCATTTTTGGATATCCTATTACAGTCTACACGGACCACACTGCTGTCACTCAGCTTTTTAAGGGCAAGAATCTGTCAGGCCGTCTAGCCAGATGGTTCCTCACGATCGAGGAATTCAATCCAACCCTTAAACATATCCCGGGGCGTGCCAACCACGTTGCTGATGCACTTTCACGTAATATCCCTGTTGCTGCTGTTACAGTGATTCATAACTTTTCCCTGCAAGATCTGTCCAAAGCTCAGCGTGAAGACCCTGTTTAGTCTGCAGTCATTTATGCTTTGGAGTCTGGTGATGATTCCACCTTACCAGCTTTACCAGTACCTCTGTCCCAATTTTCCCTGCAGGACAAGGTTCTCATTCGTAATGTGGAAGTGTTTGAGGAAGATGTGGCACAGCTAGTGATCCCTGAGTCTCTAGTTTCCGTTGTTTTGTCCCTTGCTCATGATGCCCCTCAGGCTGGTCACCCAGGTCGTGACAAAACTCTGGCTATGGCACGGAAGAAGTATCATTGGCCTAAAATGCGACTAGACATTACCTCTCATGTATCCCGGTTTTATTCTTGTGCCCAGAACAAAGGTTCTACGAGCACTGCTCCCATTTTAGAGTACCCTACTCCTTCTCGCCCTTTTCAGACTGTGGCTATAGACCTTTTGCAACTGCCTCGTAGCACGCAAGGCTCTGTCTATGTCCTTGTGTGTGTGGACTACTTTAGTCGTTTTGTAGTCTTAGCTCCCTTACGTAACAAATCTGCACCATTTGTAGCACATGCTTTAGTTTCACATGTGTTGTGTCCATACACCACTCCTTCGGTGCCCCTTAGTGATAATGGGACGGAATTTAGGAACGAGGTTTTGGCAGGTATTTGCGAACGTTACGGCATCAAACAGACGTTCGTGACTGCTTATCATCCAGCGTCCAATGGTCTTGTTGAGAGGACGAACAGGAAAATTTTAAAGATCCTACGTCACCTTGCTAGTAATTTTCATGAGTCTTGGGAGGATTGGCTTCCCCATGTCAGTGCTTGTATCAATAGCACCATTAATGTTTCTACGGGCAAAACGCCTCATTATGTTATCTTTGGAGTTGAGAAACGGCTCCCATATGATGTGCTTGACAACCCTGCTCGTCCCCTCTACAATTTAGATGGCTATAGTAAAATCCAGAGTCATGTGATGCATGCCATTTATAGTTCTGTAAGAGATAAACTGGATGTTTCAAAGGCCGACATGTTGAAACAACATCATGCTCGTGCAAAACCTGTGACCATCGGTGTTGGTGATCATGTCTTCAAAAGCATGCCTGATCGCCAGTCAAAATTGAATTGTAAATTTGAGGGCCCTCTTTTGGTGACTAAACGCCTACACCCTAACAAATTCAGGATTTTTTACTCTTCTACAGGCCTTGGCGAGATTTCACACTCTGATAGGCTCAAGAAGACTCAAGTGTCTATCCCTGCCTTTACCCGGCCTCCTCCAGGGCCCACTGTAAGAACTATGCCTTGTTTATCTAACCCTCATAATTATGACCTTAGGTCAAGGGGTCCTGTAATTACCTAAACTTTCATTGTGTATTGTTATGTATTCCTTGTGATGTTTACTATTTTTTTTGTGTGTCCCTTTCTTGGTTATAATGTGTAACTATTGTTTAGCTCTTAAATGTACTATCTTGCATTGTATTTTGTCGTGTTTAGATATTAAGTATCATATCCCGGACGTCCGGAAATTGCTGTATTTGTATTTTTGTTAACTGGCGCCAGTCTTATGTTCCTTTATGTATTTGTATGTATTGTTTTTATGTAATTAATTATGTATGTGTTTATTTAATGTATTGGGTGTGCTATTGTATCCATTTTCCCACACTTTTGTCTACCACTGTTGCATATGTGGTGTGTGTGTGGTTTGTCCTTGTGTATTTTGGATTCTCCTTGCCTCGGTCAGTCTTTTTCTTGTTTGCGCGGTGGAGTAACCGAGTGGTGCTGGCCGAGCGATGTGTTAGCGTGGTATGATTGTATATATTATCGTACATTGTAATTGTGTGTTGGTTATTTGGG
>NC_134787.1:64799215-64801715 GCF_046742065.1 Oratosquilla oratoria
GGAAGGACTGGATCGAACAAGAAAATAAAAAACTGTGGATAGGAAGATAGCGGATGACCAACAGGACTCATATTTACTTAGTTCCCATATAGCAAAGGTAAATTTCTTGTGTTTATAAGATTACCATTGCCACCAGAATCTTTTATTCAATAATCTGATATGTGGGATACTGCAAGTGATAGGTCTGTAGGACTGACATCGGAGAGAATCGTCTCCCCTTACTTTGCCTTTAAAACCTGTCAGCACCTTCATCTTCGCCTGAAGGTGCAGCGGTGAGGGATGGCATTCGGTCCCTGCACCGGACTGAGATAAGAAAATAGGAATATAATAATGGTGGAGACTGCAGGAGACCATAAGGCATACACTTTGGATTTCTATAGCCATTACCACCTATTATCCCCATCAGCGCTGACTACGTAGTTACTAAGCGTGTAAAATTCGACTATATTTCTTCCGCCTTTTCATGTAAGGACAGCTGATAACCAACGACTCATCTGGTATTATTACCTTTACTATTACCATGATCAATACCATTGTCATTATCATTACTATTGTCATTAGTTATTATTATCATCATAACGCTAAGGATAAAAGTGTTTATACATTTTGAAAAAGGTTCAACGCCAAAATCTCTGAATAACGATACTGTAAAGGAATCTGTCGGCATATTCGTGAAAATCGACTTGACGTCAAAACTAAGTTTTCTCATCTGTACATGTACAGGTATATCTCTTAGGCACACTTGTGAACAGGGGAATAGATGAAACTATACATGTTCTTCCATCTAATCTGCTAGGCCCATATGTAAATGGGGATTTTACGTCAAGTCGCAAAATCTTCTGACCTCCATTCTGTATGGTACACGATCAGTTAAATATTATTATTTTGAAATGATTTCTGTCTCGGCCAATCCGTCTTGGCCTCCCTCTCAACTTTCCTGTCAACCTCCTTCTCAACCTGCCTCTCAATCTTCCTCTCACCCTGCCTCTCACCCTACCTCACACTATCCTTCTCACCCTTCCTCTCTCTACCCTTCCCTCTCAGTCTTCCTCACCCTGTCCTTCCCCTCCCCCCATCCCTCCCGCCCTCTTTCCCCTCGCAAATGTGTGGGGACAGGTGGATGGGTGGGTTTGTTGGTTGGTTGGTGGGTCCGTCGCCTTCGGCTCTTGTCTCATCGATCAGACTCGTATCTCCGATTAGAAGAGACTCAGCTTTCTAGAATCATCTGCATCACTATTTCTTTTGTCGACTTAGCCGATAAGCATCGTAACGATGGGATCGCGCTCGTAGCGATTTTACTGTTGTGTGTGCATGCGTGCTTGCATGCTTGGTTAAACACATCATGTTTCGCATAATGAAGGTACGCGAATGTCGGCTCGTGAGTTGTGGAGTGAATTATTTAGGGACTATTCGTTTTAGGGGAGAGGGGTGTTGTATGTCGGCTGATGATATAAGCAGAACTCCATAAGTATTGGGGCTGTTTGTTTCGTATAGTTGCCCTAAAAAGTACTGTCTCCTTTTCTACACAAATACAACTTTTGCAAAATATTTCCATACATTTACAAAGGATTACAAAGGCGGAGCATGCCGACAGGAGACCTTTTGGTCCATATCTAGGTCGGATGCGAAAAAATCATAATAATAATAGATTAATAAATAAAAACTCTAACAATGTAAATAACAAATAAAAACATAAATAAATGCATAGGTATCGTTGAATAATAAACAAACAGGTAAATAGTAAATAATAATAAATTGACATATGACTAATAATAAATAAAAATCAAACAGACAAATGATAACAAAACAAAAACAAATAATACAAAATAAATTATAATCATTACAGCATCTTGCTTAGGTGTTTATCTAAATGATTCTTAAAGCCTCGAACTGAACTACATTGCACTACCTCTGCAGGAAGTTTATTCCATTCATCAACCACACGGTTGGCAAAGTTGTTTCTACCTACTTCCAAATTGAATCTATTTCCGGACAGTTTGAGACCATTGTTTCTTGTCTGATTCTCATTCAATGTGAAAATTTGGTCACTTTTGATGTTGTCAATTCCCTTTAGAATCTTAAAGACCTGTATCAAGTCACTTCTGAGTCTACGCATTTTAAGGAAAAACGGATTCATATGTTTTAGTCGATTTTCGTATGATTTATTTTTGATATTTGGAATCAGTTTTGTGGCTCGCCGTTGTACTTTTTCCAGTCTGTCAATGTCTTTAATGAGATTCGGTGACCATACGGAAACAGCATATTCCAAATGTGGACGAACTAACGATTTATATAGCTTGTTAATGAGTGATGGACTTTTGAAATCAAAAGATCGCGCAATCAGTCCTAGAAACTTATTTGCTTTCTCAGAGGCTGAAATACACTGCTTGGATGATTTGAGATCGTTACTGATAATTACGCCGAGATCTTTTTCACTATCCACTTTTGTTAACGAATTTCCAAATAACTTGTAATCGTACTTACTGTTATTTTTACCTAT
>NC_134787.1:64806715-64824215 GCF_046742065.1 Oratosquilla oratoria
TCCCTTCTCCCAATACCCTTTCCTTCCCTTCTCCTCACCCCCTTCCCTCCCTTCTCCTCACCCCTTTCCCTCCCTTCTCCTTATCCCCTTTCCCTTCCTCCCCCATCCCCCTTCCTCCCTCCTCCACCCTTCCCCACCCCCACTTACCCTCCTACATCTTCCTCCACCCACTCCCACCCTTGGACCTCCTCCTCCAACACTCTCGCCCTCCTACATCCTCCTCCACCCACTCCCACCATTGTACACCTCCTCCTCCAACTCTTTCACCCTCCTACATCCTCCTCCAACCACTCCCACACTCCTACCTCCTTCTCCGCCCTCTCTTACCCTCTATCACCCACTTAAAACCTCCTCCACCCACTCCCACCTTCCTACCTCCTCCTCCTCCACCCCTATCTGATCCTCCTACCTCCTCCTCCTCCTCCTCCACCCACTCCCACCCTCATACCTCCTGCACCCTCTCCCACCTTCCTGCTTCCTCCTCCTCCCCTTCCCCTCCCCCTCCCTTTACCCCTCCCCCCTCCCTTTACACCTCCCCCTTCCCTTCTCCATTTTTCAACCTCCTACCTCCTCTTCCACCCTCCTAGCTCCTCCACCCTCTCTCAACCTCCTGCCTCCTCTTCCCCCTTTCCACCTCCATCTCCCTCCCCTTCCCCCTCTCCCATCTTTCTTCCCATCACCTCCCGCACCCTTCTTGTCTCTCCCTTTACCCCCACGCGTTCCACCACCCGTCTGTGTGCTGTTCCGGTAGTGGGTGATGTCACATTTGCTGCGCGTGACTTTTTGCTTCGAGCGAGCTCTGTTGCCTGCCTCCCTGCCTGCCTTCCTCCCTGACTGCGGGGTCAAGATGCGCTCGGCGGCGACAGAGGCGGCCGCACACTCTGCTCCTGGCAGACGTGTGAGTCATCAAAGTTAGGGCCGTGGCGCTGAGTGAGAGAACAGCCAGTCATACCTTAATCTAAGCTCTTTATTTTGAAGCTACGAACTTCTTCAACATCCCCCATCCACGCGCACCTATATGAGGTTATGTGGAACATCTTTACCTTGGGGTCTCCAAACTCACACACACACAGCACGTGGTCCAAAGACTAAAGTGAACACACACACACACACACACACACACACACACACACACACACACACACACACACACACACACACACACACACACACACACACACACACACACACACACACACACACACACACACACACACACACACACACACACACACACACACACACACACACACACACACACACACACACACACACACACACACACACACACACACACATACACACACACAAGCATATATATATATATATATATATATATATATGTATATATATAGCTATATATATATCTGTATATATATTTTCATGTCTTTATGCATCGGATATGTATATATGTATGTATATATGTATACATATATATGTATATATATAATATACATATATGTATATATATATATATATATATATATATGTATATATATAATCATTGTATATATTATGACGTGTGACAGGACAAGGTGACCCTTCATCGCCAAGATGCTGAGATGGGAGGGGTGGTTGAATGGGTTTTATTTGTGTATGTTGTGGGCGTGGGCTTTGACTATCACTCCCCATATATGGGAAAAAGGACCATTGATATATGTCTGTATATATATATATATATATATATATATATATATATATATATATATACACACATATATATATATATATATATATATATTTATATATATATATATATATATATATATATATATATATATTGCACAGGTAGTGCAATGTAGTTCAGTTCGAAGCTTTAAGACTCATTTAGATAAACACCTAAGCAAGATGCTGTAATGATTATAATTTATTTTATATTATTTGTTTTTGCTTTGTTATCATTTGTCTGTTTGATTTTCATTTATTATTAGTTATGTGTCAAATTATTATTATTTACTGTTTACCTGTTTGTTTGTTATTCAACTATACCTATGCATTTATTTATGTATTTTGTTTGTTGCATACATTATTATAGTTTTTTTTATAATTATTATTTTATCATTATTATGTTTTTTTTCGCATCCGACCTAGATATGGACCAAAAGGTCTCCTGTCGGCATGCTCCGCCTTTGTAATCCTTTGTGTGTGTGTGTATATATGTATATATATATATGTATATATACATATATATGTATATATATATATATATATATACATATATATATATATATATATACATATATATGTATATATATATATATACATATATATATATATATATATGTATATATATATATATATGTGTGTGTGTGTGTGTGTGTGTGTGTGTGTGTGTGTGTGTGTGTGTGTGTGTGTGTGTGTGTGTGTGTGTGTGTGTGTGTGTGTGTGTGTGTGTGTGTGTGTGTGTGTGTGTGTGTGTGTGTGAAAGAAATGGGTGGGGAAGGGCAAACGAAGATGTGTTGGGAATAGAGTTTATTGCCCTAACGTTTCGACTAACTTGGTCTTCTTCAGAGGACATGTTGCATTACAAAAGGACCATAAGTCTTATACTCGCAGCGAGGGGGAACCCGGCCAGCTGTGAGCGGATGTCAGATCTTCTCTTCGGCTAATGATTTAATTATCAAGACACTTGCTGTTTTTGACAGGCTTTTAAATCCGTCTCTGTCATTGTTATTTTCCCTGTTGGCGATATGTGCGGCTTCCACAGTTTTCCTCATTTTAATTTCAAGAGAAACCTATGAGGAAGTCTATTCCCTTAGGCTTCGTGAAAATATAAACGGGCAATATTGAAAGAAACAAATGAGGATATCGGTCCCCTCAGGACGAATATATATATATATATATATATATATATATATATATATATATATATATATATATATATATATCGGGTAAAAATACAAAACCAAAGAAGATGTCGGTTCCCTCAGGTTGAATGAGAGGAAGGCAAATCAGTAACAGAAACCACTGAGGCTATGGTTCAATGGCATTAAGCGAGAAGCATGAAATCAACGAGGAATTTGGTTCCCTCAGTGTTGAAAAATTCAACCACAAAAGGAAATAACAGATATTAAAAGAAAAGACAAAACTATCTAGGTATGGAAAAACTGTGGAAAATGTGATCTATATATTGAGGAAGAAAATTACCTCGGTTTGAAAACGAAAGTGTCGCGATATAAAATTAGAAAAAGAGACAGAATATTTTTCGGAAACTTATTTTTGTGAAACGATGCTTCAAGTTATTCCTTTACCTAGAAGAAAGGAATAAGTAGAATTGAAAATCCTGCTAGAAAATAAAACGAAAAAGGTATGCGCGGTCGTCAGTACAAGGTTTACACCTTTTCCTTGGTGAAATGAAAGTCCCGCCAGAAAATAAAATGAAAAAGGTATGCGCGGTTGTCGTGAAAGAAGCTAAGAATTTATCTAAAAATGTGGAAATTACAAAATCCTCGATACATGAGGCCTGCGCAGTCGTACATGTTTCAAGGATGACCAATTACCTTGGTATATGAGATCTCTCTAAAAGGAACTATGTGAAATACAATCATTCCTCGGTAAATGAGGTTTTGAGGTTGAAACATTTCCCTCGTCGAATAAAATTACGCATATTGATATACAAAACGACGGACATAGAGATAAAAAATATCCATCGGTAAATATTCTTACGAGTCCTACAAATTAATGAGGAAGAAACATTCCCTCAATAGATAAAGCCCTTCATGTGAGTAAAATAGTTAAAATGAAATCATTCTTCGATAAACAAAAATCCCACGAATTAAGTTAAACCGTGGCAAATTTAAATCCCGCGAGTTTGAGCTAACCCCTCAGCAAATGAATGGTCTATCAGTGAAAGGAAATACGTAGGTGAAATTGTATAACTCCATTTGTGAGCGGAATTTTCGCGTGTTAAGAATTAAACAAAGTTGAAGTTAAATCCTCGGTAAATTAAAGACCCGCGAATAAGTAAGGAGAACGAATAAGTTTCTCCTGTAATTGAGATTTGCGCGATTATACAAAAATTTGAGTCCCCCGGTTACATTTCGGTTTCCGATATTTCAACAGTTACAGGGATAGACATTTCCCTACGCTGGACAAGTGGCAGTTCCTTTTAAAAAGTTGAAGTGAAACAGGTGCGCGCGTGATACAAAACCTTGGACTTGTTTGGGGACAAATTAAATTGCTTATGTCCTAACAGCAACCGTCAGTGACTGATTTCTACACAGCAACGGCCACTACTGTCAACAATAAAACTATGCATATCAGTAAAGTGAATACCGGGTTGTATAAATGTATATATCACATGCATTATCTCAGACTTACAAAGGATTACAAAGGCGGAGCATGCCTACAGGAGACCCTTTGTTCTATAACTAGGTCGGATGCGAAAAAAAAAAGAATTATAATAGTGATAATTAAATAAATAAATAAATAAATAGCATAATATTATAAATAATAATAGATAAGATAAATAAATGCCTAGGTATAGTTAAAAATAAACAAACAGTTAAATAGTAAATAATGATAAATTGACAGATAACTAATAATAAATCAAAATCAAGCAAATAAGAATTAACAAACAGACAATAATAACAAACAAACTAATAAATAATATGAAATAAGTGGCTGTCATTAAAGCATCTTACTTAGATGTTTATCTAAACGAATCTTACAGTTTCGAACTGAACTATATTGCACTATCTCTGTAGGAAATTTATTCCATTCATTAACTTTACGGTTGGCGAAATTGTTTCTGCCCACTTCCAAATTAAATCTATTTCCTGACAGTTTGAGACCATTATTTCTTGTCGGATTCTCATTCAGTGTGACATTTTTGTCACTTTTGATGTTGTCAATTCCCTTTAAAATCTTAATTATCAAGTCACCTCTGTGTCTACACTTTTCTAAGGAAAACAGACTCATGTTTTAGTCGATTTTCGTATAATTCATTTTTGATATTTGGAATCAGTTTTGTGGCTCGCTGTTGTACTTTTTCCAATAGGTTACTGTCTTTAATGGGATTCGGTGACCATACGGAAACAGCATACTTCTACTGTGGACGAACTAACGTTAATGAGAGATGGACTTTTGAAATCAAAAGATCGCGCAATCAGTCCTAGAATATTTTTTGCTTTCTCGGAGGCTGAAATACATTGCTTAGATGATTTGAGATCGTTACTGAAAATACGCCGATATCCTTTTCACTATCCACTTGTGTTAACGAATTTCCAAATAACTTGTAATCGTACTTATTGTTATTTTTTCCTATGTGCATAACCTTGCATTTACAAAGGATTACAAAGGATTACAAAGGCGGAGCATGCCAACAGGAGACCTTTTGATCCATATCTAGGTCGGATGCGAAAAAAAAAATCATATTAATAATAAAACAATAAATAAAAACTATAATAATGTAAATAACAAATAAAATACATAAATAAATGCATAGGTATAGTTAAATAATAAACAAACAGGTAAATAGTAAATAATAATAAATTGACATATAACTAATAATAAATAAAAATCAGACAGACAAATGATAACAAAACAAAAACAAATAATATAAAATAAATTATAATCATTACAGCATCTTACTTAGGTATTTATCTAAATGATTCTTAAAGCTTCGAACTGAACTACATTGCACTACCTGTGCAGGAAGTTTATTCCATTCATTAACTACACGGTTGGCAAAGTTGTTTCTACCTACTTCCAAATTGAATCTATTTCCGGACAGTTTGAGACCATTGTTTCTTGTCTGATTCTCATTCAATGTGAAAATTTTGTCACTTTTGATGTTGTCAATTCCCTTTAAAATCTTAAAGACCTGTATCAAGTCACCTCTGAGTCTACGCTTTTTTTTTGGGAAAACAGACTCATGTGTTTTAGTCAATTTTCCTATGATTTATTTTTGATATTTGGAATCAGTTTTGTGGCTCGCCGTTGTACTTTTTCCAGTCTGTCAATGTCTTTAATGAGATTCGGTGACCATACAGAAACAGCATATTCCAAATGTGGACGAACTAACGATTTATATAGCTTGTTAATGAGTGATGGACTTTTGAAATCAAAAGATCGCGCAATCAGTCCTAGAATCTTATTTGCTTTCTCAGAGGCTGAAATACACTGCTTGGATGATTTGAGGTCGTTACTGATAATTACGCCGAGATCTTTTTCACTATCCACTTTTGTTAACGAATTACCAAATAAGTTATAATAGTACTTACTGTTATTTTTAACTATGTGCATTACCTTGCATTTACTTGTGTTAAATTTCATTAGTCACTTTTCAGACCATTGCTGTAATTTATCTAAATCTTCTTGAATATCTAATTGGTTTGAGTGATCATTTGCCACTCCGCACAGTTTTGTATCATCAGCAAATTTGGAAACAGTAGATTTTAGTCCATGGTCTATATCATTTATATATACTATGAATAGAAGTGGCCCAAGAACGGAACCCTGAGGAACTCCACTTGCAACACTTTTCCATCCAGAAGTTTTTCCATTTAAAACAACTCTCTGTTAAAATTTTATTAGCCATTTTTCAGACCATTGCTGTAATCTATCTAAATCTTCTTGAATATCTAATTGAATTAAGTGAGCATTTGCCATTTTGCATAGCTTTGTATCATCAGCAAATTTGGAGACAATAGATTATCGTCCGTGGTATATATAATTTATATATACTATGAATAAAAGTGGCCCAAGAACGGAACCCTGAAGAACTCCACTCGTAAAAAAATTTCCATCTAGAAGTTTTGCCATTTAAAACAACTCTCTATCTTTGGTCCGATCATTCAACCAATTACTAGTCCAACTTAATAGGCTACCACTTACTCCGTGTGAAGCTAATCTAGTAAGTACTCTTTCGTGGGGAACGGTATCAAAAGCTTTTGGGAAGTCTAGATATATTAAAATCTATATTGTTTCTTTTGTCATAATTCGAGGTGATTGCGTTGTAGAATTTGAGTAAGTTAGTCACACACGAACGTTTCCGTCTGAATCCATGCTGGCTATCATTTATCAAACAGTTACTTTCTAAATGATATTCGATAGCATCTCTGCTGATAGTTTCCATAATTTTTCCTACAGTTGAAGTCAAACTTATAGACCTGTAGTTATTTGGTTTCTTTTTGTCACATTTTTTGAATATAGGAGTAATGTTAGCTAGCTTCCATTCTCTTGGGACATCTCCGGATATGATGTATTTCTTGAAAATATTTTTTAATGGAACAACAATCTCATTTTTCATTTCAATCAGGCCCTGATGTTTTATTAATTTTGAGTTTCCATGTACAATTTTTAAGTTTTTCTTTTGTTATATTTAACGTAGTAAGTTCACCCTAGATTTTCCACATGTTTCATTTTGGAGTTCACTTTGAAGTGTTTCGTTTACGAATACTGAGCTTTAATAGTTGTTTAAAATATTTCTTTGTCGCGGCTCGTGCCGCTTAAATTCTTCTTATCGGCTTAAGAAACCTGCACAGCGAAGCTATAGCGATAATCCCATACCACACTCCTGGTCATATGGCCATTTCCCGAAGGTTGAGTGTGGTTTGAATTTTCCGCCAAAATCATCGGAAATTTAAAATTCCCGGCTCTGTGCAGGCATGCGCATTGTCGACCCCACCTCCCCCTCCCTATCCCCTCCCTTCTTACCCGGCTAGCTCGAGCCGGACGTCGCGTCACTTCAATGAGAAATGAAGGCTTCGCCTGTGGGAGGAGGGAGGGACCCTAAATCTGTGCAGGTTTCTTAAGCCGATAAGAAGAATTTAAGCGGCACGAGCCGCGACAAAGAAATATTATCGGCTGAAAGAAACCTGCACAGCGAAGCTATGCATGAGACGAGGACAGGTGGGAGGAGAGGTGAAGCCTGAATCAAACCGTTATTACGTGTGTCTTTCCTATGGGAGACTTATTCATTTTATCACTCAGTAGAGGGGAGACGGAAACGTCAAGTACCCACGCCGAAGAATGTGACATGCACAACATTGCACTGTTCACACAATGCGTAAATTATACGAAATTTGTATCCTGTTCAACGGTTCCTGGCCCCTCCCCACTCCTCGGTCGCCCTTTGCCCCCTCCACTTTTTTGAGATGAGAGGGGTGGAGCCGTTTCCATGGCGACACATGGGACAGGGGCGACCGAGTGGTAGAGACACCGTGTCCCCAAGGGAGTCGTCGATGTCCAGTCCCTAGGTCCCGCACCCGCTCCACAGAGTGGGTGCGGAGAAACTCCAGCAACCGGCGTAGGGCCCCCGACCGAAGCCAGGGACGCAACAACCTGTGGAGTGCTGAGGGTATCGGCCCGGGCAGGTCACGCGGGAGAAGCAGTATGCTCCTGTCGACCTCCCGTACCAGCCGTCGGCGCCCCAAGCGGCTCAGTGGAAGGGCCGGGGTCGCGAAGTTGAGCCCCCCCCCCCCCCCCGCCACCGAAGGAGGGAGGACGTGTGAGAGAAGCACGCTCATTTGGCGCAGGGGAGCACCCGAAGGACGCTGACTGTGTCCCACTCAATCCCGAGCCAATAAAGTCTCTGTGTGGGAGCAAGGGCAGACCCGTCCCAGTCCACCCCGAACTCCACGACCGCCAACACACTCAGAGCCACTGAGATGTCGGCCGATGCACCCTCCCCGGTGGGCAAATGCATCAACTAGCCGTCTAGGAACATGAGTGTGGAGACGCTTGCTTCCGTCCAACGTACGCCTACCACTCTCACTAGTTTCGTGAAGATCCTCGGGGTAAGCGAGAAACCGAAAGGGAGTATGCGAGGCCAAGTTCGTTTCCGAGCGACCTCGTCCGTGGGCGTTAGTCAAGAGGCTTCGTCCTGGGTGAAGACGTTCCCTGAGCGTCTCCCACGAAGACGGGCCTGGACCCTCGGTATGTATCCAACTCACCCCAAGTCTTCCCGCGGGAAGTTCTCGAAGCCCGTGGCGAGCGTCTTCATCCAATAGTGTGCTATGGCAATTTGTGACGTCTCATCACCCACAAGCGGACTTCTATATGTTTAATACCTAGTGACATTATGTGATTATACTGTGACGTCACCGGATTGATCATGGCGCCATAGGATCGTCTCGTGACGTCACAGGGACACAAATTGACGTCATAGGACTACATGGTGACGTCAATTTATCACAATGACGTCATCTTATCATACCGTGACATCACTGAGTCACAGTGAGCGTTGAAATAAATTTTGACATGGTAAAATTCTGGACCATCATGACTGTAGATTAAATTAAGTTGAATAGGAAAAGTCATGTTCATTTCGACCTAAGTCACAGTGAGCGTCGAAATTAATTTTAACATGGTAAAATTCTCGACCATCATGACTGTAGATTAAATTAAGTTGAATAGGAAAAGTCATGTTCATGTTGACCTGAGTCACAGTGGGCGTTGAATTAGTTTAACATGGTAAAATTCTTGACCATCATGACTACAGATTAGCTTAAGTTGAATAGGAAAAGTCATGGTCATTTCGACCTAAGTCACAGTGAGCGTCGAAATTAATTTTAACATGGTAAAATTCTCGACCATCATGACTGTAGATTAAATTAAGTTGAATAGGAAAAGTCATGTGCATGTCGACCTGAGTCACAGTGGGCGTTGAATTAGTTTAACATGGTAAAATTCTTGACCATCATGACTACAGATTAGCTTAAGTTGAATAGGAAAAGTCATGGTCATTTCGACCTAAGTCACAGTGAGCGTCGAAATCAATTTTAACATGGTAAAATTCTCGACCATCATGACTGTAGATTAGCTCAAGTTGAATAGGAAAAGTCATGTCCATTTCCACCTGAGTCACGGTGAGCGTCGAAATTAATTTTAACATGGTAAAATTCTCGACCATCATGACTGTAGATTAGCTCAAGTTGAATAGGAAAAGTCATGGTCATTTCGACCTGAGTCACAGTGAGCGTTGAAATTAATTTCAACATGGTAAAGTTCTTGACCATCATGATTATAGATTAGCTTAAGTTGAATAGGAGAAGTCATGTCCATTTCGACCTGTTTTTTTTTTTTTCTCCAAGGTCAAGGCATTTTATTTATGTAATATCTAGCACTTTGTGCCAACTTAAACTGTACTATTTAAAACTGATTTTCCTCTTCTCATTACACTAAATGATTGTAGTTTCTTTGAACTAATTTATACTCATTTTAACTAACACTAGACTCCCTAAGTCTAAAGTTCTTTTGTGTTTTACTTGGGGGTGGAACATCAGGTAAGTCATCTTTAAACTCAAGCCAAGTGAAGTTGATAAGAGGTTGGTGAGAAGGGCTGGGTGTTTTTTTTTTTTTTTTTTTTTTTTTTTTTTTTTTTTTTTTTTTTTTTTTTTTTTTTTTTTTAAGAAACCTGGAAGGAGGGTGGTGCCGTGAGGCGTTAGAAGACCATTGAAGCTCAGAGGTATGGGGATGTCGGGGCCTGATGATCCTCGGGGAGCCACCCTCCGTATCATAAGACACGTCCCCTTGTCCTCCAAGAGGCCCGGGTTCTTACCACGGACGACTTGAGGACGTATGGGGAACGGAGTACGAGTGGAAAAGGTCAAAGTCTACGCCTAGGGCCTGACAAAGAAAGTTATAAGGCGTTAAAGGACCATTATTGGTCGAAGGTATGGGGCTGCCGAGGCCTGATGACCCTCGGGGCGTCACCCTCCGTATCATAGGACACGTCCCCTTGTCCTCCGAGAGGCCCGGATTCTTACCACGTACGACTCGAAGACGTATGGGGAACGGATTACGAGTGGAAAAGGTCAAAGTCTACGCCTAGGGCCTCACAAAGGGAGCCATTAAGGCGTTAGAGGACCATTATTGGTCGGATGTATGGGGCTGCCGAGAGGCCTGATGACCCTCGGGGGCACCCCCTCCGTACCATAGGACACGTCCCCCTCTCTTCCGAGAGGCCCGGGTTCTTACCGCGGACGACCCGAAGACGTATGGGGAACGGATTACGATCGTATAAGGTCAAAGTCTACGCCTAGGGCCTGACGAAGCAAGCTATGAGGCTGTTAGAGGACCATTGATGACCGGAGGTTTGGGGCTGCCGAGAGGCCTGATGACCCTGGGGGGCGCCACACTCCGTACCATAAGACACGTCCCCCTGTCTTCAAAGAGGCCCGGGTTCTTACCACGGACGGCCTGGAGACGGGGACGTATTGCGATCGTATATGGTCAAAGTCTACGCCTAGGGCCTGATACAAACCGTGAGGCAATAGAGGACCGATGATGGTCAGAGGTATGGCGCTGCCGAGAGGCCTGATGACCCTGGGGGGCGCCACACACCGTACCATAAGACACGTCCCCCCCGTCTTCAAAGAGGCCCGGGTTCTTACCACGGACGGCCTGGAGACGGGGACGTATTGCGATCGTATATGGTCAAAGTCTACGCCTAGGGCCTGAAACAAACCGTGAGGCAATAGAGGACCGATGATGGTCGGAGGTATGGCGCTGCCGAGAGGCCTGATGACCCTGGGGGGCGCCACCCTCCGTACCATAAGACACGTCCCCCTGTCTTCCGAGAGGCCCGGGTTCTTACCACGGACGGCCTGAAGACGGGGACGGATTGCGATCGTATATGGTCAAAGTCTACGCCTAGGGCCTGATACAAACCGTGAGGCAATAGAGGACCGATGATGGTCAGAGGTATGGCGCTGCCGAGAGGCCTGATGACCCTGGGGGGCGCCACACTCCGTACCATAAGACACGTCCCCTGTCCTCCGAGAGGACCCGGGTTTTTTACCAGGGACGGCTCGAAGACGGGGACGGATTGTGCTCGTATAAAATCAAAGTCGAAGAATGAGACAAACCAGCAGCCAAGCGGAAAGCGATAAAACTAACAGACGATTAACCAGCAGGAAACGGGACCGCCTGCTCCCATGTGGGCAGCGAGTTAACCACTCGGTCCCGTTTCCGCGATCTAAGTGACGCGACGTCCGGCTCGAGCTAGCCGGGTAAGAAGGGAGGGGATAGGGAGGGGGAGGTGGGGTCGACAATGCGCATGCCTGCACAGAGCCGGGAATTTTAAATTTCCGATTATTTTGGCGGAAAATTCAAACCACACTCAACCTTCGGGAAATGGCCATATGACCAGGAGTGTGGTATGGGATTATCGCTATATCTTGGCTGTGCAGGTTTCTTTCAGCCGATAATATCACACACACCTTCATTTGTATATTCAAGTTGATCGTCAGCAGATGATAGTGGACCAATGTGATTCCTAATAACCTTTTTATCTCTAATGTAACTATAGAATTCTTTGGGATTCTCTTTGGATTTATCAGCGATATTCATTTCGTATTGTCGTTTTCGATTTTTTATTGCCTTTTAAAGATATAAATGTATATAACATATATTTAAGTCAAGGACTACTATTACACAGGACGTGCGCACCCAGATTGGTTGTCACATTGGAAGTGTTGTGACAGACAATGCAGCAAATGTCACCAAGATGAGAAAACTCTTGGAGAAATCGAGTGAACCTGAGCATACCGTCCTCACATACGGCTTATACCGTTCCTTGTATACTTGTGGCAAGTCTATATAACACTGCTCCTTATATTGATATGCTAAAAATGTCCTTTAGCAATCAGATCGCATATCAGATAGCAATCCCACAATATTTAAAATCTATAAAAAAAATCGATTTAAATCAAATAAATCTGATTTAAATAAAAAACCGATTTGTTATATTTTTTATAAAGATGAAAAAAAAAAAAAAAAACGCCAACCCTGGTGTCCACTAACCTCATACAATAATACCTGTTAAGTCCGGCTAAAATTGGCGTTTCAAAGCATAACAGTGCCTTAAAATAGTTTATTATTTCATTATAAAAGTTTATATTAACTTATACTGCATTGAATAAGTCAATAGTTGATATATTTGTCCTATATACAATGTTTGGTTTCTAGTTTTGATATATTTGTCCAATATAAAATGTTATGTTACAAAGAAAGCAATGGCCTCCACTAGCAGACCCAGGGATCTGAGTGCGCACGTCCTGTGTAATAGTAGTCCTTGATTTAAGTAGATATTTGGATACACAGAATAAAATGAGAATAAAAAATGGGGTCCCATCCCATTAAAAGAGAAAATGTTAAGAGGTATTTCCGCGGAAATTATATAAGGTTCCATATTTAAGGATTTTGATTTATTGGTTGATGTTCTACAAATAATTAGCACTAATGCTAAGAGTACAAAATTGTTGTATCGAAAAAGACTAAGCTTCTTCTTGCACTTTGCCTTCCCTCTCCTCGGCTATGGACGAAATTTTAACTTAAGTAGTTTGCGTGTTAACCTATATGAACAACGATGTAAACGGAATTGTGAAACCGTGCACTGTATGTCTTAACAGCAGGTTTAATTTAACTTACAGGATTAATACAAGAAACTGTTAGCCAAACATTAAAGAGCTATATCTATATTACATAAGAATGGAATAAATATATCGATTACACAACGGCAATGAGATGTACCCATTAGACGGTCTTTTTGTTGCCGAATATGCGGGAGCCAAGACCGTGAGAGATTAACTTATTTTCTGCAAATGTCATTAAGATACGCCAGTGTCATAATTTGGATTCTTTTAATGATTCGAGACCATGGTTTGACTTAATTGGATCAAGGTCTACGTCTTTCTGATGCCAAACCCAAGAGAAGGTTTGCCAAAACTATTTACCGCTGTAAAATATGAGGTAAATACCACGTGTTATTTGAATGCCGTACCAAAGATCATCAATATTGTAAGCATTACCAAAAAAAAAAAAAAAAAAAAAAAAAAAAAAATCTAATGCAAGAACAATAATAACAAGGAACCTATAAAGTGATATGCGAAGGGCCGTCTGACTTAAATCTTCGCTCATACCGTCATGATTGAAATATATGGACACTATTAACCTGTTATAAGGGATGAGTATGTTAGCGGAATGAAACATAAATTGAATGTTTCATCCATAATGAGTAGGATGTTAGGGAGTAGAAATTATTGGACTTGAGACCCGTACGCCGCGATATTATTCTCCACGTCCTATGAAGGACAGACAAATTGCATATCGTTGTCTCCACAACGATTATTCGGACGCTTTTGTTACCTCTAAGATTGCTTTGCAGATACGCAGCGAACCATTCCCATAGGATTTGGCCAGGTGCTAAAACATCTCTGCTACGGACTAGTCATCGCCCATGGAACGGGGTGGCTGAATTGTTTCTAGCAAGGCTCATCTGGACCCGAGTCCCCGGTTTGTGGGAGAGCACCCACGCTAATCTCCTTTGAGGCCTGTGATGAGGCACTCTCTCTGTCACCTCGGGGATACCTCTTCCGTACTGCTGAGAAGAGAGATCTCCCCGCCTAAAGAGTTTGACATAAAAAAAGTGTAAAAGAATTTTCTGTATATGTACATATATATATAATATATATATATATATATATATATATAAATACATATATATATATATATATATATATATATATATATATATATATATATATATACTGTATACATATATATATATTTACTTAGGAGTTTTTTTTTCTCGCTCTGGGCCCATCGTTCCCGTGGCAGTTAAATTCCACTTCTATCCTCTCTGAGTTCGAGGCCCCTACAGTTTTTCCCTCCCTAAGTCTTGTTTTGTGTAGTGTGTACGAGGGCATTTGAGGCTGTGATATTTGTCTAGGCGTGTGTGGACACACGCTTCTACAAAAGGGGGGCTATGTGGTGATTTGTTTGACGACGACAACATCACCACGTTGTACTGGCGATACTAAAGAGTGTGATACTGGTTGATATTAGTTTTTTATCATCGCGCGCTGGCGTCGCGCACGTGGGCCCCTATGCGAAACCATAACACCATTGAATTCTTGCTGTCAGGCTTTTCTTGATGGATAGTATGACCTCCTATGACCCAGTGAATGGCGTTCTGTTCTGTATGGGTCAGCTGTCAGAAAGGGGCCTATAGGACTCCAGATTGTAACTTTATTAATTTATTTATCTATTTTATTTTTACGTAATCTCCAGGGTGGTAATAGACAACATCACAGAAAGCTGGAGACCATGAACAAACAAATTGAGATTCCTCTGTCGTATGACCTTGTTCACTTCGATATATAAAAAAAAAAGTGAACATGACCTCTATTTTTGAATTATACGTGAGCGTATTATGTGTGTTGAGGGTTGAGACGTGGAGGGGCTTGATGGGCGGGATATATGTAGAGTTGTGACATGTGAACGTGAGGTATGGGGCTGGCGCTTAGGACAGCCAGACGCCATCATCACTATCTGATTACGTCACGCCTTTGGCGTTTGACGTCAAATTTGTCACGGCAGAACGAAAGGTACTCGGGTCGTGGTACAGGTATGCGTCCTTGGGCAGTGTCATGTCAATTTGTATTGGTATAATACTGTTGCTTTCATTTATAGCGGGTGCGTATGTTTTGTGTGAAATATGGCAACGCTGTGTTTGTTTATGTTATATTGAAATGATTCAGAATGAAATTTTATCATAAGAGAATAGCAAAAATACAATCAGGTAAATAGATGTCGTTTTGATTGCTTGCATATGACGAATATACCCGATAGGAAGTTTTGTGAAATACGGCAACCTTGATGATAAGCGTTTGACGTCAAAGCTGTCATGTAAGAGGGAAAGATACGTCGTACTCCAGCGTTGCCACATGTTCCTTCCTATTGGTGCCATTGCGTTCTTGTAGAAGGAATACGCCTATAGGAATGTTGAATGAAATGTGGCAACACTGATGCTAAACTCTTGACGCAGTTATCTCTACTGTAAAGAGAGAAAGGTAACCAGCTGTTGGTACTGGGGCGGGCCCTTCAGAGTTGCACCATGTCGCTTTATATTGGTACTGTATCGTTACTTTCTGTCATGCATTTCATTACGAATACGTGTTTTGTGTGAAATGTGGCACCGCTGTGTTTATGTCGTAGTGAAATGATGTAGGATAAAGGTATATATGTATAGAGGGATATATGTCAAGTGATATTAAGAGAATAGATATGATATATTTGTATTTCCTATCAAATAGAAGCAAAAAGTCAAAGAATAAAATAAAATAGAATAAAAAATAAAGAAAAACAGAGAAAATAAAATACACAGAAAGGTGAAGATAAAAGGGCCGCAGAAGGTCACTTCGGAGAGAAACGAACTTAAAGAAAGAAAGAAAAAATCGAATTCAGGCGCCGGTGTAGAGAAAGTTTCTTGAATTTCCCTTTTTTTAGAACGAGTCCAAACCACAGACAGGTGGAAAAACATGAAGGAGAAGCGCTACAGAGCTACTCAGTAGAAGGACTGAAAAGTAAAGTGTACTGACTAACTTTTGCAAAAGGTAATTGGACAGAAAAAAGAGCTTTTCCAGATAATTTAGGGTTGCTTGGTCTCCAAAGGAGGGGAGGCATGCAGTTACTGAGTCCTAAAGAACAGTGACCATGGTTTTAGTAAAGACAAGATACATCACTGTGACGGAGAGGACGAGTCTGAAGTTCGTCAGTAAGGGAATGAGGGCTTGTAAAAAAGAAGGTTTTGGCCTCCACCTCAGGAGTACTGAATGAGGCAAACCACTCTCAGACTTGAGGAGCATACTCCATACAAGGGCGAATAATGTTGTGTATAGAGAAGCAAAGAGGAGAAAAAAATTGAGTGTTGTTGAGGTTGAACAACTCTTGGTGTTCTCTACCTCAGTTAGATACGATAAAAAGGTCAGAAATCATGTGTTCTGGAGCGATCCTTCTAGAAGAAGATGAGTACAGTTTTAACAAAAGAAATGTGACCTCCACGAAAGGAGGCGACAAGTTATCACTCAGTTTATTACAGAAACAGGAAGACATTTCTAATTCTGAGAAACAACACCGCCCTGTAACCTCATGGGATTCGTCAATCCCACGTAGTGTACAAATTCACTTGCCCAAAGGAGGACTGTACGCCCCTATATACCTACGTGGGAAGGACAACTACCACCCTGTCCAGACGAATCACCCTCGACCTTCAACAAGGACCTAATCACCACAATTGGACCCACCACAGACGCCGTTTCGACAGGGAAATTACGATAACTAATACAAAAATTGTCGCAGAGAAGCAGGACCTCCAACGCCTGACCATCCTGGAGGCTGTAATCATAAAAGACTTGCAGCCTGCTAATAATGTACAAACTACTTATTTTTCTTTCCTTCCATGCATGAAACCTTCCCACGCACACACACACGCATATAGAGCAAGCAGAACTCCAACGTCTTCAAACCAACTCTCCGGAGACCATCTATTGTCCTTCTGATCTCCCAAGAGACAATCCATTGTTCCTATTGAGCCGAGGACCAGACTTTTCAGCCAACTCCCCGGACACATACACTGAACGGACCTCGCATTTTCCCGTCAACAATTGAAGCAACGCGGGTCAAATATCTCGCGTTTCTTGACTACAATGAGAAGAGCCCGACTGTCTAGCGCCTCCTTCGTCGCTCCAAATGAACCCGACGCACCTTTTTG
>NC_134787.1:64859215-64864215 GCF_046742065.1 Oratosquilla oratoria
TATTTCAAACTGTCTAATAATCCTTACAGACCATTGAAATCATCATCATCACTTGTTTTTTCTTCAAAGCAATTTTCATATTTTTTCCTTTTCAACTTTCCTTTCTTTCATTCGCTTTGCATAGATTCTCAATTGACTTTACATTCATCTTTTTGTTGGGAATTTTGTTGTATGCCCAGAGTCACGATAGGAGTTGGAAAATAAGTTTTTGACAGTTTCTGATGATTTAAGCAGAGGACATGGAATCATTATTCAAATGGGTCTGCTTTAACAAGGTTGATGAAGGCAAGGTCATCATACTAAGACAGCAGGGCAGGATTCATATTCTTAGTAATAGATTTGAAATGGACATTTTCAGGTTTAAGAAAAGAACAGAGAAGAACTGGTTTACCAAGAGTGGTTAATGAATAGAATATACTTAGTAACCATGGAGTGAGCGCTGAAAGAATTGGTTGCTTTAAGAGAATATTAGATAACTTAATGGACAGGGATGACAGTAAGCGACATGGAAATGCCTAGTGTAGGCCTTATGGTCTCCTGGAGTCTTCTTCATTCTTATGTCACTTCTTTATTCCGACTTTGCCAGCCAGGTCACACTGGCTACTCGTTCCAGCGGCCGTCACTTGAACAAGGAATTCATGGCAGCTGCAGCAACTTTTTTGGTCACACGCGGAGGTAAGCACGTCACCAAAAAGAATACGACAAAAAAGTCAAGTTAATTTGAATTATTCTTAACTGGGGTGCGTTGCTTTTCCAGTTGATAATTCAAGAAGAAAATTATAATTTCTTTTTGAGGAAAGGATTGGAAACCTAACGACCTTTTCAACGTATGGTAGTTTAAGATTGGTATTAGGATAGGTCCTGGCATGATCCTGCCTCTACCATTACATAGATCATGGTGGCATCTGATAAAAAGACAAACGAAACAAAATCAAATATGCTATATAAGCTCTTTCCAGAACGCCTAAACAACATCTGAGTAGCTGCGGCCGAAGCCGTCACTTTTGCCCTATGGACATGGATTGTTGGGGCAGAAAACAAACCGTCACTGCTGGGAATCGGAGAGAAGTGCGGGATTCGAACCCTTAGCTAAGCAAATGCGAGACCATCACGTTTCCGATTACGCTACCAGAGCATACAGAGACAAAATCAAATTTAACTCTTGAATGGATGTTTCATGCAGTCAGTGTTTTAAGGGGTCTTAGTGACATCATACGGACGGAGTCACTCAGTATTCTTTTTTGACTGGAGAGTAACCTCCTTTGCTGATTACTTTAAACTTTTATTCTCTCGCTCCTTATTTCTCTACTCCACCATCTCTGCGACTCAAATTGTTCTGTGCGATATTGTCCCCCCATGGACAGAAACGCTGGATATCTCCGGCAGAATACTAAACCTTTGTTTGTGACGGTTTTTGTATATAGGTAAAAATTTATCTTTTGGTCTCGAAGCGTTGCAGGAACTTGAAGATACGAGGAGCTACGCTTGATCTGTCATCACTTTCGGGAGAGATCACGAGAGAGGGCAACTCTTCTGTCACCAAGACCAAAATCTACGAAAATCGGGAAAATGAGGTTGTTGAAAGTCGCCAGTATGACTTCAGCATCAGGAGTTCTGAAAGCTTCAAACGTACTGAAATTTTCATGGCCCTCTCTTGTATGTACAGTTTTGTATCTAGTGATGAATAAACAAGGAGTTGTGTAGTGGTAGGCATCATTTTCGTATTTGTGTTCTCATATGTCAGCTTCACTTATAATTTTCTTGTGAGGTGACATTAGAAAATACGATGATTCGGTTAATTGGTATTTGATATTGAGAAATTCTATATGCCTCAGTGATATATAGCATTATGTACGATACTACTGAAAAATAAAGAAATGTAACTTTGCTCCTGATAGGAACATTGCACAAGTTTAATAACCGTGGCATGATATGTGGCTCGCTCAGGGAATAAAATGCAATTCGTGTTTACAGGCTCTGACACACAAACGAGTCTAAATCTAACCTTGGCTGATGGAGGTACAGAGACGGAACAGTGAAAAAGTAGCTCTATTTTTGTAATATTATAATTAGGTGACCAACAAATAAACAAGCAAATGCCTCACATAGCGGACAACGTGTAGCGTGCGCGCGGTTCCACAACAGCAGCATGAGTCGACGCCACTGGTGACATCAAGCGACGACTTGACGTCATAACCTGGCAGAGACCGACCGACATCTCCACCTCTCCTACCCCAACATTGACCATCTAATGAAAACCATCGTAACTCATAGAAAACGGGCGGCATCAAAGGCAGTAAAGTTGGGTTGCAATGAAAACGTGCCGTATATCACACCGTGAGTCACTGAGGAATAAATTGTGTGGAGGCATGGGAAGGAGGTGAGGTGGCGGGGGTGGGGGCGGGTGGAGGTGGAGGGGTTGTCTGCGTGATGCAGGAAAGTGAGGCAAAGGGATGTCAGACCTCTGATATCCAATGTTAAACCAAACAAACGCGGATAATGGCTACGCCTGGTCCCTGACGGTGCATTCAAGGGAGCTAACATTCGCTTCCTGCTTGCTGATGTCTGCTTATCATATGTCGGCACCATCATACATATGGATTGCTTCTCCTCTGTCAGCGAAGCAAGGGTGACATCGAATTTTTTGTCAGGAGACTTAATTTCTGTCAGCACCTCTCTTCATAAGTGTATATGCTATACATATGTGAAGGTATATAATATGTACGCATCACACGCACACACATACACATACATATACACAAACACACACACACACACACACATACATACACACACACACACACACACACACACACACACACACACACACACACACACACACACACACACACACACACACACACACACACACACACACACACACACACACACACACACACACACACACACACGACTCGATGGCGTAGTGGTAGCGTTCGCGGCCGCCACTACGGCGGTCCGGGTTCGAATCCCGCCCAGGGCTGAAATAATTTCAGTATCGCTGCACTGAGAGTCGTTACTCCAACTCTCGTGGGCAGAGAGTTGAGTGTGTGTGTGTGTGTGTGTGTGTGTGTGTGTGTGTGTGTGTGTGTGTGTGTGTGTGTGTGTGTGTGTGTGTGTGTGTGTGTGTGTGTGTGTGTGTGTGTGTGTGTGTGTGTGTGTGTGCGCGTGTGCGTGTAAGGTCAGAACAATACCCATAGATCGGTTATATACAGTATGAGCTCTGAGCTCTCTTCTGGGAGGGAAATAGCTGTCGATCACGAGTCTAACGCGCGATGTGTGTGTGTGTGTGTGTGTGTGTGTGTGTGTGTGTGTGTGTGTGTGTGTGTGTGTGTGTGTGTGTGTGTGTGTGTGTGTGTGTGTGTGTGTGTGTGTGTGTGTGTGTGTGTGTGTGTGTTTATCTAGTTGTATTTTACGGGAAGGGGAGCTATGCTCATGGCGTCCCGTCTTGATATCTTGTTTTATCTACACTGTTTTTAAATTCGTGTATTGTGTTTGCACACACCACTTTCTCATCTAACTTGTTCCAAACGTCTATTACTCTGTGGGGAAAGCTGTTCTTTTTCAGGTCTCTTCTATAACTGTCTTTCTTGAATTTCTTTCCGTGTCCTCTTGTATTTCTACTATTCCATTTTATTAGATCCTCTCTATCAATAGTTTCTATGCCTTTCATGATACTATAAGTAGTTATCAAGTCTCCTCTCTCTCTTCTTTGCTCTAATGTCTGTAGCTCAAGTTTTGCTAGTTTCTCTTCATATGATAGTTCTGAGAGTGTTGGTGCCAATTTCGTAATTGCTTTTTGTATTCTTTCAAGTTTTGTTATACATTTTTTTTTTGTACTTGGTGACCGCGTCGTCGCTGCATACTCCAATCTTGGTCTTATCAATGTGACTAGTATTTTCTTCACCATTTTTTCGTCCAGGTATGTAAATGCCACTTTGATTGTCCTTATTAAATTATAAGTTTCTCAAAAATTTTTGTTTATATGTTTCTCTGGGGACATATTATTCATAATAATGACTCCCAGGTCCTTCTCATTTTGTACTTTTTAATTTCTTCCTCTCCCAGTTTATATGATCCCACTATTCTTTTTTTTTTTGCTTTTTCCAAATTCCATTATACTACACTTATTAGTATTGAATTCCATCTCCCACTTCCTACTCCATTCCCATACTTTATTGAGATCACTCTGTAGTGATTCACAATCTTCTTCAGTGTTCACTTTTTTCAACAATTTTGCATCATCCTCAAAGAAGCTCATATAACTTTCAATTCCTTTATTCATATCATTGATATATATAGCAAACATTATTGGGGCCAGAACTGTTCCTTGTGGAACTCCACTTATCCCTTCATCCCAATTAAAATGTTTGTCTCTTATCACCACTCTCATTTTTCTTTCATGCAAGAGTCTTCCATCCACTTCAGCTGTTTGACCTGTATTCCTCCTGTAGTTTATATATTTTTAGCAACTTATGTGGCACCTTATCAAAAGTCATTTTCAGGTCTAGAAATGCACAATCAGTCCATCCATCTTTCTTGTATTACATCTATTATCTTTAAATAGAAACACATCAAGTTTGTGACGCATGATCTTCCTTGTCTAAATCCAAATTGCCTTGGATTTAATACGTTGTGTTTTTCCAAATGCCTTACCTATCTAATTTTGATCATTCTTTCACAAATTTTAGCTATCGTACTTGTTAGAGAGACTGGTCTATAGTTAGTGGGGTCTTCCTTGTTTCCCCCTTTATATATTGGTAATATATTTGCTCTTTTCCAATCTTCTGGAACTTTTCCTTCTTTCAATGAATTGTTTATTAGTCTATGTATTTTTTCTGTTAGTTCATTCCTGCATTCTCTCAAAATCCAGTTTGCCATTTCGTTTGGTTCATGCGATTTTCTGACATCGAGATTACTCAAGTGACTCATTATTTAATTCCTTGATACTCCTATCTCTTTCATAGAGGGGACTTTCTCCTCCCATTCGATATCTCTAG
>NC_134787.1:64876715-64881715 GCF_046742065.1 Oratosquilla oratoria
TTTCAGCTTGTTTAAGAGACGCTTAGTCCTGGTCACTCGGTTCTCCCTGGCTGTCTGGGACATGAACTATCCTCTCCGCATCGCGTACGATTTGTAACGAAGGTCTTCATAAACCAAACGTCGGATGGTGGTCTCAACAACGTGGAACTCCCTGCCCAGTGCCCTTATGGATTTCCCAGGGTCCTCATCGATGGCAACTTGGACAGAACTGATGAATTCAGGCGTCATGATACTGTCCGAGCGCCGGCAATGTCGTTAAGAGAGAGAAACGGTTACCATATCGCCACTTGCAGCATCAAGCTTTCTCCGAACTTTGAAAACGAACGACCTGGCGACATTCTGGAATGCAGCGATCTCGGAGTGCCCTGGAGCCAAGGAGACGATTACAGCGTGCCTCTTCATTTCCTGGATGATCCACGGTTGCACCATGTTCAGCCTCGATTAAAAAAAAAAAAAAAACAAAAAAAAAAAAAAACAGTGGTTAACTGTGGCATCTAGAATACTACGTCACCGATAAGGTGTGTTCTCAAATACCTGTCTGACCCTGTATATATATATATATATGTATATATATATATAGACATATATGTATATATATAAACAAACTCATATATATACATACATATATATATTCTATATAAATATGTATATATAAACACAAACACACATATATACATATACATATATGATATATATATATGTATATATTTATACATATATATATATATGTATATATATATATATATATATATATATATATGTGTGTGTGTGTGTGTGTGTGTGTGTGTGTGTTTACATATATGTACAAATATTATGCTTGAAAGATAGAAATGGAGAGATCATTAAATACAGGGAGAAAATGGTAAAAAGAAAAGTAGAAGAAATTTACCAAGAGCTTTACTCGTCGAAGACCGTAGTTGAGTCAGTAAATTCATTTGTAAATATACACAGAGCTTTCGTCAAGGAAGCGTTCATGAATCCTGGTGCAATGCTATAGTAATTTTACTTCATAAGAAAGGAGACCGGAAGGATCTCAGTAATTACCGACCGATTAGCTTGTTATCAAATGTATGTAAAGTGTTCTCCAATATCATTACAAGTATTAGATGGAAACCAACCGAGAGAACAGGTAGGCGTTAGAAGCGAATATTCGACTCTAGACCATTCATGTACGAGTATATATATACATATATATATATATATATATATATATATATATATATGTATATATATGTATGCATATATATATGTATATATATATATGTATATATATATACATACTGTATATATATACATATATATGTATATATATATATATATATATATATATATATATGTGTGTGTGTGTGTGTGTGTGTGTGTGTGTGTGTGTGTGTGTGTGTGTGTGTGTGTGTTAGTAAATTTAGGGAGCAGGTATTCATCGATATATTTTCTATTAAAAATCACGGCATACTCTGCATTGGTGATCTTCTTTAGACTTTAGTCTAAAGAAGAAGATCACCAATGCAGAGTATGCCGTGATTTTTAATAGAAAATGTATATATATACTCGTATGTATATATATACATATATATATATATATATATATATGTATATATATATCTATAATAAAAAAAAATAATGGTAGTGGGTCCAGTTACTTACACCTTCCCGTGGTAAAAAGCGTTACAGCCGAGTTTTGGCCGTGAGGGTTTTTTGTGTTCCAGAATGATTCTAGGTGTCAGGTTATTTGCGGTGTCCCGGGTTATTTTGAGGGAAGATGGTTGGAGCTACATCAAATCTGAGGGTGCAAAGGCACCGCCACTTCTGGAGATGGGTGACGGGGCAGAAGAAGCTCAGCAAAGGAGAGGTAGATAAGAACGTGGAAATGAGCAAAGCACTAAAAAGTGAGCACAAGGAGAAGTTCCCTAGCCTCTACGGGGGGCAGACCAAAGGGCTACAAGTAAGGGAGCAGATAAAGGTGTTCCAGCGAAAAGTAATAACCTTTAACAATCTGCTAAAGGAGCAGAAAGACTGTGTTTTATATAAAAAAAATTTAATGGTTGCTTACGCCGTCCGGTGGTAATTCGGTCACACCTTCGCGTTTGGTGGTAAATCGGTTACACCGCCAACTACGGTGAAGAAGAAGAACTCGAAGAAGAAGAAGAACTCGAAGAACTCGAAGAAGAAGAAGAGGAAGAACTCGAAGAAGAAGAAGAAGAAGAAGAAGAAGAAGAAGAAGAAGAACTCGAAGAACTCGAAGAAGAGGAAGAAGAAGACCTCGAAGAAGAAATCGAAAAACTCGAAGAACTCGAAGAACTCGAAAAAGAAGAACTCGAAGAACTCGAAAAAGAAGAACTCGAAGAACTCGAAAAAGAAGAACTCGAAGAACTCGAAAAAGAAGAACTCGAAGAACTCGAAAAAGAAGAACTCGAAGAACTCGAAAGAGAAGAACTCGAAGAAGAACTCGAAGAAGAAGAACTCGAAGAAGAAGGAGAACTCGAAGAAGAAGAACTCGAAGAACTCGAAGAAGAACTCGAAGAACTCGAAGAAGAACTCGAAGAAGAACTCGAAGAAGAACTCGAAGAACTCGAAGAAGAACTCGAAGAACTCGAAAAAGAACTCGAAGAACTCGAAGAAGAACTCGAAGAACTCGAAGAAGAACTCGAAGAAGAACTCTTTATTTTCCAAAAAAGGGGCGTAGCCCAGGGCGCGCAGCGCCCGCGCCTAAGGCGCAGCGCCGCAGGCCAAGGCCCCCGGCGTAGCTGGGCCGGCGCAGCCGGTGGGCTTGTGTATATATAAATATATATTTGCTGCATATATATATGTATATATATATATGTATATATATATATATATATGTATATATATATATGCATATATATATGTATATATATATATATGTATATATATATATATATATTTGCTGCACATATATATATATATACATATATACATATACATATATATACATATATATATATAAATATATATATTTATATATATATATACATATATATATATGTACATATATATATATACATATATATATATATATATATATATATATATATATATATATATATATATGCAGAAAGATTTACCAGCAAAATATATGTATATATATATATATATATGAGTATATATATGTCGTTGGTGTCCATACCGATGCAAGCTTTTTACCCTGGCTGCTGTCTGGTCAATCCGTTGTGTCGTTATCAAAAAGATTAACACGTCATGGATGTACTAATTCACAGTCTACACGATAAAAAGCACCTCTAAAACATGAACCACCCACCCTAAACGATTAATATACCCAATCAAATAACACATTGCTTCGATATATCTATTGTTCTGGATGAACATTGATGACAGCAGAAATTTTTTCAAATAAGTATTCTTGTTTGGTATTTGTGTGGCAAACCCAAAATATGATTCATCGGAGTATGTTACTTAGAAATATCCTGTCAATATATAAATCATCCTCCAATGAACTGTCAACGTTTAACATTATTTTCCAATAAAGTGTCAGTACACGCAGCTATACATACTCATCTCCCACACGGTAACGTGTCTCCCTTCAAATGACCTTTTACTAAGGACTTTTTTTGGCTCCATATTCTAGTTAATTACTATTAAGGTCTTTTCTGAAATTTATCATATCTATCGTTAAACTTAAACACAGTAATTCTTTCCTAGGAATAAAACAGTATGTTGTTATTTCATTTCTTCTACGTTATTTATAATCTACAGACCCGTAGCATTGCCAAGAATCTGTATTAGTAAGGAAAATCGAAGACATTATGATTATAAAAAAAAAAAATCATGCTTTATTAATGTCCCGCTTACATGGTTCGGTAGTGCTAAATTGGTCCGCATTTGCTGCTATAGATACGTGTATACACTTGAAGCCTCTTGATAGTATGAAGTCGGAAAGGTTCTCCAATACTACTACCCTGCTGCAAAGTTCATTCCTGTCTCATACATGGCCACCCCATGACAGGAAACGATCCCAGACCCTTACAATATCACCCATATTACTAGATTACTCAACTTACTCAACCCCCCCCCACAACTACACCTACTCTGTCATCTACACCCTCAAACGGCAATGGGTCTACACCAAATCCTGGGCGACAAAACGCCAACAGCTTTAGCATCTCTCCACACCTTCCTACAGAAAACAGGACTATTAACCAAACTGCAAACACCTTTGACTAATGAATCCAACATGTGAAATACAAGATAAAGTACGACAGCGGCGCGAAATTGTTCATAAGGGCAGAAGCACAGGCAAACTACAGTCCAAAGCGACAGCAACCGTGCCTCAGCTAAGCATGAACCATCCTACTTATATTCCTTAGTGTCCATCTCCCCATAAAAAAAAAAAAAAAAAAAATCTGGATATGTCGATGTCACGACTAATTTTCAGTCTTTATGAACGGGAACACATGAATTCAAAGAAACCTATTAAAACGGACACAGGGTAAACACGGGTGAAACAATAGCAAAGCAACGTGACGTCATTGCAAGCCTCTATAATAGAATATACCTGAGGTCCGTATCGTTGCATCAGAGTGACAGACCAAAGAGGAGGAATTCATTTGAAATTCAGGTGAATAATTAATTATTGGGATAAGACCACGAGGTCAGTGGAGATGATATGAAAGTACAATTCAACTCACTGAGAGCAAATTTTAGCAAAGAAATAATCCTCCGCGCATACCTGTTCAACATTGAATTCGAGTTCCTTAGTCGCTAAGTTTTATACATTTTTGTGTTTTTCATTACTTCCTATTATGGAATCAACATGATTATTGTCTTAATCTTTCTGGATTAATTTTCTGTGGATCTCCTATTTTAGTATTTTCATTTACATTGTCATTTTTACTGATCGTTGATATATGTGTAGAGAAAAAAAATCGCATGCCATAACTGACACATGAGGCAAATGAAAAGAAAAAATACAATGATCTCTTAGAAATACTCTTCGCGTCATAAATATGTCTTTCATGTTTCTT
>NC_134787.1:64884215-64894215 GCF_046742065.1 Oratosquilla oratoria
ATCCAAATACAATTGAAGGAAGCGAATGCACATATTGAATATTAACCATCTGACAGATGTAAAAATCAATAAAGGTTATTACAACTACTGTCCTGTAATAAGTATTTGGCAAATGATAAATATTTGATGAACATACATTTGACTGTACGGTTACAGCAACATCTAATACAGATAAATGAGTCGCCGAGGTCTAGCAAAAACAACCCCCATCTAACACAGCTAAATAACAGAAGAATGTGGTGTTCACAAAAACATCAGTTTCCAATTTCTTTGGCTGAGTGCATTGTTGACGCTGTTTGTTGTAATGTCAGTTTCGTTGTGAACACTAGCGCTAGACCATTGAGGCGCTCTTGACCCATAGTGTTCCCCCAAATAAGTCTTCAGTCGCTTTAAGGTTGAGAATGACCGTTCCGCTTCCGTGTTCGAAACAGGGAGTGTGATCAAAACTTGGAGAAACCTGGCAAAGTTTGGATACATACGGGTCTTGGCGTGGGCTAGAGCATCTACAACAGAGTAAAACTTTTTGTTGTTGAAAACCAGCGCTCTGCTTCCGCTTTGACACGACTCAAGTTCTCGATGTCGACCTCGTAAACCTGTGCCGCCTTCATTAAAGCCCCATTCTCTGTCAGCGCCGTTGAGCAGATGCTTGGTGTTGAAGCCAGTAATAACAGTATCATCCTGGAACCGACGCTTTAACTCACGCAAGACCTGATCAAGAAACGGTATTTATACAGATCGGCGGTAATACTCTTCTGCTGCATGGAAAGTAGCATTACAAACACAGACCCAGCGACGACAAGACCAATCAGAAAGCGCGGCTCTTGGATGGCGATCAGCAGTAGTCCCGCTTTCGCATCCGAATTGCCCTCATCTTCAAGGAAGATGGCTACAACTGGTAGCAGTTCGATGGAAACAACGACGGAATCGTGTCGCTCAACCCATCTAGTAGCGCAGAGTCCGACCAACTTCTGACGCTTCGGGGATGTGCGGTGTTTCACCAGATGAGCAAACCTCATAGAATGCATGTTCGAGGAACTAATGTAGTTGTGAGGATTACAAAGGATTACAAAGGCGGAGCATCCCGACAGAAGACCTTTTGGTCCATATCTAGGTCGGATGCGAAAAAAATAATAATGATAAACAAATAAATGAATAAATAAAAACTATGATAACGTAAATAATAAATAAAATACATAAATAGATGCATAGGTATAGTTGAATAGTAAACAAACAGGTAAATAGTAAATAATAATAAATTGACATATAACTAATAATAAATGAGAATCAAACAAATAATAATAAACAGACAAATGATAACAAAACAAACAAGTAGTATAGAATAAATTATAGTCATTACAGCATCTTGCTTAGGTGTTTATCTAAATGATTCTTAAAGCTTCGAACTGAACTACATTGCACTGCCTCTGCAGGAAGTTTATTCCATTCATTAAATACACGGTTGGCGAAGTTGTTTCTACCCGCTTCCAAAATAAATATATCTCCGAACAGTTTGAGACCATTGTTTCTTGTCGGATTCTCATTCAGTGTGAAAATTTTGTCACTTTTGATGTCAATTTCCTTTAGAATCTTAAACACCTGTATCAAGTCTCCTCTGAGTCTACGCTTGTTTTAGGGAAAACAGATTCATATGTTTTAGTCTATTTTCATATAATTTATTTTTTATATTTGGAATCAGTTTTGTTGCTAGCCGTTGTACTTTTTCCAATCTGTCAATGTCTTTGATAAGATTCGGTGACCATACGGAAACAGCATATTCCAAATGTGGACGAACTAACGATTTATATAGCTTGTTAATAAGTGAAGGACTTTTGAAGTCAAAAGATCGCGCAATCAGTCCTAGAATCTTATTTGCTTTCTCAGAGGCTGAAATACACTGCTTGGATGATTTGAGATCGTTACTGATAATTACGCCGAGATCCTTTTCACTATCAACTTTTGTTAACGAATTTCCAAATAACTTGTAATCGTACTTACTGTTATTTTCACCTATGTGCATTACCTTGCATTTACTAGTGTTAAATTTTATTAGCCACTTTTCAGACCATTGTTGTAATTTATCTAAATTTTCATGAATATCTAATTGGTTTAAGTGATCATTTGCCATTCCATTTTTCACCTCATATTTCGATGAGTTAATTCTGGATAGTCTTGCTAATGAGAGTACTATTCTTGTTGGATGTCGTAAGAAGCTTCGCTAATTCAGCATCGCCACCATTGGAACGGTTCCGCAACAGTGATCGAAACACTCCTTCTCCAGTTACACTTGGAGCGGATAAATCTAAAGGGCCGTCGTCACGGTGCCCTCGAAGGGGAAGCATATTGTGGCTACAAAACAGTAGTCTCAATAAATGGACAAGCAGTCGGAGGTCGCTCTCTATTTGCTCCTTAATTTTCTGAGTTATCATGACATCAACAGCTCTCGTTGGATGGCGCACAATGTCCAGAAACTGTTGCATCCTAACTATGCTGGCTTTATGATAGCCGTTGCCGTTATGGTTACTGAGCACCTCAGTAGATTTTTTATTTTATTTGTGCATCGGGTGCAAAACTATGGTTCCCAGCTTCGTCTGTCCTTCAGTTCCAGCTTGGTCACCAGCAAACAAAACACAAGCGACGCAATAGCCGCCTTTTTTGCCGCAGAGTATTTGAGCCAAGAGTACGTGGAACACCGGTGATTCGGGTTGAAAGCTTCTCTTATGGCCAACTTCGTTGGTATGTGGCAACATGCCACTAATGTAGTGTCCCCTTAACGCATATAGTATTTTTGTAAAATAAAATTACTGTAATGTAAAAACCTCGAACTGAACTTTGTGAGTGTCCATGTTAATCAAATTATATATTGTAAATAATATTGCCAAATACTAGGATGGCCCTTGTAAGGTAAAAAAAGCATCAGAGTGTGATATTGTTGTATAAATGTACAAAGAAATAAAATATTGATTGTATATAGTTTATTTCATGGCGGACAGGAAATTCTATAATATGTCCAAAGAAATGTAATGTTTAATTCAATCTTTCTGTTATGGACGACAGCCCTTTACCATGATGCGAGACCTAGCCACATTAAATGGTGACTCCGGACCATTCACCGCGAAGTGGTAACTAATCACATTAGTAGGTGACCCCGGACTATTCACCATGAAGTGGTAACTGACCATATCAATTGGTGACCCTGGACCATTCACCATGAAGTGATAACTAACCACATTAATTGGTGACCCCGGTCCATTCACCATGATGTGGTAACTAACCACATCAATTGGTGACCTGGAGTGGACCCCAGCGCATCTGCCGTCTGCTGGAGAAGACTACAGCCGCCGCCGCCTTCCGCAGTGGACTTCAGCGGCCGCCGCTTTCCGGAGTGGACTACCACCGCCGCCAGCCCCAGCCACCTGCCCTGCCATAATGGACTACCAGCGCCGTCAGCCGCAGCCGCCGCCTGCCACCCCAGCCGCCTGCCGACGTGGACCACCCCTGCCGCCCTACCCATAGCCCCAGCCACCGCCGCCTACCGACGTGGACCACCCCTGCCGCCTCAGCCACCGCCGCCTGACGACGTGGACCACGCCAGCCGCCGCAGCCGCCGCCTCAGCCGCAGCCGTCGTGGACCTGCCCTGCCGCTGCTGCAGTCGACGTGGACCACCCCTGCCGCCCCAGCCACCTGCCGACGTGGACCACCCCTGCCGCCCCAGCTGCCGCCGCCTGCCGACATGGACCACCCCTGCCGCCGCAGCCCCAGTCGCCGCCACCGCGCCGGCCCAGCTGCAGCCGTCGTGGACCTGCCCTGCCGCTGCTGCAGTCGACGTGGACCACCCCTGCCGCCCCAGCCGCCGCCGCAGAGCCGACGCCCCAACCATCATGGACCAGCCTGTTCCTACCTCAGCGGACGTGGTTCCTATGCAAGTACCACCCACGGACACTCCCGTCAACGGCATTCCCATTCCTACTCCTCACAAGCACCCTCGAACCTCCAAGACTGTATCATTTCACCAGTCACTCGGGGGAGGGGGGAGTACTGTGGCAACACGCCACTACTGTAGTGTCCCCTTAACGTATATAGTATTTTTTGTAAAATAAAATTAGTAATGTAAGAACCATTGTGTGTGTCCATGTTAATCAAATTATATATTGTGAATAATATTCCCTAATACTAGGATGGCCCTTGTAAGGTAAAAAAGCATCAGAGTGTGATATTGTTGTATAAATGTACTAAGTAATAGAATTTTGATTGTATATAGTTTATGTCATGGCGAACGGGACATTTAATAATGAGTCCAAAGAGATGTGAAGTTTAATTTAATTCTTCTTTTACGGACGATTACCATGTACCATGATGTGGTAACTAACCACATCAGGTATAAGGAAGTGTCTCTAAAGGTGGCAGTTTTTTATGAATCATGGCAAGTTTATCAAAGTCCGTTGCTTGCGTATTTAAAGCAACTGAAATAGGCGGTGTCTCACTTGAAACGCTTGAGAGTGAAATCACAATTAAACAAAATAATAATAATAATAATAATAATAATAAAAAATAGAAATGATAAGTCACACAATGTGAACTAGATTTGTAATCCTTTGGGAAGCCACATACAAACAAAAATCAAACAACTGATGTATGTCATCCGCGATCCCGGGGTTTTGTCATGCCATCCATCCGCGTTCCCATTCCACGAGTCTTCATTGTATAAAAAGGCCGTGTCAAAATGTCAAATCATACAGACAACCATCATGAAAGTCATCACCGACAACAAACGCGGCTTGAAGCTTTGCTTTGAGGATTTCCTTTACACCAAGAAAACAAGAACAAAGAACACCATCCGATGGGAGTGCTCTCAGCGCTCAGCCGTGTCCTGCAAGGGTGCCATTAGAACTAATCACGATGCGATGGTGTTTGATGCGCCTTCTGGACTCTGGTGTTTGAGGCGCCTTTGTTTTCACGTGTTCAACAATGCTTGCATTGCTATAAAGAATGCATTATCATAAACATAGATATTACATGCTATTTGGGATGTTTTAATGTCAAGTCATTCTATCTAGTAATCGTTATGACCGACTGGGTCCACCACTTTGGTCCATGAAGTTAAATTAATATATTCATACACAAAGATTAAACTCGTTGGTTCATTCTATTCGCTCAGTTGTGATAACTACATGACAGAATGATCAAACCCACGTAGCATAGAAACAATCGGCTCTTACAAAACGCCCTTTCATATCAGTGTTGCCTGATTTTCAACACAGGGATAAAGTAAACCTAAAATGGTTTTGCACCAAAATTATCTTAAATTAAAAATAAGATATATCAGATATATGCAAAATAAAATAGATTGGAAATATCCCTTAAATTTCTATTTTTGTAAATGCTACTTGAAAATTATTATAAACACCAGTGCATATACATTGTGATTTTAATCTACATACTATACGCCAAAATGTGGATATAAAATCAAATACCCCATTTATAAAATAGCTTTAAATTCTCAGCGAGTGTATAACATCCCACCGCTGCGAACCAAAATATAATGCCGCGAACGGCGCTTGTTAACTATGGGTGAGGGAATATCATCCCACCGTTTCGAGGCAAGGTATGACGCCGTGACGGCGTTGCCAAATTATTTTATTTCCTCTTCGGAGTTTAGGTTCGAAAAGAGAGTGAGATTTTGCTACATTCCTAATATTCATTTTATTGCTAAGTTCTAAAAACACTTCAATTATCCAAACATCACAAATACTAATTATTCTAATTATTAACTTTGGGGGTCCTCCCTTATGAATTTTTTTACCTTGCAGTGTGATACAGAGATTTTACAGCTCGTTAATTTCCTAAATGCACAACACTCGTACATAATTTTCACAACCAAACCTTAGTACGAGTTGAATTACACTATATAATGCTGGATTTATTGACAACGTTATTATTAAAACTATCCTCGTTCAATACGTAACTAGTCTTCCGGTACTACTCACTTCAACGTGGTTTTTCGAAAGTATCCCTACTCTACACATTCCAACTTGTATTCCACTATAGTTGTCAACTTCTCACTCTGAACAATCTACCCCATTTTCTTCAATATGCCACTACGGGGTGGTCCATCAACTAGGCTTCTATGGGCCAGCCTGGTAATCATATCTCACTCTTAGTTTTTAAATCCACATGTTCGTGTGTAAAAATTGTTTGTGAATGTCTGATACCTTCCCTTATCCCCTCTTGAGCGATCTCCTTGGTCCCCGGCTAGTTTCTGAACACAATAATAAGTACACAATAATAAGTACTCATTAATTGCGCACATTGTTTACCTGTATCTTGTTCAGTTGACACAAACCCTACAGTTTCGTATATAAATATGTGTATACAATCAGCACACAAGAAAATAACGTGCACAACACTACTTATTTTTCATATATTTCACCACCTAGAAATATATATACATATATATATGTATATATATATATATATATATATGTATATATATATAATATGCATATATATATATATATATATGCATATTTCACTTTTTTATATCACACTCTGGGTTCCAACCTGTAAGGTGGGGATTCGCCGGCTCAATGACCAAACGGCTCAACCAAGAGGGTCGCTCGCTACATTTTTATTCCATCGTTTGTTCCCTTGATATAAGTAGGATTATTCTCTTTATAGTGGTTTTGATTTGATTATTGGCCTTGATTCAGGACTTATACGCTATAATGACAGTTAAGAAAAATTAAGGAGACTCATAATTCCTGATCAGAGTAGAGGGAATTTTTCTCTTTGGGTATATTAATTAAATATGGATATCTATTCGATTCGGACAACCTTCTATGGCGCAGTCGAGTGCCCCTGATGACTTCACGAGAGGATTGTCACATACAAAACGGATTTACTCTTACAATACAATTTTGTGGCATTACACGGTGAAAACCATGTGTTGGAAGATATATGTGCGGGGAATGCTTCTCGTGTGTGTGTGATGGGGAGTGTATGAAAGTTTTGTATAGTGCATAAAAGTTTTGTATAGAGGCAGGCGTACAAGCTTCTGCCAATACTACCATACTAATGTACCAGGCCGTAATCTACACGTAGCCTCAATACATATCATGTATCACATATAGGGTGCCTAGGGTATTGGTTGCTCTTAGGTGATGAAATAAGGCTGATTAGTTTAGTTAATATACACTGGTGTTTGATGCGCTTCCTGGTGTTTGATGCGCCTTTATTTTCACGTGTTCAACAATGCTTGCATTGCTATAACAAAACTTTATTACATAGATACTACATGCTGTTTCGGATGTTTTGGTGTCAAGTCATTAGATTCTATTGTCAAGTCATTCTATCTAGTAATCGTGATGACCGACTGGGCCCACACCACGTTGGGCCATGAAGTTAAATCAATATATCCATACATGAAGATTAAACTCGTTGAATATGAGATGTCATACGGATGGTTCGGACATTATCGGCGCGGTCAGGGGTCGGGACATGACCAGGGGTCAGGTCATGACCATGGGTCAGGTCATGACCAGGGGTCTGGTCATGGAGGGTAATATGCATACCTTGGGTCAGGTCACTTGGGGGCGGGGGCTCAACAGCCAGGTCAGCGATTTGGATGAAATGTATAGCAATCTAACTGATTTAATTATTAATGCACAAAAAAACAACAACGAGGAAACATACCTTAGATCAAGATGTAACGAAATGGCAAAGCTGGTTAAAAAGAATACACGTACAGCGAAACGTACCTATGCAACTTAGGTTGCCAGTCAAGCAAGATCCAACCGAAAGGGTTTCTTTCATCTCTACAGAACAAAAATAAAGAAAGAATAGGCCCAATTAATAGCGATGAAAATGTCATGATAGAATCGGAGGTAAAAATGAGTGAGGATTTTAACAAATATTTTCTCTCGGTTTTTACTAATGAGAGGTTAGATAAAGTACCTAATTGCAATCTGATTTTCAGTGGGGATAAAGAAAGTAGACTATCTAATATCAGCATTAGCAAAGTAGAAGCAGCCAAGCAGATTGAAAGACTTAAAGCTACAAAATCCCTGGGTCCAGACGAAATTTTTCCGAGAATGCTAAAGGAGTGTAAATTTGAAATCTGCGACCAGTTGACTGAAATATTTAATAAATCGGTAGACACTGGTTTTGTGCCTACTGCTTGGAGGCAGGCAAACGTTGTTCCTGCTTTTAAGAAGGGAGATAAATCGTCTATATGCAACAACAGGTCAATCAGTTTGACATCGGTTATAGGTAAAATGCTTGAATCAATAATATAGTAAATAGACTCAGAGAACACATCGAGAGACATAATTTAATTCATGACACACAGCATGGTTTCTCCAAGGGTAAGTCATATGTGACTAATCTTCTATCCTTTTACACTAAAGTATATAAGGCGTCAGATAACAATGATAATTACGATGTTATTTACCTTGACTTTAGCAAAGCGTTCGACAAGGTGCCACACCAGAGACTACTAAATAAAATCAAAGCCCATGGCATAGGAGGAAAAGTGTTAGAATGGATTAGAGCTTGGATCAGTAAAAGAGAACAGCGGGTCACCATAAATGGAGTAAAATCTAGGTATGACAATGTTACTAGTGGGGTTCCCCAGACCTCGGTTTGGGTCCCTTGTTGTTCATTATATATATAAATGACTTAGACGATGGGATAAATAGTGATGTTAGTAAGTTTGCGGACGACACTAAAATAGGACGTTTGATTAGGTCAGGAGACGACGCAGAGATTCTGCAGGATGATCTTAACAAATTATTCACATGGTGGGTGAAATGGTAAATGAACCTCAATATCTCTAAGTGTAGCGTATTAAACGTAGGGCTACACAACCTTGAAAATAGATACAGCTTAGATAACACGCTTTTAGAGAAAACTGATTGGGAGAGAGACTTGGGAGTTCTAGTGAGTCCGGACCTTAAAACCAGGAATCAGTGCATTAGCGCCAGGAATAAAGCTAACAGAGCATTAGGTTTCATTACTAGGACGGTAACAAATAGAAGTGCAGAGGTAATCATCAAACTCTATTTAGCGATAGTTAGACCCATCCTTAACTCTGCGGTACAGTTTTGGTCTCCGTCCTACAGAATGGACATCAATTCACTAGAATCAGTACAGAGAAGAATAACCAAAATGATACATGGACTCAGAAATTTGCCTTACGAAGAGGATTGCAGTTAGCAATCGAAATATATAGTTTCGCTTACGGAACTCTTTCTTTCGTCCGACTGTGGTGTTAGTTGTGATATATATATATATATATATATATATATATATATATATATATATATATATATATATATATATATATATGTATATATATATCTGAAGGCGGAGAAAATATACGAGGAATAATGGAAGAATTTTACTGCCTTAAGGCAGTAAAATTCTTCCATTATTCCTCGTATATTTTCTCCGCCTTCAGTTACATTTGTCATAGTTTAAATCAATATATATATATATATATATATATATATATATATATATATATATATATACACATATATATATATATATATATATATATATATAAATATATATATATATAATGAAATAGTCAATACTGTTTTGAACTTTGATTTCAGGGTTACTATCATTTCATCAGAATATCACAGCATATAGGGCAAAGGTAACGGTTTCTGTAGTAGCTTAGCAGCTTTCACCGATGTCAGTGTGCCCTCCCACTCCACCACAAGAGTTGGTACTTACCTGCGACCGGGATCACCCCTTTGCCCGGCGTACTAGGACTTCAAGGGGAAGTGAGAAGTCGCAGGTAGATGCTGGATTCAAGCGATCTGCCGAAGCCCGGTCGAAAACAACACGCCACTCGACAACACACTATGTTGTGGAAATTACTTTTATTATTATTATTATTATAATTTCTTAATCCTCATGGTTTCTCCGTCTTTTTTGTCACCCTGTAGCAGCACCCTGTCCATCCTGTGTCAGAATGTCAGTTGTCCCTCCGCG
>NC_134787.1:64904215-64919215 GCF_046742065.1 Oratosquilla oratoria
CCTCTTTACTTTCTTCCTATATATGTGTACGTATTTACAGTTTATTTATGTATTATATAACAGTATGTGTATGTTTTATATATGTATATATACATAAGCATGTGCACATTCTTGTGTACATTCATGTGTGTATCCTCGTATATGTGCCTGCTCGTGCGTGCAAGTTTTCCTACATATATTCACTCTCATGTATTCATGTATGATCTACATTCATGCACTACGTATACGTGAGTGTATAAATTTGTAAAATAATGTACGAATATATATATCTACACATAAAACTGATGAATATGTGCAGATGTGTGTGGGTATATACTCGTATGTGAGTACACACATGTAACACGCTTTGACATAATTAGGCATTCCTCTTGTCTTTAGCGTACACATGGCCCTGCATAAATATCAGCTGAATGAGACACCGCCACGCCATTATTTTTGTTCGCATGCCATTGTTTACTCTGTAATTATAGCACAGCTCCATCACACTCCCTTCCCGTGAAAAGTCGCCTTGAAACGGAGCATCCGTAAGCGTCGTCGAAGTATGCGCGCTGAGGGTCTCGTAGCTAGTTGGTCGTTGCCATCAACCTCTTCTCAAAAGAAAAAGAAAGAAAAAAAAAAGATGACTGAGGAGCTTGCCTTGTCGACTTGATGCTCTGATAATTTTCCCTGTTTGTGTCATCTTGTCAGCTCTAGAGGTCATATTTGTAAATCTGTGATGAATCTAAAATCCTCAAACTCATCAACGCATATCTTTGTCTTGTACGAGCGATTATACAATAAATGCAACTTATTAAATTGAATTTTATTTTATTCCATTATAGAACTATGCAGTGGTGCTTTGTCAGTAGTAAACACCTCTTCTATTTTTTTTTTATATAGCTTCTCCGCCCGACATAGCCATGGACCATAAGGTCTTTTGCCATCATGCTTTGCCGGTATACATATATGTATGTATATGCATATATGTACACACACACACACACACACACACACACACACACACACACACACACACACACACACACACACACACACACACACACACACACACACACACACACACACACACACACACACACACACACACACACACACACACACACACACACACACACACACACACACACACATATATATATATATATACGCATATATATATATATATTTGTGTGTGTGCGTGCGTATGTATGTATTTCTCATTGATTTATCCAATACTCTTTCTTCATCTGACCTCGCTATAGACGAAATAGTTTCCGGTGAGCTTTCCCATTGTAATTACTGTTTCGTTGTTGCTGTTGTCGACCTGTCACTGTCATAACGTGACAACGTTTGACTGGACCCAAACAAAATAATATTTTCTTGTTCGGCACTGTAACTTTCATCGCTGACAACGAGATAATATTGGAAGTGGCATCGGTGACTAAGTGCCATTACAGTGTCGAAATGCTGGGGGAAGTCTGTGGCCCAGACCAAGCTGGGGCAGCGTCTATTGCCTTGGGAATGTTTACAAAATATTTCTATCTCCAACAACATATGAACGTTTAAGACGATCCCAAGCAAACGTTTACCCACTACGTGTGAAAAACGCTTACGCCATTCGTTGGCGCCGTTTTGGATTTAAGGCTTCTCTTAGATGAGAACAAAAAAATCGTCCTGCGTTCGCCGAAACGAAATAATTAAATGTGCCAGAAATGGCACAATAGTTCAAATGATGTTTATGTAGTCGTTCATCATGCGAAACTAGTTGTTAGGTTCCTTCCTCGTTTGTTCACACTTGGTTCGAAACCATCCCCTACTTATACAGAAACATTTGAGTGATTCTATTACATAAGTATAACTCTACAGCTGCGGATGATAAAGAAAGATCTTGGGCTAAGCCTGAAAACCGAGTACCAGCCCCTCAGGGCTGCACATCCTGATCAAGGCGAGGGTTGTGAAAAGGGACAGACTTGCTATCTATCAGGACCATCACAAACACCCGTCACTGGTCCCATTGGATCAAGAATGATATTTCATAAGAATGAAGATATGTTTTTCGTTGTTGAGTATTTAGTAGTGATGGAACAGTACTAAAACTTTTAACGATTCCGCCACCAGTCTCGATACTTCTCTAAACTTTCGATTCCGATACGATTCCAATTCCGATACCTGTCATGATTATGATTTATAATTATTTTCAGGCCCTACAGTAACTTATGCAAACAAATACTTTATGAACAAAGTACATTTATTGATAATTTTATCGGAATCGGAATGTAAGAGCAGCACCAGGACTCATGGCGGAATTGTTAAAAATGTTGATATCGTTCCATCACTAGTACTTAGTATAATTCAATTAATATTTACAGTCAAAAGGACCAAATCTAAGCCCGACGAAGTCAGACGGAGCGGTGACGGCCATCGTAGGTTGGGGTCGACACGACTCTCTCTTCCAGGAGTGGAGATCTACAGGCTTTTGTTTTATGCATTTTCATCTCTATTTTATTTATTCCTTATATTCTATTTTACCTTGGATATATTATTTTGCTTAAGTTTATTATATACATGTATATATACCAACGGCTTTTCCCCCCTTACAAGGGAGGTAGCCAAAGTCAAATGCATAAATCCACTCCCACCCATTTCATCCCCACATACTCCACTTACGTTCACCGCCCATCCCTCCCTCATTTCTTGGCTCCTGTAGGACGGGCATCCCTGAATCACGCCTACTACTCTGGGTCAGAAGCAATGTAACAAGACACAGCACATCTACAGCAAGGCCGCTTTATTTGATCGGTGACCCCCCACCTTCTCTCCGTCCCTTCATGCAGAAAAAGAGAAGACAGGGAGAAATCCCTTCGGGCTGCGTCAAAATATCATTCACACATACTCCCTCACCCTCCCATCCCTCACCCACTCCCTTCCATGCATCACAGTATCATCCATACACAACCATTCTCCACTCACCCCTATCTTCTGTCTTCTCCCTTTCTTCCTCAACAGACATTCCCCTCTTTTCCAATGCCCCTTTTACCCCATCCATCCATCTCATCCTTGGTCGCCCCCTTATGTTCACTTAAAACCTCTGCCTTCCACACCTCTTTTACTAATCTTTCTTCACTCATTCTTTCCATGTGTCCAAACCATCCCAATACTCTTTCATCAACCCTATCTTCCAACTCCCTTTCCACCCCCGCTCTCCTCCTCACCTCCTCGTTTCTCACTCTATCCAGCCTAGTAACCCCTACCATACTTCTCAGGCATTTCATCTCAAACACATTTAAACTCTTCCTCTCTTCCTCTCTTATGTTCTATGTTTCTGCCCCATACAGTTCTGTCGGCACAATCACTCCTTCATACAATCTCCTCTTTGCATCCATTCCCAAATTTCTATTTCTCGTTACACTTTTTAATTCCCCAATTAAAGGAAGCTTTTCATTACCCTTTGATGTTTAAGGCTAAGAAAAAATCTCCATTTGATGCTCCTCCTCCATTACTGTGATGGACATTATAAACACAATTCCTATCAAAATACAGGCGATTTTATGCAGATAAGTGGTGGATTCTTCATAAATGGAGACCTCTTTCAGTCAGTCTGCCCCATCTCCCCGCCACCTCCTCCTTCCTGAGTGCCACAATCAATTTCTCTACTACTTCACCTTCTCCTCCCCTCTCTCCTCCTCTCCTCCTCCTCCTCTCCTCCTCCTTCTTCTCCTTCTTCTCCTCCTTCTCCTCCTTCTCCTCCTCCGCCTTCTTCTCTTCCTCCTCCTAGCTAGAATAAGATCCTTCAAGTGTAACAAAATATTGGCTAAGGTGAATAGACTCGTGTATTCTGGCAGCGGTTTCGTTCTTTAAGACCAAATCCGTGGCATAGATGGCACACGTGGCACAAATGGCACATATGGCACAAGGGGCTCAAATGGCACAAGTGGCACAGTTGTCATTGATTACGTAAGAGACAAAAAGTTCACAGCGTGTGTTTGTTTGTGTTCACTGGCTCACTGCCTTATGAACACTAGTTCATAAGAATGAACAAGTGCTGAGAGGAGGAGGAGGAGGAGGAGGAGAAGGTGAAGTAGTAGAGAAATTGACTGTGGCACTCAGGAAGGAGGAAGGGGGAGGTGTGTTTGTGGTGGTGCATGGGGTGGAGTTAGTGCTCAGGTAGAGATAGTTGAAAGGAGACCCCTGAGATGGCAGGTAAGAAGGAAGATGGTGAACAGGAGGAAGAGGGAGAAGGGGAGGAGGAAGAAGAGGAGGAGGGGAAATAGGTTAAGTGGTAGTGATGGTGGTGATGGTGTAGGTAGTGGAAGGGCCGGTTGATATTCTAGATACCCAGGACAGGTAAGTGGGCAAGGTGAGGAGGGAGAGGAGGAGGAGGAGGAGGAGGAGGAGGAGGAGGAGAGATTGGGGAAGGTGAGAATGAAGAAAAGGAAGATGAAGAGAAGCAGGTAGAGGATGAAGATGATGGAGATGATGAAGACGATGATGAAGACGATGATGAAAACGATGACAATGACAACGACGACGACGGCGACGGATATGACGATGACAATGACGATGACGACGACGATGACGATGACGATGACGATGACGATGATGAATGAATATTATTATACTGAAGTTTATGATTATGATGATAAGGAAGAGGAAAGGGAGGAAGAGGAGAAAGAGGCTGAGGCGGATGAGGATGAGGAGTCAAAAGAGAAAGAGGTGAAGGAGGAAGAGGAGGAAGAGGAAGTGAAGGAGGAGGATGAAGAGGAGGAGGAGTAAGATGAAGAGGAGAAGGAGGAGCTAGAGTGGTAGACGTGACAGACCGGCAGGTAGCCAGCGGGAGAAAGAGAGAAAGAGAGAGAGAGAGAGAGAGAGAGAGAGAGAGAGAGAGAGAGAGAGAGAGAGAGAGAGAGAGAGAGAGAGAGAGAGAGAGAGAGAGAGAGAGAGAGAGAGAGAGAGAGAGAGAGAGAGAGAGAGAGAGAGATAGAGAGATAGAGTGAGAGAGAGATAGAGAGAGAGAGAGAGAGAGAGAGAGAGAGAGAGAGAGAGAGAGAGAGAGAGAGAGAGAGAGAGAGAGAGAGAGAGAGAGAGAGAGAGAGAGAGAGAGAGAGAGAGAGAGAGAGAAGAGAGAGAGCGAGAGCGAGCGGGGGGGTGGGGAGTGATAGAGGGGGAAGGAACGGTGATAGAGCAGGTGAAGGGGAGTGGGGTGAGGTGGGGGGAGAAGTGAGGTGGGGATTTCAGTTGGGGAGCGGGGTTAGTGTTGAAGGGGCGGCATATATATAAACGAGGAATGCGACTCGACAGAACTCCGCCATATTTTCTGCATTCCCAACTCGACCGCACGCCACTGACGTTCCCTCAACCCCAAACCCCCCAACCCCCCTGGCGACCCGTTCCCGTCCCCACCCCCCTTCTCCTCCTGTTCCTCTCCTTCTCCTCCTCTTCCTCCTCCTCCTCCTCCTTTTCCTCCTCCTCTCCTCCTTCTCCTCTTGTCAACAGCGGACGTCGTCGCAACACGCTCCCTTGCTCTCCGGCCGGGATTTCTCGAGTGGGAGGCTTGTGTGTGGCGACACCGCGTGGCGACGACGACGACGACGACGACGACGACTGTGGCAACTTTTGTGTGTTTTGCAGAGCAGAGATGAATGCCTCTGGCACTCCGTTCGAACGCTATCTTCCTCCTTGCGTTCTAGATCTCTTCATTCTATTATTTGTTTTGAATCAACCTCTCTCTTGTCTCTCTCTTTCTCTTTCTCCATGTCTGCCTGCCTGTCTGTCTGTCTCTCTGTCTGTCTGCGTGTCTGTCTGTCTTCATGTCTGTATGTCTGCCTGTCTGGTTCTCTTTATGTGTGTGTGCCTGTCTGTCCGTCTCTCTATGTGTGTGTGTGTGTGTGTGTGTGTGTGTGTGTGTGTGTGTGTGTGTGTGTGTGTGTGTGTGTGTGTGTGTGTGTGTGTGTGTGTGTGTGTGTGTGTGTGTGTGTGTGTGTGTGTGTGTGTGTATTTACCTAGTTGTATTTACCTAGTTGTATTTTACGGGAAGGGGAGCTATGCTCGTGAGGTCCCGTCTTCATATCTCATTTTATCTAAACTATTTTTAAATTCATGTATTGTTTTTGCACACACCACTTTCTCATCTAACTTGTTCCAACTGTCTATTGCTCTGTGAGGAAAGCTGTTCTTTTTCAAATCTCTTCTATAGTTGTCTTTTTTTATTTTCTTTCCGTGTCCTCTTGTATTTCTGTCATCCCATTTTATCAGATTCTCTCTATCAGTAATTTCTATGCCTTTCATGATTCTGTAAATAGCTATCAAATCTCCTCTCTCTCTTCTTTGCTCTAGTGTCTGTAGTTTAAGTTTTTGTAGTCTCTCTTCATATGATAGTTTTGAGAGTGTTGGTGCCAGTTTAGTAATTGCTCTTTGTATTCTTTCAAGTTTTTTTATACATTTTTTTGTACTTGGTGACCATATCGTTGCTGCATATTCCAATCTTGGTCTTATCAGGGTGACTAGGATTTTCCTCACCATTTCTTCATCCAGGTATGTAAATGCCACTTTGATTGTTCTTATTAAATTATAAGTTTCTCCAAAAATCTTATTTATATGTTTCTCAGGTGACATATTATTCATAACAATGACTCCCAGGTCCCTCTCATTTTCTACTCTTTTTATTCCTTCTTCTCCCAAATTATATGATCCTGTTATTCTGTTTTTGCTTTTTCCAAATTCCATTATACTACACTTTTTTGTATTGAACTCCATCTCCCACTTCCTACTCCATTCTTGTACTTTATTTAGATCTCTCTGTAGTGATTCACAATCTTCTTCAGTTTTCACTCTTTTCAGTAATTTTGCATCATCTGCAAAGAAGCTCATATAGCTTTCAATTCCTTCATCCATATCATTAATATATATAGCAAACATTATTGGGGCCAGAACTGTTCCCTGCGGGACACCGCTTATTACTTCATTCCATTTTGAGTGCTGATCTCTTATCACTACTCGCATTTTTCTTTCTTGCAAAAAGTCTTCCATCCAATTTGGCAATTTACCTTGTATTCCTCCTTCATATTCTAATTTCTTAAGCAACTTCTTATGTGGTACTTTGTCAAAAGCTTTTTTTAGGTCTAGAAATGCACAATCAGCCCATCCATCTCTTTCTTGTATTATATCTATTAGCCTTGAATAGAAACATATTAAATTGGTGACGCATGATCGTCCTTGTCTGAATCCAAATTGCCTTGGATTTAGTACGTTGTTTTTTTCCAAGTATTTTACCCATCTACTTTTGATAATTCTTTCACATATTTTTGCTATTGTACTTGTTAGAGAGACTGGTCTATAGTTGGTAGGTTCTTCTTTATTTCCTCCTTTATATATAGGTACTATATTTGCTTTTTTCCAATCTTCTGGAACTTTTCCTTCTTTTAAGGAACTGCTTATTATGCTATGTATTTTGTCTGCCAGTTCATTCCTACATTCTTTCAGAATCCAGTTTGCTATTTCATCTGGCCCATGCGATTTTCTGACATCAAAATTACCCAAGTGTGTCAATATTTCATTCTTCGTTACTTCTATTTCTTCCATAGGGGGGACTTTTTCCTTCCACTCAATCTCTTCAGGTTGTATATTTTCCCTTGTAAACACTGATTTAAAATGTTTGTTCATAATTTCTGCCATTTCCATTTCCTCAGTGTATTCAACTCCCCCTTGTCTTAATTTCTCCAAGTCTTGTTTGTTTTTCAGTTTATTGTTTACAAATCTGTAGAATAGTTTTGGCTGATCTTTACACTTTTCTATAACATCTTTTTCATATTTTCTTTTTTCCTCTCTGCACTTTTGTACATATTCATTTCTATAACCAGTATATATTTTCCATTTTTCAGGTCTTCTGTCTTTTTTCCATCCGGTCCAGGCTTTGTCTCTTTTGTCTTTTAACTCCCTACAACTTTTGTTGTACCAGCATTTTACATATTCTTTTTCTTGTTTTTGTCTTGGGACATACTTTTCCACTCCTTCTTTGTAAATTTTTGTCAAAATATTCCATTTCTCTTCCACTGATGTTTCTTCTTTGTATATTTCTTCCCAGTTTTCTTGTTGGAAGAATTCTCTTATTTTATCAAAGTTTGTTTTTTCATACATCATTCTTCCTTTTCTATATTGTTCATTTCTTTTCATATATTTTTCTTCATTAAGTTCCAGTTCAATCAATATGTGGTCACTTTTACCTATTGGTGTTTTATATTCAATCTTGTCCACTATTCTAGGTTCAGATGTAATTATTAAGTCTAGCCTCGATGGTTCTTCTTCATTTCTATACCTAGTGTTCTCTTGTATCCATTGTGTCATTGAATGGTCAGTAATCATCTCAAGTAGAGCATTTCCCCATGAGTCATCACCACTCTTTACTGTCATTTCTTCCCAGCAGATTTCTTTGCAATTAAAGTCGCCCATCATAACTATTCTTCCTCCGTCTTCCATTATTTTAGTTAATGCTATCTTTGTGTCCTCTAACATACTTTTATGTTCATTCTCCTCCCATGAGGCTGTTTTCGGAGGCACATAGTTGATCACAAATTTTCTGCTCTTCTTATCTCGGTCTTCCACTTCTATCATAATCATCTCTACTGTATTCTTTCCATATATGACACCTTTCACGTTTATATCCTTCTTTGTCAGGAACATAACTCCACCCCCTTGTTTTTTCTCTCTGTTTCTAATCCAATAATTGTATGTATCATGTCCTACACTGTTGGGTGGTAGTGGGCCTTTTAATTTTGTTTCTACAATTCCCATTATGTCCGGTTCTTTTTCTTTCAAATAATCATTCAGTTCATTCAATCCTGTTATCAATCCATCTATATTTGTGTAAGACACTCTTAGTTTTCTGCCACTTCCATTGTGTTCTCTGTTTCCCTTATGTTTTTCTTTAGTATGTCGAACTGCTTTATTTTCATGTTCACTACTCTCCAATAGAATCTCTCTTTCTCTGACTCCGTTCTTTCCTCGTTTTTTGCCTTAGCTTCAATTCTTTTCTGCTTTTCTGCCTCTCTTTCCTCCTTATTCATTTCTCTTTTTATCCATACCTTTTTATATTGATCATTTGTTGCTAGTTTCCCTGTCTTGGATAGAATTTTCTCTGCCGTTGTTTGTGACCTGAATTTAATCTTAATTGGTCTGGTCTTATCTGTACTATATTTTCCGAGTCTGAATTTTTCCTCAATTTCCTTTATAATTTCTGGTTCATCTTCCTGGACTAATTTTAATAAACTGCTTACCCTTTCATTTTCCTCCTTGATTCTTGCGGTTCTATCTGGGTTATGTTTCTCTTCCATTCCTAATATAATTATACATTTCTTTTTGTCAGCTAATTCTCTTACTATATTCTCCTTCTGTCTCATCACTTTAATAACTGAGTCTTCATTATGTTCTTTCAATTGCTGTTTGACTATGTCAGTGAATGAAACCTTATTCCCTTCTTGAGTTATTCTCCAATTTTTAGCTTCTGTAGCTATTTTCTCACTGTTTTCATTACTATTCTTCTTCAATTTCTCATTCTCCTCCTTTACATTTCCTAACTGTCTTTTTAGGTCCTCTACTTCTTCAGTTAAGTTTCTGTTAGCCTTCTCTAGTTGTTCCAATCTTTCAATTCTTTGGAGAATGGAGCCTACATTACCTAACTTACGTTCCAAGTCCTCGATCACCTTATCAACTCTCTCCTCTAGTCTTATCAGTCTGGGGGGGGTTGTGTCCCCCCCACCCTCTTTAAATCCCTGGAACATATTCTCGTCACTTTCTACTGTATTTCTCCTCTCTATACTTCTAATCTTTACATTTTTATTTGCCATTTCGTCATCCGGTGGTCGTTTCATGTTGACCTTCCGCCCGTCTGCCATGGCCAAGTCCTCCACATCCTCATTACCTTCCATTTCCCCAGTAATCCCTCCCCCTCTCCTCTTTCCTTACTTTCCCACTACCTCACGAGCAATTCCCCCCCCCTGCAAATACAAAAAGGCACTTCTCTTTGCGTTGGTATCCTCAATCTGCACTTTTCTTCAGAGCGTTCGTCAAGCCGTCCGTTCGTTGAAAGTGTGTGTGTGTGTGTGTGTGTGTGTGTGTGTGTGTGTGTGTGTGTGTGTGTGTGTGTGTGTGTGTGTGTGTGTGTGGTGTGTGTGTGTGTGTGTCTGTTTATTCTTAAAATTGTGTATAGCTTTGGCACTCCTGTTTCTCCGTTTAGTTTGTTTCAGACATCAATCACTCTATGTGGGAAGCTATTCTTTTTCAGGTCTCTTCTGTAACTGTCCTTCTTTAGCTTCTTTTCGTGTCCTTTTGTTTCTCTTCGGTCCTATTTTAACAAGTCGTCTCTATCGAGAATTTCCATCCCTTTCATAATTTTGTAAATGCTCAACAAATCACATTTTTCTCTTCTCTGTTCCAGTGTTGATAGATGTAATTTCTCCAATCTTTGATCGTATGTCAAATTTGATAGTGTAGGTGCCAATTTTGTCGCTGCTCTTTGGATTCTTTCTATTTTTTTTATGTTATTTTTTGTGCTAGGTGCCCATAGTGTTGTAGCATATTCTAGTTTAGGTCTTATTAGTGTAACCACTCTTTTTTTTAACCATTTCTTCATCCATGTAGTCGAAGGCCACTTTCATTGATCTTAATAAGTTAAAAGTCTCCCCAAATAATCTATTGACATGTTTATCAGGTGTCAAATCACTTGAGATGATTACTCCCAGGTCCCTTTTTGAATCGACTTTTTTGACTTCCTTGTTTTCAATTTTATATTGACCTGATATTCTATTTTTGCTTTTTCCAAATTCCATTATGCTACATTTCTTAATGTTGAAGTTCATCTCGCATCTCTGACTCCATTCCCATATTTTGTTTAGGTCTTCTTGTAGCGATCTGCAATCTTCTTCTGTTCTTACTCTCTTGAGTAATTTGGCATCGTCAGCAAAAAAGTTCATGTAACAATTTACTCCCTCATCCATATCATTTATATATATGGCAAACATTAAAGGAGCCAATACAGAGCCTTGCGGGACGCCACTCTTTACATCTTCCCAGTTCGAATTTTTGTCTCTAAGTACCACTCATTTTCTCCCAATTAAGAAATCCTTCATCCATTCCAGTAGTTTACCTTGTATTCCTCCTATTATCTCAGTTTTTCTTATTAATTTCTTATGTGGTACTTTGTCAAATGCCTTCTGCACGTCCAAGAAGGCGCAATCTGCCCAGCCATCTCTTTCTTGTATCATCTCAATTAATCTCGAGTAAAAGCATATTAAGTTTGTGGTACACGATCTTCCACTTCTAAAGCAAAATTGTTTTGGGTTTACTATTTTATTTTCTTCCAAGTGTTTGGTCCATTTTTTTTTTTTTATGACTTTTTCGCATATTTTTGCTACTATGCTTGTAAGGGATACCGGTCTGAAGTTTGTAGAATCTTCTTTATTTCCTCCTTTATATATCGGTACTATGTTTGCATCTTTCCAATCTTGCGGTACCTTTTCTTCTTTGAGCGGGAAGTCTATTATCTTGTATAATTTGTCTGTCAGTTCGTCTATACACTCAGTATCCAATTTGCAATTCCATCCGGTCCATGAGATTTCCTGACATCTAGGTTTTTTATTTGGTCTCTTATTTCCTATCTTATTATTTTTTTTTTGTTACCTTTATTTCTTTCATTTTGGGTGATCTTTCTTGTTGTCCATCTTCCCAAAATTGTGAACTCTCAATTGTAAAAACAGACCTGAAATGTCTGATCATAACTTTTGCCATTACTGTGTCAACTATATATTCTTTATCTCCTTCACGCAATTTTACTATTTCATGTTCATCCTTTAGTTTTTCACTTATGTATCTGTAAAAGAGTTTAGGTTGATCCTTACATTTGTCTATGATATCTTTTTCATAATTTCTTTTTTCTTTCCTGCGTATATTCACATATTCGTTCCTAAGTTTTATATATGTTTGCCATTTGGATTTTTTTTTTTTGTCTTTTTTCCATTTTTTACAGGCTTTGTCTCTTCTGTCTTTGGCCTCACTACATCTTTTGCTATACCAACACTTTATATTTATCTCTTTTTGTTTCTTTTTTGGTACATATTTATCAATTCCTTCCTTGTACTTTTCTATGAATATGTTCCATTCGTATTTCATCTTTGTTTCCTCCTTAGAGAATTTATCCCAGTTTGTGTTTTGGAGAAATTTTCTTAGTTTTACAAAATCCGTTTTGTTGTACATTAATCTTCCTTCTTTATGTTGATCATTCCTACCTACATTTTTCTGTTCTTTTAATTCAAATTCTATTAGTATATGGTCACTCTTTCCGATTGGTGTTTTATACTCCATTTTGTTAATAATATTAGGCTCAGAAGTTAATATTAAGTCTAGTCTCGACGGTTCTTCATTGTTTCTATATCTAGTATTTTTCTTAACCCATTGTGTTAAAGTGTATTCGATGGCCATATCCAGTAGAATGTTCCTCCAAAGTTCTCCCTCTTTTACTCTCATTTCTTCCCAGATTATATCCTTTGCATTAAAATCGCCCATGATTACTAAGTTACCACCCTCTTTCAGTAACTTGTTTAGCACATTCATTGTGTCTTCCGGTAATTTAGAATGTTCGCTATCCGACCAAGCCTGTGTTTTTGGTGGTACATACACTGCTACAAATTTTCTGCTTTTCATCTTTTTGGTTACAGTTTTTATCATAATTGATTCTATATTGCCTTGGCCTTCATTAATCTTTGTCACATTTAGACCCTTTTTGGTCAATATCATGACACCTCCTCCCTGCTTGTCTGCTCTGTTTTTCAACCAGTGGTTGTATAGACTTTGTCTCACTATAGTTGTTGATAGAGGTCCTTTCAGCTTTGTCTCTACAATTCCCATGATGTCAGGTTTCTCTGTTTCTAGATAGTCATTTTGTTCATTGATTCCAGAGATCATACCATCGATATTTGTGTATGCCACTTTCAGTTTCAATGTTTTCTTTTCTTTTTTTATTTAAGTTTCCATTTTTTTATGTACCATTTTTTCAGTCTCATTTAAAAAAAAAAACTCGTTTTTTCCATCTTTGTTCTTTTCTCACTTATATAATTGGCTTCAATTCTGAGAGCTTTGTCTTTCTCTTTTCCCTCATCACTCATTTCCTTTTTTATTCATACATATTTGAATTTCTCGCTGTTTGCCAATTTAACCGCTTTCGATAATGTGTGTGTGTGTGTGTGTGTGTGTGTGTGTGTGTGTGTGTGTGTGTGTGTGTATGTGTGTGTATGCATTTGTGTATGTGTGTATGCATCCACGCACGCGCGCACGCATGTCTAAATGAATATATATTATACATGCGTACGTGTGTATAAATCTGTGTATGGCCATAGACGCATTTGTATGTAAGTGTGTATACGAGTATGCATGCGTATGTGCATTTATGTACACATGTTCATGTACACACATACACACTATATATATATTTTTTCTGTTCTGAAAACCAACAGGAGAATCCATTGGTCTTGGATGGCGCGGCAGGAGTCACTACACGGAGCGCGCGACTTCTCCCTCACTTAGCGTTTCCGTACGCGCGTTCGCGTGCGCCGCGTTTTAACTTTCAATGGAGTTCAATGGGACCTTTCACACGGCGCGTTTTGCGGTCCCATTGCACTCCATTGAAAGTTAAAACGCGGCGCACCCGAACGCACGTACGGAAACGCTCGTGAGAAAGCGGCCTCAAAGTCGGCAGTCTCTTCTTCTTCAACAAAATTTCCTCCCAACGCGGCAGGACAACATCCGTTCATCAAAGACAATAGCTTGTCTATCCATGACCAGAGCATACGTACCATACGATCCTGACTCACAAATTATACAAATGCATCCTTCGCTGATGAGAATCAAATTAATTTTTGTATACAACAATGTACTGATAAATGAAATGGATTATTTGTAAATGAAATTGCATGACTGCAACAACGGCGAGAGATGTGTTTGGGGGTAAATGTGATGTGACATCGGTCAAATTCAGATGTTCGTGACAATGACAAGACCCAGGTTCGAGTCCCAGGAGAGGACGTGCGCCAAACACCCGAGTATGGGGGCAAAGGCATGATTTTAGTCGTAGCTAGGCGACTCCTGGTGTGAGTCCCAATGTGAATCTCTTTTAATCCTCTTGAAATTTATTTTGTTTTATTCTATTTTATTCTATTTTGTTTCTATTTATCTATTTATTTACTTGTTTAATTTCAATTTACTTCATTTATTCATATATACATTTATTTAGTTTATTCATTTGTTTGTTTATATTATATTAACTTTTTAGCTATTTTCATGTTCATTTATTTGGTTATTTTTGTTTATTTACTTATTCGTTATTTAGTAATTTATTCCTTCCTTCCTACATTTTTTCATTTGTTTATTTATCTTTATTATTATCATTATTATCATTATTACATTTTGCAGACGCCTTAGTTTTGATCTGCTTTCATCGATAAAGAAATATTATAATTGCTATAAGATATACATAATAGTAAATATTTAATTTAGATATTTAGATATAAGTGTATATATTGGTAAGTAAATAATTTCTCTATTTCCGTATTTTGATCTGAAGAAGTTCATTTTATATTATGAAAGTATTTTTAGTAACAACTCTGGAAAACCACAACAAATTTGTTTATTCTTTTATTCAGTATTCTGATTAAGAGAAGAAGAGAGAAGGAGTTTGAATGTGTTTGAGATGAGGTGTCTGAGAAGTATGGTGGGGGTTACTAGGCTAGATAGAGTGAGAAATGAGGAGGTGAGGAGGAGAACAGGGGTGAAAAAGGATTTGGGAGATAGGGTTGATGAAAGAATATTAGGATGGTTTGGACACATGGAAAGAATGAGTGAAGAAAGACTAGTAAAAGAGGTATGGATGGCAGATGTGGAGGGAGTGAACATGAGGGGACGTCCTAGGATGAGGTGGATGGATGGGGTGAAGGGGGCTTTGGTGAAGAGGGGAATGTCTGTTGAGGAAGGAAGGGAGAG
>NC_134787.1:64956715-64964215 GCF_046742065.1 Oratosquilla oratoria
GAGATACCGGAAAATCGGTTCGGCTTTTTTGGAATACAGTGTCGGACGATAATCATTTTCTAATTGTACAGAAGTGCCAGAATTTTTTTTTCTTTTTTTTTTTTTGCTACTATAAAGGTATTAAAGTGCATAGTAGTGCCGAAGGCATCAGAGCCCTTCACTCCGATAATGTTGCTTCGAGGGAATAAAATGGTTTGGGGTCAGCCAAAATAAAATTTATTAAGTATGATCTCTTAGAGTTATATTTACACAGTAGCATTGCACAGTAGCCTATATTGCCCATTATTATTAGAATTATAGTGTTATTTTTGGCTGAAGTTTACCAGCGTTTTTATCCTATTTTTAAGGACAATCTTGCACTCCTGTCGTGCGTTGACAATACGGGGAAAGTATTGAAGAAGTATACGTTAACATTGAGTCAATATATTTTTTCAATGATATTGATGGTGTTGGGTCCACTTGTGGGCGTATGGACATCTTCGACTTCGTGACTTGAAATATTTTTTTCTCGTGAACATCTGACGATTTCACTCATAAACTTGAAAGACTGGAGGTCCAAACAGACATGTAATTGATAGGAATAAGGAGCATAAATAAATAAGAAAATAATAAGAAAACAAAGAAATGATGAAAAATAAGAATGAGGATAAGTGTTCTCAAGTTACCAGTAGAGCACGTAAAAGCCCAAAACAGAAAATGCATCTTATAAACATAAACGATGCGAACAAAGAGACAGAAATATAGTCTGTACAAGAACAGGGATGTTTACCTTTAATGAGGAGGAGGAGGGGGTGCGCTGACGTCATTGTTTTGGGAACGAAAGGAAATGGGGTGTGAACGAACATTGTCTTAAAAGACAAAGTTTCCTTCTCTGGACAACTTTTTTCTTCTATTTGATCTTATTTCATTTTTATTTATTGCATTATGTTTTTATCTTATGTCAGTTATTCAATTATCAACTCGTATTATTATTATTTTTTCTAATAGGCGTGGAGACCTGTTTTCATCGTCAAAAGAATAAGAAAACTCTTTTGTATAGACATTGGTTCCCTTGATATATCAAAGTAGGGAAGCCGAGAATTGGATTAGGAAGAGAGAATGAGAGAGGAAGAGAAAGAGAGAGAAGGAAAGAGAGGGGTAGAGGGGAGAGGAGAGAGGGGGAGAAAAAAAGAGACAGAGACATAGGTGGAGAGGGTGTGCGCGAGAGAGCGAGAGAGTGAAGGAAAGAGAAAGTAGGGGGAATGGAGAGGTGGTGTTGAGAGTGAAAGAGGGGTGGAGAAAAAGAGAGAGAGAGAGAGAGAGAGAGAGAGAGAGAGAGAGAGAGAGAGAGAGAGAGAGAGAGAGAGAGAGAGAGAGAGAGAGAGAGAGAGAGAGAGAGAGAGAGAGAGAGAGAGAGAGAGAGAGAGAGAGAGAGAAGAGAGAGAGAGAGAGAGAGAGAGAGAGAGAGAGAGAGAGAGAGAGAGAGAGAGAGAGAGAGAGAGAGAGAGAGAGAGAGGAGAGAGAGAGAGAGAGAGAGAGAGAGAGAGAGAGAGAGAGAGAGAGAGAGAGAGAGAGAGAGAGAGAGAGAGAGAGAGAGAGAGAGAGAGAGAGAGAGGGAGGGAGAGGGAGGGAGAGGGAGGGAGGGATGGAGAGGATGAAGAGAGAGAAGGAGGGCTGGAAAGAGATGGGACAATGAGAGAGAAGAGAGAAAAGGGGAGAAAGAGGAGAAAAGAGAGGGAGGGAGGGAGGGGAGAGGGAAAGTAGGTAGAAAAGAGAGGGAGGGAGGGAGGGGAGAGGGAAAGTAGGTAGAAAAGAGAGATGCTGAGGGAGAAGCCCTGATTGGCGTCACTTGGTGGCTGGCGCGCCCCCTTCCGAAGATCAATTCTGCTCCTCGGAGCAAATCAAACTGATGAAACCCAGGCCTGATAAACGGAGCCCATCCGTCAATCTTGCCAGACTATTTTCTCTTCTACTGCCCTTCCCTCTCTCTTTCTTCTGCTCTCCAAGACGCCCACCTCTTGGGTCAAAGAGTCCCCTTTCTCACTCTTTGTCTCTCTTTACCTCTCATTGCCTCGAGAGTGATAATTGTGTTCCAAGATAAAGAAAGTTGGATGGATTGTGTGTACCTAAATATAGAGGTCCTTCACAATCTTTTACTATGGAAATTAGAACATGTTGGAGAACTAAGAGGTAACATTCTGAATTGATGAATACAGCAGTGAGAGAAAAGATTTCAGGATGGAAGGCAGTGATTAGCGGAGTTCTTCAAGGGTCAGTATTAGCTCCTGCTATGCTTCTTTTACCTGTAAATGATATGATAGATGGTACTAATTGTGTAGACATGTTTAAAGAAGACACAAAAATCATGAAGATAGTACGAAATGATAACTGTATGTTCTTACAGAAAGATTGACCAAATATGCCTGGAGTTAAGAGTGGTAAACGAATTCCAGTGCCAAAAAATACAAAGTATTGAAAATGAATACTAGCTCAAAGAGACCATCGCTGATTTATTCTTTGGAAAGTTAGTCAGTTATAAAGACGAAAGAGGAGAAATATTTGGGAGTAATAGTAAAGGGCAACCTGTCACTCGACATATATATCAGAAAGAGTGTGGGGGAGACTTACGGATTGCTTAAGAACATAAAAGTTGCCTCTAACTACATGGATAAAGAGCTGAGGTAAAGAGTTGAGGTAAAAAGGTCATAGAGGCAGTAATCCGTCCAAGACTCGAACATTCAGCAGTAGTAAAGTTCTCACTCATAGTGAAAAATATAAGCAAGATCGAGAGAATAACAACGAGCAGCAACCATAATGATTAATCAGCCTCGCAGATAAATCATCAGAACTATGTGAGACTGGAAGCACTGTCCCTGTCATCGGTGAAGGATCGAAGAGAGGGAGGCGACACGGCTGTGTTGCTCAGGTCACTGGAGGAGGTGGACAAAGTTGACAGAGATGATCTTTTGATTTGGGATAGGAGAGCATCACGAGGTCAAGAATGTAAAAGTCTGCGTGTCGGAAGGATGTGAAGAATATCACAGATATATAAACTCTTAGAATAGCCTAGGAACTGATATAGCATAAGCTAGAACCATACATGGCTTTAGAGCGAGGTATGAAATTGGAGAAAAAGTGAATGAAGGATACGATTTTTTTTCACACAGATGTGTAAACTCCTGGAATTACCAAAGAGGTGAAATAGCACAAAAAGGAGGTGTAACAATTGGAAAGCAAGAGGCAGAACCCCACGATCGCATCTCACCTTCTGCATACCACGGTTAGATAATTGAAACAATGTAAATAAACACACACACACACACACACACACACACACACACACACACACACACACACACACACACACACACACACACACACACACACACACACACACACACACACACACACACACACACACACACACACACACACACACACACACACACACACACAGTAATAGACATTTGGAACAAGTTGTATGAGAAAGTGGTGTGTACAAAAACAATACACGAATTTAAAAACAGTCTAGATAAAATGAGATATGAAGACGGTATCCCACGAGCATAGCTCCCCTTCCCGTAAAATACAACTAGGTAAATACAACTAGGTAAATACACACACACATGCGGAGGGATGCATGCTTCAAAGCCTATGCTTCTGTTCAATTTCACGGCCCTGGTCCCTGCTATCATGTTACCTTTCCATGGTACTAGCGCCTGAGTGACTGGCACTACAATCAGTCCCCACAACCTATCCCTCGTATTACACTAACAGTACCTTCGTTTTTATTTTATACTGACCCAATAAAATCCCACGATGGTGGTGGGTGACGGTGGGGACAAGAAAACAGGATTTCAGACAGTTTCTAGTTAGAAATCGCACTTAAGCAGTGCAAGTCTGGTAGTCAATCTACATTGAAACAGGGCGGACGTAAAGCTCGCCAGCTGCCTGCACATTTGAGCAGCCCAATTTAGGATCCACTCTGCTTATCCTACATGGGGAAGGGACTAGAAAAGGTACCCTAAACATAGACTCTCCTTTTACCACCTGGCTGGGGAGACGCCCCCAAGCAAGGTCACCCTGTCCGGGGCCACAAAAACAAAGCAAATAAACCATCAGGTAAAGGGAGGAAGCAGCAGCCTTCCCAGAGCCATCAAATAGACCCCTTCCCCCTTGTTGCTCCCACCATGCCCAGCCCCGTCACACCCATTCCCAACAATAGGGCGTTAATCTGTTTGACCCCTTTGGGTGTTACTTTATCCCTCAAGAAAGAGGATGGTAATCACCGCCGTCACCACCACAAAAGATCAGCTACTGAGCCTCAGCCAGCAACTGCTGTTCCCAAACCAGTGAATGACATCACATTCCCAAACCTACTTTGCTCCTCCCGTACTCATTTCTTCCCTTACCGAGACGAAGTAGACCTCGAGCTGGACTGGCCAAAGATTCCTAGGCCTTAACACTACCATTGAATCCCCCCTTGATTTTCAATGTGTCTTTCAAAGTAAATGAAAATTCAATCTCTTCGTGTGGAGAAACCCCGCTAAATCTGAACCCAATCAAATTAATCCCTATTAGAAAAAAAATCAATTCAAAGTTCAATACAACAAAGCCTTATCCCTTGTAACCCTTCTCAATTCTTATTCTACCGCGTGGGGACATCCCTGTCCTCTGCACACCCAATTGAAAGAGGTTAGAGGAACCAGCCTTATCTTGTTCTGCTCTTTAGCTGTCAATGATGTAGCAAAATATATTATTCCCGGAATCACTCCCAATTTGCATACCGACAATCTAGCTGTATTCTCTGCCGGAATCCACCCTGCCCATATCAACCACATTTTCGACGAGCCTCTGTAACCTGATGGGCTGAAGGCATAAGACCTAAATCTTCCACCCCGTAACCAATCATCATATGTTTATAAACAAGTCACCTCAACAAAAACATCCCACCAGTACATTTAAGTAATATTCTCCTCCTATCGTTGAATAGACTTAGATACTAAGTCTGAGCCTCGGCTCTCACCTTTCTTGAATTCCTTAAATAAGGCAACTAAAACTTCCTCTCTTCGAACCTGTAAATTCGTTCGATAGTTCTCCTACTCAAGTTTGGAAGTATGCTGACGATCTTTTAGGAGTCTCTATCCAACACTCGTACAAATCAAAATTGATGATGGATGCCATGTTTACTTTGCTTTACCCATAGCGTTTCGAATCCTGGACCCAATATACGTTCTCTTGGCCTATACCTCAGCATGGGCGCTTTCTCCAATAGGTCAATGAAGACTTCATGTGCAAAAAGTGGATGTCCACCTTTAGACTTCCATGGTTCCTTAATATCACTAAAATGTATCTCTCGCATCCTCTTCTTCCTTTTTTCTTCTTCTTATTTCTCTTCTTCTTCCACTTCTTCCTCCTCCTCTTTCTCCTCTTCTCCTCTCCCTCCTCCTTCTCTTCTTCTTCTTCTTCTTCCTCTTCTCTCTCTTCTTCTTCCTCTTCTTCTCTCTCTTCTTCCTCTTTTTCCTTTTCCTCTTCTATTTCATCTTCATCTTCTTCCTCTTCTTCCTCATCTTCCTACTCCTCCTATTCCTCTTCAGCTAATCAAAGCCGGCTATACCGGAAAACTTAATGAAGACAAGTTCAGACTCTTCTTGAAAGAGAACTTCTCCAGCTGACTGAAATCACGTGACGACAGCCTTGACGAGATTCGTGGTGACGAAAGCCTCGGAGAATGACGTCATCTCTTCGGTGCGGTGAAGCTCCCCTCGGCTGAATAGAAACGCTTCCCGTAGGACGATTTTAATGAACCAAAGGGCGGTCGGAGGAGAGGGAGGGGGGAAGGAGGGGGGAGGGGGCATATTGTGGTGAAATAAAATCTTCTTGGCGCACGACGCCATAATAAAACCAACAAAGAACCTCACCGTAACCAAAGGTGCCCATGTGCAGAGTTGTCCGAAAGGTTTCATCATCATGATCATCATGATCATCGTGATCATCATCATCATCATCATCATCATCATCATCATCATCATCATCATCATCATCATCATCATCATCATCATCATCATCATCATCATCATCATCATCATCATCATCATCATCATCATCATCATCATCATCATCATCATCATCATCATCATCATCATCATCACCATCACCTCATACTCTCTCTCTCTCTCTCTCTCTCTCTCTCTCTCTCTCTCTCTCTCTCTCTCTCTCTCTCTCTCTCTCTCTCTCTCCCTGTGTGTGTGTGTGTGTGTGTGTGTGTGTGTGTGTGTGTGTGTGTGTGTGTGTGTGTGTGTGTGTGTGTGTGTGTGTGTGTGTGTGTGTGTGTGTGTGTGTGTGTGTGTGTGTGTGTGTGTGCGTGTGTGTGCGTGTGTGTGTGTGTGTGTGTGTGTGTGTGTGTGTGTGTGTGTGTGTGTGTGTGTGTGTGTGTGTGTGTGTGTGTGCGTGCGCGCGCGAGTCTCTCTCTCTCTCTCTCTCTCTCTCTCTCTCTCTCTCTCTCTCTCTCTCTCTCTCTCTCTCTCTCTCTCTCTCTCTCTCTCTCTCTCGCTATCTATCTATCTATCTATCTATCTATCTATCTATCTATCTATCTATCTATCTATCTATCTATCTATCTATCTATCTATCCCTCTCGTTTTCTCTCATCCCCCCCCCTCTCTCTCTCTCTCTCTCTCTCTCTCTCTCTCTCTATCTCTCTCTCTCTCTCTCTCTCTCTCTCTCTCTCTCTCTCTCTCTCTCTCTCTCTCTCTCTCTCTCTCATCCCCCCTTAGTACAGTCTCTGGTTTGATACAAAATCATTCCAGCGATATCCATTCTCCGAAGGAACTTAGTGCCAAAGACATCGAGACACGTTCTTGAAGTCCCAATTCACTGCCCATGGTTGACAACCGCATGGAAGGACAGGCGGCAGAGGTGACTTGCTTCCGGAATGAAGAAGATCGTCTGGTGTCGACAAAAAACGAATCAGAAAAGGGTGTCTGTGGATCAGTGCTGTTAACTCCCACCCCCTCAGTTGATTGAAATCGATTGGCGCCAGACACAATAGGAAAAAAAATGAGGATCTTTAACCTCTTCTTCCTAGGAATGAGGCTTCGTTGACAGATTTGATCTAAATTTTAACTGGATGATTTTATTCATACGACTGGTATCCACCCTCCACTTTTCCCCCTTATCCCCCTACACCCTATAAATAAATAAATAAATAAATAGATAAATGAATAAATAAATAGATAAATAAATAAATAAATAAATAAATAAATAAATAAATAAATAAATAAATAGATGAATAAATAGATAAATAGATAGATAAATAAATAAATAAATAAATAAATAAAAATAAATAAATAGATAAATAAATAAATAGATAAATAAATAAATAGATAAAAAAAAAAAAAAAAAAAAAAAAATCATGGACTGAAGGAGCGCGACCAGGGACCCAAGAGAGGCGCAACTGGTCCCGTCGGTTTTGTTTTTCTTCTGCCGCACCACGAACGCTCTTTCTCCTCTTCTTTCCCC
>NC_134787.1:64969215-64974215 GCF_046742065.1 Oratosquilla oratoria
AGTTTGCGATTTATTTAGTTTTTCTTAAGTTTGAAGTAGTGTGCGTGTGTGTGTGTGTGTGTGTGTGTGTGTGTGTGTGTGTGTGTGTGTGTGTGTGTGTGTGTGTGTGTGTGTGTGTGTGTGTGTGTGTGTCTGTGTGTGTGTGTGTCTGTGTGTGTGTGTGTGTGTGTGTGTGTGTGTGTGTGTGTGTGTGTGTGTGTGTGTGTGTGTGTGTGTGTGTGTGTGTGTGTGTGTGTGTGTGTGTGTGTGTGTGTGTGTGTGTGTGTGTGTCTGTGTGTCTGTGTACTTTTTCAATTCTTCAGCCACGATCTTAAGGTTCACGTGTAGTGAATATATTTTGGTTGACGTCGGTCGACTTTATTAACCCTACGGAAAGAAAAAAAAACTCCCGTGTTAAGAGGCGAGACACTTGGTGTTTTTATTTCTTATGTATTTTTTTTAGCAGTACAGTCAGAACTCAAAGTTTCGTTCACTGTAACGACTCACATGAACTCGAAGAACAATGACCCTATTTCGGATTCCCGACCCACGACCCCCGCGCCCCTCAGGTCAAAGGTCACGAACACGACAACGAGGTTCCTTGGCGTCACTGCTCTCTGCAGGCACACGAGCAAGTGAGGCGCCGCCCCACATCCGCGCCACACTGCCCCCACCACGACACTAGCTGGCACTGAAGCAACTTCGGCACGCGTCCCATGTTCCTCCTCCTCCTCCTCCTCCTCCTCCTCCTCCTCCTCCTCCTCCTCCTCTCCTCCTCCTTCTCCTCCTCCTCCTCCTCCTCCTCCTCCTCCTCCTCCTGGCTGCGGTGGTGACGGTGACTGCCTGTTCCCTTTCCCCCACCCTACCTTCCTTAGCCTTCCCCCCCCAACCCTACCTCATTCCCCTTCCCCCATATTACCCTCTTCCCCCCATCCTACCCCCTTCCCCCTTCCCTTTTCCCCTTACCCTACCCCTTCCTCTTCCCTTTCCCCTTACCCTTTCCCTTCCCCTTCCCCCTTGCCCCTAGTCCTTCCACTTCCCCTACCCTGCTTTTTCCCTTCTCCTTCCCTTCCCCTTGCTCTTCCCCTTCTCTTCCTTTCCTTTCCCATTTACCATCTCCCTCCGCCTCCCCTTTCCCTTCTCCCGCTCCTCCCCTTCCCCTCTTCTATCCCTTCATCTTCCCCTTCCCCTACCCCTTCCCCCACTCTACCCCCTTCCCCTTCCCCAACACCTTCCCCCTCCTCTTCCCCCCATCCCGACCCTAGTTGCCAGCGAAGATGACTTCTGCAGGTAGGAGGCCTTTGGCTTTGCCGCACGACCCGTGTCCTGTCTCTCAATCTTCCGTCTTTCGTTTCATGTACAGTTGTGGGTCAAAGTCTTGAAACATTAAAATGATTCCGTTGCTATTAGGCATAGCTTTTGTTTTTGTTTTTTTTATTCTACGGTATTCACATTATAATACAATGTGTTTTCTTGTACAGAAAAATATACAGAACACCCAACAGCAAACGCATCTACCACAATTAAAACTTATTCAAGACTTCTCAATCCATCTGTACTGTCTTGGGTTTCTTCTTAGGCACGGGGGAAGGTCTTACCCACGGCTAAGCGTCACCTACCGTGAGCTCATCCTCTTATCTCTCTCTCTCTCTCTCTCTCTCTCTCTCTCTCTCTCTCTCTCTCTCTCTCTCTCTCTCTCCCTCTCTCTTTCTGTCTGTCTCTTTTTCTGTCTCTCTCTGCCTCTGTCTCTCTGTCTCTGTCTGGCTGTCTGTCTATGTCTGTGTCTCTGCCTCTCTCTCTTTCTCTCTCTCTCTCTCTCTCTCTCTCTCTCTCTCTCTCTCTCTCTCTCTCTCTCTCTCTCTCTCTCTCTCTCTCTCTCTCTCTCTCTTTGTGTGTGTGTCTTTGTCCCTGTCTCTCTCACTGTGGTTTCCATCGCTTCTATCCTTGTGACTAGGATATGTTCGAAGCGATCGACGGAGAAGACTAAGAAGGAATTTCTTCTCGTAGACTATTCGCTAGGGCCTAGACTGCCACCTTTGCCCACCAGGAGCTGCTGCAAGTATAACCTGTTTCACCACTGAAATGAATAACAGCATAATATTCAGACGAATGGTTGACCATCTTGGTAAATGGTGACGAAAATATCGCCTTCGTTATGTCAACAATACGCCATGTTTGATCAGTGTCGCCGTTAGAATGGCGGTATTTAGACAATTTTAGCCAATATTTAGTTATACATGTCCCATCCTACATTATCGTAGCCTGACCAGGCCAAGCGATTTTATTCAGGCATGTCACCCTGTACAGATTTCCTGTTATGCAGCTGAGGAAGGCAATGTGACGTCATTTCGACGGCTATCTCAAATAATCTGTGAAAAGCTTTATGGGTATATATAAACAAGTTTTCTTTTTCCTTGGATTGGCTGTCTGGCACAAAAACGCTCATTTCTGAGAAAGAAATTATATAAATTGTGATTCTTTGTGGAGACCAAACTGGTTCGTAGAAAACGGCAGTTTGACTGACTCATCGATAAAAGAAGTTTTTGTTTAGTTAAATATTGGCAATTTCTATGAATAATCGTTTTAGATTAACTCTAATCTCTCAACAAATTTTGGAGTCTGCAAATACCCTGCAAATTTGGAGTCTGCAAATTTGGAGTCTGCAAATCCCCATGAATGTCTACCCAGTGTCTATCTCATCTCAATGTCTACCTTAAAGGTAGACATTGAGATGAGATAGACACTGGGTAGACATTCATAGGGAAAGATATCACAAGGGCAGTTTTGTTAAGGTCATCATTATCTTTATCCTTAATGCTCTCATTCTATGTCCCTTAGTTGTACAAAAACAAATATATAGATAAATAAAGATAAATAAGTATATAGAGAAATGAAACAAATAGAGAAATAATAGTGCGTGTTTCAGTTTTATTAATTTTCTTCTGGTAATATTTATCATTCCATAGTGCTATAAAGTGACATTTATATCGTTCATGATCCACCTGCTCACGTTGTTTGATTTACAGATATTTTTTACTTTACTGGTGTATAACTCATAAACTACAGTGAAATGAACTGTGATTGCTGTGTAACGTCTATATTACGAATGTTATTCTATTTGACTTTAAAGAGTAGATTTTATACGATTTGATTTGAAAAGGCGATTCTTATCGTTTGACGTTTGATGCGTTTCATTCTGGTATGAGATGCTTTAAAAATTGTTGCACAATTAATACGTATTTATCAGCATATAGATGTCGGTTTTTATATTCATTGTATTCATTTGTTGAAAAACACCACAATAAATGTACTTGAATTTTGCTTGCATACAAATTATCTTAATGCGAGGGTAGTTCCAAAAATGAATGCCTCTTTTTTTTTATAATACGTAACTCAAAACGCCGAAGAGCTACAAAAACAGAAAGGGTGCCATTAAGACGAGCGGACATTTTTACTCCAGAATTTATTACTCCATGTAATCACCCCCTTTCTCAATGCACTTTCGCCATCGATGAACAAAGGCCTACGCATGGCCGTCCGGAGGACGATTTGTCACACACCTGTCGCCACTCCGGATTCGACAAACACATCTCCTAACCATGTTGTCATAATCTGCCTCGGCTCCGTAAACGTTCACCAAGCTCCGGTGAATGTTGATTGGTTCCATTTATTCTGCGTAGAGGAATTCAGTGACACACCTCTGCTTCTGACACACACCCATGACAGGCGTTACTTTATTAGGCTGTCATACCGTCATTATCTGCAACAGAAAAATGAAAAATTCAGGTTATGAACGCGAAGATTCAATTATCATAAAAACACCATAAACAACCCCCTCAGTTCTCTTGGTGCAGAATGAAATAATAGGAAGCATTAATTTTGGAATTTCCCTCGTAAAAATACTAATGTATAATCAATTAATAAAAATCTATCTTAAATATAGATAGGAATATGATAACATATATTAAAATGGATGGTTGAAATAAATCAATCCTTTGCCTCTGATTTCTCTTGCAGAGGACCCGCGGTCTCCAGGAAACCGACAACGGCCTTCTGGCGGGACCACGAATTGCGTTGTTCTATGGGAATTACTAGTGTGGGATATAGTAGTAACAGGTGAACTGTCTTCTGTGTAGTGGTTGTATTTGGGGAAGTTTGTTTCTGTGGCCAGGACCGTCTTGTGTTGATATTGCCTTAATGCAGGATGGTTACCTGAGTGCAGGCGTGCTAGTGTAGTTCTTGTCAGGTGTGAGAAGATTTTCTCTATTGGACTTGTATCAGGTTGTTATTGGCAGAGCATTAAGTTTGGCGGTCTTTCTTGACGAAGGGACTGTTTAGTTATCTGTGTGTGTATGTATTTTGTGGATGTTTTATGTAGTTTAGGTGGTATGTTGTCGTAGATGCTTGAGTATTATGTTGCTGGTGTTTTTATCTATTCATTTATTTTTTTATTCATTTATTTATTTATTTGTTTATTTGTTTATTCATTTATTCATTTATTCATGTATTCAATTATTCATTTATTCATTTATTCGTTTATCCGTTTATCCGTTTATTCGTTTATTCATTTATTCATTTATTCATTTATTCATTTATTCATTTATTCATTTATTCATTTATTCATTTATTCATTTATTCATTTATTCATTTATTCATTTATTCATCTATTCATTTATTCATTTATTCATCTGTTCATCTATTCATTTATTCGTTTATTCATTTATTTATTTATTCGGTTATTCATTTATTTATTCATATATTTATTTATTCTATTTTGTTAATTTTCATTACTCTTTTTTTGCGATTTGTTCGTTTGTGTTTAGGGTTCTGGCGTAGAATTGCGTTTTTGTCATTTTCATGAAACGTTCTTTTGGGAGGATTTTGGTTTCTGTGTGTAGGTGTCCTATCAAGCTATTATTCTCAGTGTTCCCTTTTGTAATGTTTATAAGTTGTTTATGTTTGATTTGCTGATCGTCGGAAACCATACTGTGGAGACGTATTCTAGGATAGTTCTTATGAAC
>NC_134787.1:64979215-65011715 GCF_046742065.1 Oratosquilla oratoria
CTCAACTCTAGTCAGGCCAAATTGGCTCCATATAATTCAAATTATTATATGTATTTTCTTGTTGGCAATTCATCCGAGTTCCCCTTTATAAGACCCAGTCATCAGGCCTGTAGCATGACACAGCCTGGACAAATCACCAATAAAGCAAAGGACCCGGCAAGCCGCTTTTCCTCAACCATTGTACTTGGCCTCTACATCTCGAGGAACGACCACGCTACCAAAAAAGAATGTTGTAAGTCGTCATAATCAAACCAAAATTTCTCCTGGAGGCCACGGCAACACAAGACAAATACGCATATGAAATAAACAAAAAATACAACTTTGTTACAGCACCTAAATGCATGTCTTACAGAGTGCACAGGTACTGGGACAGTTGCCACAGAGGATGTTACTACTGGAAGGGTTGCCCATTTGGGATTATTGTCACCGGGAATATTGCCACTGCTTTTACTGTTTATTGTTCAAAATTTTCTTATGTTACTGTTTTGATAACTATTTATCTCTAATAACATGCTAGATGGTCTTTCAAACGACTGTTATTAACGAAATTACTAGTTACCCATTTAATGAGATTATAACAACTGACTTTCCGACTTTTATTAACTGTTTATTGATCAAAATGTTTTCATTTAACAATTGTTATGATAGGTGCTAATCTTAATTTTTTTAAGTTTTATCTGCTTTTTTTTTATCAATCTTACTGATGTTAATGATAATTGTTTTGAATCCTATTTAACTGCTTATACTTCTCAAATTTGTCTTAATTTAGATGTGATCTCTCTGGTCAGCTATATTCGGTCTACCTGGCTCATTCCTCATTGGATCTTCTCTTTGACAGATGTTTAAGGAAACGAAACATAAGCAAATTAATTTTTATAATACAATCGTTAATATGCGTCTAGTTTAAGCTGATCTCCCCATCCTTTGCATTTTGACTTAGACTTTTGTTGTTTTACACTTCTTAAGCTAAAACGGAAGTTACACGCACGCACACACACACAAACACACACACACACACACACACACACACACACACACACACACACACACACACACACACACACACACACACACACACACACACACACACACACAGACACACACACATGGCGCTGTGGTTAGAGCTCTGGCCTGCCACTACGGAGGTCCGGGTTCGACCCTCGCCCGGGGCTGAAATAATATCAGTATCGCAGCGCTGAGGGGTGTTACTCCAACTCTCGTGGGCGGGGAGTTGGGGGTGTGTGTGTGTGCAAGGTCATAGATCGGACCTACGAGCTCTGAGCTCTCTTCCAGGAGGGAAATAGCTGTCGATCACGAGTCCAACACGTGATCCAAAGACCAAGTGAATACACACACACACACACACACACACACACACACACACACACACACACACACACACACACACACACACACACACACACAGACACACACACACACGCGCGCGCGCGCTCGCGCGCACCGGACTGACAGTGAACATTGGAACTCCGGAAAAAACGCAATTTTCGTGGATTACAGCGACGAAGTAGTACCTGCGCTGTATTAATAGGGAAGGGGAAAGTTCGTGGTGTAGTAGGCAGGTGAAGAAAAAGGAGAAGGGGAGACATTATTGAGGAAAATGGAAGAAAATGAGGAAAGGGACGAACGGGCCCCGGGCGTCAGAAGGGATGTCAACACGAGGTCGAACAGGTGAGCAGAGGTATTAAAAGTAGAAATATAGATAATAGCAGCTCAATGGAAAGAGAAGATAATTATTTTTATGGATTTAATGAGGGAGGAGATGACAACCTCTCCTGACTAGTAAGTCTAGAGGAGAAACTAAAAAAAAAAAAAAAAAAAATGAAGCATGGGAGGTTAGGTTTAACCAATTAACACTAGTTACACAAAGAGTTGATAAACTGGAAGAACTAAAGAAGGAGAATCAAAACCTAACTAAAGAAATAGAAGAATTAAAAAGACAGTTAAGGGAAGTAAAGGGTGAGAATGAGGGATTAAAGAGGAATAATAAAGAAAATAAAGAGTCCATAGCAAAAGAGGTAAGTGGTTGGAAAAAAGTCCAAGAGAACAACAAAATTGAATTTAGAGATATAGTGAAACAACAGATGAAAGAACAAACTAAGGACACAGTTATTAAAGTGATGAGAGAGAAGGAGAATATAGTAAGAGACTTAGCAGATAAAAAGAAATGTATAATTATATTAGGGATGGAAGAGAAGCAGTATATTTCCCCTTACAGGATGTAATGGAACTGCATAGTGTGGGCCTTGTTGTCTCTTGCAGTCTCAATATCTCTAAGTGTAGCGTGTTAAACGTAGGGGTACACAACCCCGAAAATAGATACATCTTAGATTACACGTTTTTAGAAAAATCTGAGTGCAAGAGGGACTTGGGAGTTCTAGTGAGTCCGGACCTTAAAACCAGGAAGCAGTGCATTAGCGCCAGAAATAAAGTTAACAGGGCACTAGGTTTCATTGATAGGACGTTAACGAATAGAAGTGCAGAGGTAATTATTAAATTCTATCTAGCGATAGTTAACCCATCCTTGACTATGCGGTACAGTTTTGGTCTCCGTCCTACAAAATGGACATAAATTCACTAGAATCAGTACAGAGAAGAATGACCAAAATGATACATGGACTCAGAAATTTGCCTTACAATGAGAGGCTTAGGCACCTTAACTTACACTCTCTGGAAAGACGTAGAGTGCGTTTTTTTTTTTTTATCAATTTATTACGCTCAAGGAGCGTCAAACCTAGTACAAAAGTGTAGCTATGTACAGAGTACTAGTGGCACACAGGTATCCCCTTATCCACCTCAGTAAATTTCCTTTGATCCCAAAGTCAACAAGTTGGTCGAGGATGATATCCCTGTTGGTGATGTCGAATGCGGTTTTCAAATCAATGAAAGCCACTACACTGGTGGGACAGAGGCGTGTGTAGAGTTCCATGAGGCAGTGGTGCGTTCCTCGTTGGGCCAGGAAGCCGTACAGTCGGAGCGAGAGCTTATCTTGTATCCGGAACATCAGACGTGATAGAAGAATGCGTTCCAATACTTTACAAAAACAAGAGGTGAGAGATACAGGTCGGAATTTGTTAGTGCCAGGTTTAGGAATCGGTACTATCGTGCTGTAAGTCTAGTCCCGTGGTACATATCCCAGGTTGTAGCAGAGATTATACAGCTGGAGGAGGGGGTTACCAGGTACGTCCAAGAGTACTCGGAGGACGGCGTAGGTGATGCCATCATTGCCAGGAGCTGTCGCCTTACCCTTGGCGTGGGCTCTTCGCAGCTCTTGTTCGGTTATCTCCTCATCTTCTTCATCAGTCTTCAACAAGGCAGAGGCTAGTCGGAGTGCTCGATAGTTCTTGTGGGTGGAGAGAGCGTCGTGTATGTATGGTGGGAGGTTGCTGGTTCGTGCCTGTGCTGACCAGGCATCAACAAGGTCTTGTGCAAACTGTGTGGTACTATGATGGAGGGCACTGTGATGTTTTTTCTTCACCACCTTGTTGATGAGGTGCCACATGGTGCCAACGCTCGTTTAATGGTTAATGCTGTCCGTTAGTTAGTTTGTCAAGGAATCCGTTTGAAGACAACGCTGTAGAGCAACCAAGTCATCTCTTGATAGTTGATACTTGTGTAAAGTTTCTGGACTTGGTCTTCTCTGAAAGGCAAGGCCATCCTCCATCGCTTTCCTCTCCGCCTGAACGATGTGGTTGTCTAGTGTCCAAGTGTGTGTATTCGGATGACGTGTGATGTGTGGCTTTTTGACGTATTGGGTGTAGAAAGTATGTGTGGCGTTAACGAGTGAGGAATATAACTGTGGTGGTTAAATGTGGGTAGGAGGTTTGTCATGTATGAAATATATGTGGGACAGTACTTGGGTGGGAGTACGATGCGTGTACGGGTGTGCACTGGGGATGGCGTGATAGGAAGGCAAGGGTGTTGGGCACTGTTCAACGCAGAGTGCGGGGTGATCTAATAGAAGTGTTCAAGTGGATCAAAGGTACAAGGGTGATGCAAACAAGGTCATCATAATAAAACAACAGGGCAGGACTCTCAGTAATGGGTATAAACTGGACAAATTTAGATTTTGAAAGGAAATAAGTAAGAATTGGTTTACTAATAGGCTGGTCGATGAATGGAATAAACTTAGTAACCATGTAGTAAGCGCTGAAACTATCAGTTGTTTTAAAAACGATTAGACAACTTTATGGATGGGGATGACAGGCGGTGATGGATACGGAGCTGCCTAGTGTAGGCCTTATGATCTCTTGCAGTCTCCTTTATTCTTATGTTCTTACTATTGCCGTGCAGCTTCACTGTCCGTAGTAACGTGACCTGCGCGTCACACATACGTACAAATAGAGATTACCTACTGTACTAGGTTTGTCACTCTATGAGCGTAATAAATTTATACAAACAAATCTACACGACTCAGGCTTGTAGGTGTGTCACAGTGTCCTTAAAGTATTTAAGCATAAGATTTATGCTGACGGTACCCCATAGCCTAGAGAGATTTTGGCGTGAATGCTCTCTCGACCATATATATGCAACACAAGTACGAAATAACGAAAAAATATAGATAAATTAAAGTACAGTGAAAATTACCGTTATAATACTACTACCTTTTACAATTAAATATTTGTATTTCATGTATATTCTCAACGCCATTTTTGCGCTAATATTAGCTCTTTCCTGTCTGAGATGTTTACTAATACAAATCTTAGAATGTAAACACAAAACGTGAGAACAGCAACAAAATTTTGCAAGGACAGTCAGTTAGTTAAACTAAAAATGTCTAAAAAGAATAAAAGTTTCAGGTGAGTTACTGATTATTGCAGTTCTATTTTAAAATAAGAGTAACTGACATAATTGTACAGGAATACCGCCCTTGGGAAGGTACGTTTCTGCAAAGATTGTTTCACATGAATTTCAGCATGTGACTGGTGGTGTATTTCTGCTGCATGATCACTTATTGGAACTTGCTTCCCCTAATGCTTGCCCAGATGTTTCTAGAAGGTTAAAATATTTGGGTAAATTAAGACGAGTATCGCTGCCGCAGTGTAAACAAGATGTTCGGGCGCTTTGCCTTTGGCAGGTTATGGCAGAGAATCCACCAAAACAATACGCCACGTTTGAGCGTCCTTCGGTCACTTCTTACTATCCTCCTACACGTGTTGCTTTCTGACGCATTTTGTCTAATAAAATTATATGTGCACCCTAACCAATGTGACTAACCACATAATCCGATTGTACTACACTATCACAAGTTGATTTTTCACTTTCATTTTTGTATTTGAAGGATCAAATTTTCTGTGGAATGGTTAGGTTAGGGTCAGGACTATTAGGTTACGGACTATTGGATAACACAAATGTCATGTTAGATATCTGCTTTTGCATGATTCTGGAATTTTATCATTTATCTAAGACCTTGATAAAACTCTGGAATGCTGATTCTAGATATGTAATGAAATTTGGGTAAATTTTAGTTGTGCGCACCTATGTGATATAGCAATAGGAAATTAATAAGTTTAGTAAATCATAATAGATCAACATAATTTGTGATTTTCTTGGCAGAAATCAATTATAAAAGTTGTTAAAACCTGTTTACTAATGAATGAAGTTGCGGTGGCTGAATGATACCATGTTTGTTTTGATAGATGCTGAGGCTGAAGAAATGAAAGGATGATAAATTAGTCTATTCTAACATAACCTAACCTAACCTATTTAACCTAACCTATATTTAGTAATTCGGACCTCAAATTCTAAAGAACATCCTGGTCGTCATTGGCATTGTCACAGATATTGACGGCCTAATTATTATTGTACTTCAGGTAATTAACAGATGATGGCAGAACCCTGTGTTCTCTCATGAAGTCCAAGGAAGCCCTATTGTCTTTGTAAGAACGCTTATTAATGTCAACTGGAGTTGGAGAACACCTGGTCTGCAACGTTAAAGCTATTGTCTGACAGTGACTGGACTGGCATGGTGTCTGGACTGTATCCTATCGGCTTCGTTCGTTAGTAAATTTGCTTGTTACAAGGTTTTTTGTTTATTATTTCTGCCAAGAAAATCGTATATGACGTTCATGTATATTTACATAACTAATATTCAATCATTTAATGCCATATTGTGTAGGTGTGCACAACTAAAATAATAACGAAATATGCCCCGCAGTAAATCATGACCAAGTTACCACTAGGAACATTAGCTTTCATATTTGTTTGTGTTCAGAAATAGCAATTCTCCTTGTAGCATACTTTTTTGACTAATTATGTTTGCCACAGGTCTTCTGTAAGAGAGATTAAGGGAGATAAATTAATTGATCGATTTTAAGACCATAAAGTTTTTCTTTCTGTTATGATGTTGTAGTAAACTTTTATGCTATGGATTTTGCCAATTGAAAGATCTTTGAAGTTAGGAAATGACAGGAGTACTCTTGTCTGAACTTCCCAATATGAGTTGCTTTAATATCATACACAACTTTTATTCTAGCAGCTCAACAACACATACTGTTTGTGCTAGAGTAAACTACAACTACACCCTTGTCAAATTTAGTATTTCTCTGTGAAAGATCTATACTGGATACTCACTGGCCAAGTGGTTTAGATCATTATTACTTGCAGCAGAGGTCAAGGTGACAACTGTTTGAACCCTGCCTCGAGTGAAATGGACTGAGGGAAAGGTTCATTAAATTCCATGCTACAGAATAAGGGGCACTGGCCTAGCTTCTTGATAAGGGGAGTTTACAAAGTTAATCACATCAGTACGAGTCAAATTCTCGTCTGCAGCATTGGCTGCAGTATGTACAATTCATCACACTGCTTGCATTATAAAATATAGCCACTGCTGTATTACTATTCTCTTTTACTCTGAGTAATAATAGACACAGAAAATGTGATCAAAACTGTTCACAGAATTCGGGGTAACTCATATCCAAGTACAAAAAAAATATACAGGTAAACGTCGACTTACGATGGCATTAGGTTTCGATAGAGCCATCGTAAGACGATTTCATCGTAAGTCGATCCCCAATTTGTGTATCACTGTTCCGTGGTCACTGTACCTAGCCTACCTGTATATTAACCACCAGAGATACTGATTTTTGGCTATTAAACATGTACAGTAGTTTATTTAATTATTCTTATCCTTTTTACCATATTCAAACACTATAATATGTATTTTCAGTACGGAACTTAAATCTCGCGGGCAGCAGCCAGTGCCAGCCATATGACGTGACGTAATAATACTCGCATCATAAAATATAGTCACCGCTTATATCGATCGTTCTCTCTTTCACCCGCTAATTTTGAAAACCACAGAGAATGGGATTCAAGGCACATTTGAGAGAATGTAAAAACACAGGGGCGACTACAATAAATATAATCAAGACGCCGATATGGCAGCGTCGCGAATCCACTTGCTCCTCATGACGCCTACGTGTGCGGCACCGTATGGAAGGGGTTAAATTATCATATCGTCGTCGTCGTCATCGTAAAGTCGAACAATCGTAAGTCGCGGCCATCGTAAGTCGACGTTTACCTGTATACTCAAGATGCCAATGCCGGCAACCTTGTGTACCCACTCATGTCTCATGATGCCTACATAGGGCATGAAAATACTTGTGTAGATTATAACAGTGTTATGAATGAAACAGAATCTTTATAGTATTGCTAAGGGATCATGACAGGCACTTGGAAAATAAGCAATAGAGCTGGCTATCATCACCCTCGCTTCCATCAGGAGGTTCCTGAGAAGCTGACAATCTGGACTGGGCCCAGGATTTCTGTTCAAATTTAACTGACAGTTTCACACATGGAGAGTTAACAACCAGTGATTGCTTCTATCCTCGTACTACTTCCAGCCAGTGATATTGAAACAGACACACCAGTACAATAGAGACAACAGTCCAAATTAAAAAGAAAAAAAAAATGCCGTAAGCCACATTACTTCTAATGTGTCTGGGTTTGTTTAGTTGGTATTCCATTGTTCAGATGGCAGAACAGCCAAGGGCTGACTTGGTGAATTCATGGGTTGTGTTATTGGGACGAGTTGGTGTACCATGTTGGTCATGGGGCCTGGGGACTGTTGTCAGCTACTTTGGCCACTGTGGAGCATCAGGTTGTCCACTCATTGAAACTCAAGGCAACAATTGTTGTTGTTGTTGTTGTTGTTGTTGTTGTTGTTGTTATTATTATTATTATTTATTATTATTATTATTATTATTATTTATTATTATTATTTATTATTTATTATTATTATTTATTATTTATTATTATTATTTATTATTACCACCACCACCATGAGAGTGGAGCAGTTTATATTCAAGGTGAGTATGGAAAGGTAAGTGACCAGTTCATGTGCAAGTGTACAGGACTTTATTTATTTATTTTTGTACAAGAATAAAAAAATCACTTTGATTTGGCCAAGAAAAATGGGGTGAAGCGAGACAGTTGTAAAAACTTTTATATGGTAAATAAACATCTTACTTGCTGAATTTACTTGATAATGAATAAATTAAAATAATTTCAAACAAAAATACACATCTTTCAGACAACTATTGCCCCCCCCCCAATATACCAAGATGAATTTATATTCTGGGTAACTAGTAAGAAAACAAGAGAGAAAATTAACCTACTGCTAATTTCTGTAAGTGCTAGGAAAGTGGGTACATCATCCTGTGTAAGTCTGCACAAGCTTTATCAATCCCCCTAATTGTAAAAGGTATGGCTGATAGTGCCAGTGGTCCATTGATCAAATGTATCATATTACCTGATGAACATCATGTTTGGGCCAGTTGTACTGATTGTTCATCCTTTCTAAGAATTAATTGTTGTGCTGGTTTTCCCATCGTTTATAATTTGCTATGTATGCCAGACATTGCAATATAAAGGTAGTATAGAGCAGTCAGATACATGAATTACTGTATACTCATGCACCATGAGAGACCTATATTTCTTTTTTCCTTTGTTTACCAAAATTTCACAAATACAATTTCCAAGGCTCAAAATAGCAATATTTGAGAAAAGTATATTTATAACCTCATGTGCAGTACCCATGCATACCAGATGGTTGCACATATGTGTACAGATGCTGAGGTCCTCCATGAAGGTTATCTTGCACTCTACTGAGGGTCGTACTAATTTGAGACAAGTCTAAACTTAAGAAAACTAGCAACAACTACTTAGTAGATTCTGACAACAACAAAGTCTCAAAAAAAAAAAAAAGAGGTTAGCCTATCTGCAATTCATGTGAGAGTTTTAAGCCATCTTAAGAGATGACAGAATGATATAATGTTGCATTGAAATGTGGATGAAAGGGCATCAACAATGTTTTGAGTATCAGTTAATCAATCTATTACCCCTGGTCTCTTGCAGAAGACCCACACCCTCTAGGAAATGCAACAGCCTCCAGTTGAAGCCATAAGCCATTTATAGAAGAGATATTGTGTTGTTGTCTGGGTACTGTTAGTGTGAAGCATAGCAGGACAAGGTGTTCTTTGTTTTCTGTGTGGTGGATGAACCTGTGGCCAGGCTTATTCTATGAAGGTATTTTCTTAATGACAGATGATGTCCTGAGCACACTCATGCCAGTATGATTCTTATCAGGTGTGGGAAGGCTTTCTCTGTGGGTTGTTGTAGTGTTGAGTTTGATCCTCTTAAAGGGCTTCATTAGTTATATGTGTTTGTAGCTGCTATATTGAATCTGGTTGCCAATAAAATGGAACACCTGGGTGTCATCCTGCTTTTGTTGGCACATCATTAAAGATACTTTTTGAAATAAAGTGAATGTGTGGTTCCAATTACAGTGTTATACTCAACTGGTCACAGTATGGTAGTAATATTAAGGATTTGTTGATGCCCATTCACATTTTGTGTAAATCTTTCATTCTGCATGTGTATTACCTAGTTGTATTTTACGGGAAGGGGAGCTATGCTCGTGGAGTCCCGTCTTCATATCTCATTTTATCTAAACTATTTTTAAATTCATGTATTGTTTTTGCACACACCACTTTCTCATCTAACTTGTTCCAACTGTCTATTACTCTGTGAGGAAAGCTGTTCTTTTTCACATCTCTTCTATAGCTGTCTTTTTTTTATTTTCTTTCCGTGTCCTCTTGTATTTCTGTCATCCCATTTTATCAGATTCTCTCTATCAGTAATTTCTATGCCTTTCATGATTCTGTAAATAGCTATCAAATCTCCTCTCTCTCTTCTTTGCTCTAGTGTCTGTAGTTTAAGTTTTTGTAGTCTCTCTTCATATGATAGTTTTGAGAGTGTTGGTGCCAGTTTTGTGATTGCTCTTTGTATTCTTTCAAGTTTTTTTTATACATTTTTTTGTACTTGGTGACCATATCGTTGCTGCATATTCCAATCTTGGTCTTATCAGGGTGATTAGGATTTTCCTCACCATTTCTTCATCCAGGTATGTAAATGCCACTTTGATTGTTCTTATTGAATTATAAGTTTCTCCAAAAATCTTATTTATATGTTTCTCAGGTGACATATTATTCATAACAATGACTCCCAGGTCCTTCTCATTTTCTACTTTTTTTATTCCTTCTTCTCCCAAATTATATGATCCTGTTATTCTGTTTTTGCTTTTTCCAAATTCCATTATACTACACTTTTTTGTATTGAACTCCATCTCCCACTTCCTACTCCATTCTTGTACTTTATTTAGATCTCTCTGTAGTGATTCACAATCTTCTTCAGTTTTCACTCTTTTCAGTAGTTTTGCATCATCTGCAAAGAAGCTCATATAGCTTTCAATTCCTTCATCCATATCATTAATATATATAGCAAACATTATTGGGGCCAGAACTGTTCCCTGCGGGACACCGCTTATTACTTCATTCCATTTTGAGTGCTGATCTCTTATCACTACTCTCATTTTTCTTTCTTGCAAAAAGTCTTCCATCCAATTTACCTTGTATTCCTCCTTCATATTCTAATTTCTTAAGCAACTTCTTATGTGGTACTTTGTCAAAAGCTTTTTTTAGGTCTAGAAATGCACAATCAGCCCATCCATCTCTTTCTTGTATTATATCTATTAGCCTTGAATAGAAACATATTAAATTGGTGACGCATGATCGTCCTTGTCTGAATCCAAATTGCCTTGGATTTAGTACGTTGTTTTTTTCCAAGTATTTTACCCATCTACTTTTGATAATTCTTTCACAAATTTTTGCTCTTGTACTTGTTAGAGAGACTGGTCTATAGTTGGTAGGTTCTTCTTTATTTCCTCCTTTATATATAGGTACTATATTTGCTTTTTTCCAATCTTCTGGAACTTTTCCTTCTTTTAAGGAACTGCTTATTATGCTATGTATTTTGTCTGCCAGTTCATTCCTGCATTCTTTCAGAATCCAGTTTGCTATTTCATCTGGCCCATGCGATTTTCTGACATCAAAATTACCCAAGTGTGTCAATATTTCATTCTTTGTTACTTCTATTTCTTCCATAGGGGGGACTTTTTCTTTCCACTCAATCTCTTCAGGTTGTATATTTTCCCTTGTAAACACTGATTTAAAATGTTTGTTCATAATTTCTGCCATTTCCATTTCCTCAGTGTATTCAACTCCTCCTTGTCTTAATTTCTCCAAGTCTTGTTTGTTTTTCAGTTTATTGTTTACAAATCTGTAGAATAGTTTTGGTTGATCTTTACACTTTTCTATAACATCTTTTTCATATTTTCTTTTTTCCTCTCTGCACTTTTGTACATATTCATTTCTATAACCAGTATATATTTTCCATTTTTCAGGTCTTCTGTCTTTTTTCCATCTGGTCCAGGCTTTGTCTCTTTTGTCTTTTAACTCCCTACAACTTTTGTTGTACCAGCATTTTACATATTCTTTTTCTTGTTTTTGTCTTGGGACATACTTTTCCACTCCTTTTTTGTAAATTTTTGTCAAAATATTCCATTTCTCTTCCACTGATGTTTCTTCTTTGTATATTTCTTCCCAGTTTTCTTGTTGGAAGAATTCTCTTATTTTATCAAAGTTTGTTTTTTCATACATTCTTCCTTTTCTATATTGTTCATTTCTTTTCATATATTTTTCTTCATTAAGTTCCAGTTCAATCAATATGTGGTCACTTTTACCTATTGGTGTTTTATATTCAATCTTGTCCACTATTCTAGGTTCAGATGTAATTATTAAGTCTAGCCTCGATGGTTCTTCTTCATTTCTATACCTAGTGTTCTCTTGTATCCATTGTGTCATTGAATGGTCAGTAATCATCTCAAGTAGAGCATTTCCCCATGAGTCATCACCACTCTTTACTGTCATTTCTTCCCAGCAGATTTCTTTGCAATTAAAGTCGCCCATCATAACTATTCTTCCTCCGTCTTCCATTATTTTAGTTAATGCTATCTTTGTGTCCTCTAACATACTTTTATGTTCACTCTCCTCCCATGAGGCTGTTTTCGGAGGCACATAATTGATCACAAATTTTCTGCTCTTCTTATCTCGGTCTTCCACTTCTATCATAATCATCTCTACTGTATTCTTTCCATATATGACACCTTTCACGTTTATATCCTTCTTAGTCAGGAACATAACTCCACCCCCTTGTTTTTTCTCTCTGTTTCTAATCCAATAATTGTATGCATCATGTCCTACACTGTTGGGTGGTAGTGGGCCTTTTAATTTTGTTTCTACAATTCCCATTATGTCCGGTTCTTTTTCTTTCAAATAATCATTCAGTTCATTCAATCCTGTTATCAATCCATCTATATTTGTGTAAGACGCTCTTAGTTTTCTGCCACTTCCATTGTGTTCTCTGTTTCCCTTATTTTTTCTTTAGTATGTCGAACTGCCTTATTTTCATGTTCACTACTCTCCAATAGAATCTCTCTTTCTCTGACTCCGTTCTTTCCTCGTTTTTTGCCTTAGCTTCAATTCTTTTCTGCTTTTCTGCCTCTCTTTCCTCCTTATTCATTTCTCTTTTTATCCATACCTTTTTATATTGATCATTTGTTGCTAGTTTCCCTGTTCTGGATAGAATTTTCTCTGCCGTTGTTTGTGACCTGAATTTAATCTTAATTGGTCTGGTCTTATCTGTACTATATTTTCCGAGTCTGAATTTTTCCTCAATTTCCTTTATAATTTCTGGTTCATCTTCCTGGACTAATTTTAATAAACTGCTTACTCTTTCATTTTCCTCCTTGATTCTTGCGGTTCTATCTGGGTTATGTTTCTCTTCCATTCCTAATATAATTATACATTTCTTTTTGTCAGCTAATTCTCTTACTATATTCTCCTTCTGTCTCATCACTTTAATAACTGAGTCTTCATTATGTTCTTTCAATTGCTGTTTGACTATGTCAGTGAATGAAACCTTATTCCCTTCTTGGGTTGTTCTCCAATTTTTAGCTTCTGTAGCTATTTTCTCTCTGTTTTCATTACTATTCTTCTTCAATTTCTCATTCTCCTCCTTTACATTTCCTAACTGTCTTTTTAGGTCCTCTATTTCTTCAGTTAAGTTTCTGTTAGCCTTCTCTAGTTGTTCCAACCTTTCAATTCTCTGGAAAATGGAGTCAACATTACCTAACTTACATTCCAAGTCCTCGATCACCTTATCAACTCTCTCCTCTAGTCTTATCAGTCGGGGGGGAGGGGGGGTTGTGTCCCCCCCACCCTCTTTAAATCCCTGGAACATATTCTCGTCACTTTCTACTGTATTGCTCCTCTCTATACTTCTAATCTTTACATTTTTATTAGACATTTCATCCTCACTCAGTCTTTTGTTTACCTTTCGCTTGTCTGGCTGGGCCAAGTCTACTCCCTCCTCATTTCCTTCCATTTCCCTCAGTAATCCCTCCCCTTTTCCTCTTTCCCTACTTTCCCACTACTCCACGAGCAATTTCCCCCCCACCCTGTAAAAACACTAGGCACTTCTCTTTGCGTTGGGATCCACAGACTTCAGTTTTCTTCAGAACGTCATCCAAGCCGTCCATTCGCTGAAGTGTGTGTGTGTGTGTGTGTGTGTATACATATATATATTCCATTCCCCTCCACCCTCCTCCCTCCCTCTTATCTTGGCACCTCCTGGATGACGGGTCATCCCTGCATCCTGTCCACTACCCTGGGTCAGAAGCTTCGGCGACCCCCCCCCCCTCTCCATCCCCTCGTGCAGAAAAGGAGAAGATGGGGGAGAAATCCCATCGAGCTGTGTCAAATTTTTTCTCATACATACTTCCTCACTCCCCCTCATGCATCACAGCTTCATCCATACACAACCCTTTTCCACTCACCCCTATCTTCAGTCCTCTCCCGTCCTTCCTCCACAGACATTCCTCTCTTTTGTAATGCCCCTTTCACCCCATCCATCCATCTCATCCCAGGACACCCCCTCATATTCACCCCTTCTACCTCTGCCTTCCACACTTCTTTTACTAATCTTTCTTCACTCATTCTTTCCATGTGTCCAAACCATCCCAATACTCTTTCATCAACCCCATCTCCCAGCTCCCTTTCCACCCCTGTTCTCCTCCTCACCTCCTCATTTCTCACTCTATCTAGCCTATTACATACATATACCAAAGGCTTTTTCCCCCTACATGGGGGGTAGCCAAAAAGAAAAAGGCATAGAAACCACTCCCACCCATTCCTTTTCCTATATATTCCACTCCCCTCCACCCTCCTCCCTCCCTCTTATCTTGGCACCTCCTGGATGACGGGTCATCCCTGTATCCTGTCCACTGCCCTGGGTCAGAAGCAGTTTCGCAAGACACAGCGCATCCACAGCAAGGCTGCTTCATAAATTCGGTGACCCCACCCCTCTCCGTCCCCTCATGCAGAAAAGGAGAAGATGGGGAGAAGTCCCTTCCGGCTGCGTCAATTTTTTTTCTCATACATACTTCCTCCCAACTCCCTTTCCACCCCTGTTCTCCTCCTCACCTCCTCATTTCTCACCCTATCTAGCCTAGTAACCCCTATCATGCTTCTCAGACATTTCATCTCAAACACATTCAAATTCCATCTCGCTTCCTCTCTAATGTTCCATGCTTCTGCCCTGTACAATGCTGTTAGCACAATCACTCCTTCATATAACCTCCTCTTAGCATCCATTCCCAGATGTCTATTTCTCATTACACTTTTCATTCCACCAAAGCATTTACTTGCTCTCAGTCTACATTCTACCTCCACCCCCACTCCTCCCTCTCCTGCCACATTCGCACCCAAGTATCTAAAACTATCCACTTCCCTCAGTCTTTCACCCTTAATGCTCACCTCCAGCCTGCTGTCACTCTCCCTTTGTACATCTCAACACCTTACTTTCGCCCACATTTATCGTCAGCTTCCTTCTTTCACTCACCTTCTCAAACTCTGTCACTAACTTCCTCAATCCCTCCTCTGATCCTGCTACAAGGGCAGTGTTGTCAGCAAACAACAACTGGCTCACCTCCCACTTTTTTCCATTTTCTTTAACCATCTCCAACCCCTGACCCACTACCCTTGCATTAACCTCTCACACCACCCCATCCATGTAAAGATTGAACAGCCAGGGCGACATAACACATCCCTGACGAAGTCCCACCTTTACCTCAAACCATTCACTCTCCATTTCTTATCCCAACACAAGCTCTACTACTCATGTAAAAACTCTTGACTCCTCTTAACAGCTTTCCTCCTATCCCATATGTCTGCTGTACCTCCCACAGTGCCCTCCTGTCTACCCTGTCGTAAGCCTTTTCCAGATCCATAAAAGCCCAAAAAACATCCTTATCTTTTCCTATAGCTTTCTCACATATCTGTCTTACCACAAAAATCTGATCTGCACAACCCATACCTGTCCTAAATCCACACTGTTCCTCACCAATTACTCCCTCTGTTCCTCACCAATTACTCCCTCTGTTCCTCTCCTAATCCTCTCAATCAAAACCCTCCCATATGCCTTCCCAACTACACTCAACAAGCTGATCCCTCTGTAACTACTACACTCACACTTGTCCCCCTTTCCCTTGTAAAGCGGAACTATATGGACACTCCTCCAGTCCTCCGGCACTCTACACTTTCTCCAGCAAACATTAAATAACCTCACCAGCCAGTCCACCAGACAATTATAGAAGAGACCTGAAAAAGAACAGCTTTCCCCAGAGGATAATGTACATTTGGAACAGGTTAGATGAGAATGTGGTGTGTGCAAAAACGATACACGAATTTAAAAACGGTCTAGATAAAACGAGATATGGAAATGGGACACCATGAGCATAGCTCTCTTTCCTGTAAAATACAATTAGGTAAATACAACTAGCTAAATACACACACACATACACACTGGGAGAAGAAAGTATAAAAAAAGTTGAAAATGAGAAGGACCTGGGAGTCATTGTTATGAATAATATGTCACCTTAGAAACAAATAAGATTTTTGGTGAAACTTATAATTTAATAAGAACAATCAAAGTGGCATTTACATACCTGGATGAAGAAATGGTAAAGAAAATACTAATCACTGATAAGACCAAGATTGGAATATGCAGCAACGATGTGGTCACCAAGTACAAAAAAATGTATAAAAAAAACTTGAAAGAATACAAAGAGCAATTACAAAATTGGCACCAACACTCTCAAAACTATCATATGAAGAAAGACTAGCAAAACTTGAGCTACAGACACTAGAGCAAAGAAGAGAGGATATTTGATAGCTATTTACAGAATCATGAAAGGGATAGAAATTATTGATAGAGAGGATCTAATAAAATGGGATGATATAAATACAAAAGGACACGGAAAGAAAATCAAGAAAGACATCTATAGAAGAGATCTGAAAAAGAACAGCTTTCCTCACAGAGTGACAGTTGGAACAAGTTAGATGAGAAAGTGGTGTGTGCAAAAACAATACATCAATTTAAAAATAGTTTAGATAAAATGAGATATGAAGACGGGACACCACGAGCATAGCTCCCCTTCCCGTAAAATACAACTAGGTAAATACACACACAAACTAGAAAGAATACAGAGAGCAACAACAAAGTTGGCACCAGCTCTTTCCAAATTAACATAAGAACAAAGATTATTGAAGTAAGAACTACCAACACTAGAGCAAAGAAGAGAAAGGGGTGATCTACTGACTATAGAATCATGAAAGGAATGGAAATCCTTGACAGAAAAGATTTACTAAAAAATGACAATGGAAAAACAAGAGGTCATGAAAAGAAACTCAAAAAGGACAACTATAGAAGAGATAGGAAAAAGAATAGCTTCCCACACAGAATGCTGGATATATGGAATAACTTAGATGAAAAAACAATGTGTGTAAATAAAATACTATTCACGATTTTAAGAATAAACTTAATGCTGAAAGATACAAACACGGGTCACCACGAGCATAGCTCCCTTCCCGTATAATACAACTAGGTAAAATACACACACCTCGTTAAGAGTGATGGCTAATTGTGTGCTTTTTTCCTAAGAGTGTTTTTCATAACACACAACTAGTTGTCATGAGGTATGCATAAGATAAAATCTGCCCATATATACCATTAAAATAAATATATATATATATATAATTGTATGTGTTTCAGTAATTTTGTAACAGATTCTTGGCTTTCTCTAAAGACTTTAGTTTCTCTAAGGAGTTTAAGAAATTTATGGAGGAGACTTCTATAATTACTGTTGACATTTTGTGGATATTTGCACATTATCAAGACTGTTAAAATGAGGAACTGTATATGCTTTAAATGTAGTTTATGTGGATATATTTCCTAGGGAAGGACACTTGGTGTGGTGACTTAGTATGCATCTGTGTAGTGACTTGGTGTCCATCTGGAAATGATTTTAATATGCATTTTTCTTCTGTGCTTTGTTTAGGGGATGTACCTTTTATGTTATGAGTGCTTCTGCTATAACTAAATTTCTTTTGTTGTGGTGTTCGATTGTTGTAGCTTCAGCTGTATCTTGCTGATTGATGTCTTTTTTATTTATGGATTTCTAAGTAAAAATTTTCTCTTTCAGTTCTGGAAATGTAGAAAGCCTACAGACTGTTCTTCCAGGGGATGTTGTTCTTCAGCTCAACTTGGATGTGGTTGAAAAAGTTTTAGTTGGACCTGGACTTAAACTTTTGAATGGAGTAGTTCAAGCAACTAAACCAGGGATCCTAAAGAAAGATGGTAGAAACATGTACTATGTTGACATACACCATAAACGTTATATACCACAGAGGCGTGAATTCATAATTGGTATAGTTCTTAAGAAAAGGGGAGACAATTATATGGTTGACATTGGAAGTAGTGAAGCTGCCACTATTTCTTACCTTTCCTTTGAAAATGCTTCAAAGAAAACCAGGAAAGAAATGAAACCTGGTGATCTCCTTTATGCTCAGATTATCAGAGCAGACAAGGACACAGAACCCGAGCTAGTGTGTATAGATTTATACAGCCGTGCTGTTGGAATGGGCTCACTTCCAGAAGGAGGTTTGATTATGACAGTTCCTCTTCATGTTGCACGCAGTATCATAAGTCCCAAAAATCCATTCCTTTTAGAGTTATCAAAGTATATTAACTACTCCATTGTAGTAGGATTTAATGGCAGAATATGGGTAAAGGCTGATAAAGAAACGGAGATGTTAGCTGTTATGCATTGTGTTGAGCTTTTAGAACATGTTAGCCTTGAGGAAGCGATCAAAATGGTTCCTCGTCTTGTCAGTTCCATCATGAGTATGGGAGTCTAAGAAAAGGGATAGTTTAAGAAGTATTTTGGTTTAGAAGATGAGTTACAATTAAACATAAGATTATGGAAAAGAAAAATTGATCTTTCCCTGTAAAAGCTCTTTGAATAAAGTTATTATTATTTGTTTTATGATATTTTGATGCAGCCTAAAGTGATTTCTTTCTGTCTTCTCTTTTCTGCATGAGGGGACAGAGAAGTAGGGGTTGCCAATTGAATGAAGTGGCCTTGCTGTGGATGTGCTGTGTCTTGCTACATTGCTTCTGACCCAGGGCATTGGGCAAGATGCAAGTCTGTCATCCAAGAGGAACCAAAAAAGATGGAGGGAGTGGTGATAAATGGGAGTGGAGTATGTAGGGATGAAACGGGTGTGAGTGGATTCATGCTGTTGACTTTGGCTATCTCCCTTGTGAGGGGAAAAATGCCCTTGGTGTATGTATGTATTATTTGTTTTATTTCTGTTAAGAAGTAACCAGCTTTATCAATTGGAAATGTCATGTTACAAGGGGAAAAGAAACCATGCAATACATTGGTGGAGCAGTTGGAAGCGTGCTGGCTTTGCATTCACTTAGATGTAGGTTCAAATGTTGTGCTTCTCTTGGATTCCCAGCAGTGACTGTTGCCTGGCCTAACAGTCTGAGCACATAGATCAAAGGTAAAAGCTTTTGCTGCAACTATGCACCTCTTGGCATAAGCTCCTGATCACATTACAGTATGCTTAATTTTGTTTTTATTATTATTATTATTTATTATTGTTATTGCAACACTGCCTCTGATCCAGGGCACTGGACAAGATACAGGGATGACTCGTCATCCAGGAGGTGCCAAGATAAGAGGGAGGGTAGAGGGTGGAGGGGAGTGGAGTGTATTAGGGATGGAATGGGTGGGAATGGTTTTTATGCCTTTTTCTTATTGGCTATCTCCCTTGTAAGGTGGAAAAAGCCTTTGGTATATGTATGTATTATTAATATTATTATTATTATTTCTTCTCCAGTATACTTACTGCACAGGACTCTCGTATCTTTATCACAGTTTTTCATAAGAACATGGTCCAGCTTGTAATTCAACACTGCATCTCTTGAGATGATACTGGAGAAGGTAGCGAAGACTAAATGGTGGAATGTCTCAAGCTACATTTAGGAAAGAATGAAATACTCGGTCAAGATTGCAAGATCAACATAGCCCACCTTATTCCGACACAACATGCAGATATTCATGTGGATCCTGTATTGAATAGGGAATGTGCCCTGGACAACATAAAGTATTGTTCTGGAGAAGAGAAAGGAAAGCATCTTGCTTGTTTGTTTGAGTTTCTTGATCAGAACCTAAATGCATTGCAAGTAAATTGTCGAGAAATTCTAAGACAAAGACAGGAAATGTATAGTACAGCAATTAAGGTTGCAAAGCTGGAGACCATACAAGAGATTGTATATCATGTCACTACTTCTCCCACAAGAAGTTTATCTTTTAGTGTTTTTCTCCCTGGTTGGGGTAATATTCCTTGAAAGTCTTGTATGTGGGAGAGCCTCTCATAGATACAGGCACCTGAAGGATAGGTAACAAGTCTTTAGCCATATTCATTCCACCCACATTATCAAATGTTGGGTAATCTTTGTTATTGTTATTAAAGGATTATTTTATTGTACTTATGTGCAAGAGGTAAATGCAAAGGTAGTGGGTCAGGGATTGGAGATGGTTAAAGAAAATGGAGAAAAGTGGGAGGTGAGCCAGCTGTTGTTTGCGGACGACACTGCACTTGTGGCAGGATCAGAGGAGGGATTGAGGAAGGACGGGAGAGGACAGAAGACAGGGGTGAATGGAGAATGGTTGTATATGGAAGATGTTGTGATGCATGAGGTGGAATGGATGGGGGGTGAGGTAGTGTGTGTGAGCAAAATTTTGACGCAGCCCGAAGGGATTTCTCCCCGTCCTCTCCTTTATATGGGGGGATGGAGAGGGGGGGTCACCGATTTAATGAAGCGGCCTTGCTGTGGATGTGCTGTGTCTTGCGACATTGCTTCTGACCCAGGGCAGTGGACAGGGTGCAGGGATGACCCGTCATCTAGGAGGTGCTAAGATGGGAGGGAGGGTGGAGGGGTGTGGAGTGTTTTCGGGGATGGAATGGGTGGGAATGATTTTATGCCTTTTCCTTTTTGGCTACCTCCCTAGTAAGGGGGAAAAAGCCTTGGTATATATATATATATATGTATGTATGTATGTACTTATGTAATTTCCATAAGTACAATGAAATAATGAAAAGTGGGAGGTGAGCCAACTGTTGTTTGCGGATGACACTGCACTTGTGGCAGGATCAGAGGAGGGATTGAGGAAGTTGGTGGGTTGGGAGAGAGTGTGAAAGAAGAAAGTTGAAGATAAATGTGGGTAAAGGTAAGGTGATGAGATGTACAAGGGGTGAAAGTGGCAGCAGACTGGAAATGAGCATTAAGGGACAGCGACTGGGGGAAGTGGATAGTTTTAGATACTTGGGTGCAAATGTGGAAGGAAAGGGTGGAGTGGAGGAAGAATGTACGTTGAGAAAAGCAAGTAAATGCCTTGGTGGAATGAAAAGTGTAATTAGGAATAGACATTTGGGAATAGAGGCTAAGAGGAGACTGAAAGGGTGATTGTGCCAACAGCACTGTATGGGGCAGAAACATGGAACATAAGAGAGGAAGAGAGAAGGAGCTTGAATGTGTTTGAGATGAGGTGTCTGAGAAGTATGATGGGGGTTACTAGGCTAGATAGAGTGAGAAATGAGGAAGTGAGGAGGAGAACAGGTGGTAAGCGAGTTGGGAGATAGGGTTGATGAGAGAGTATTAGGATGGTTTGGACACATGGACAGAATGAGTGGAGAAAGACTAGTAAAAGAGGTATGGAAGGCAGATGTGGATGGAGTGAACATGAGGGGATGTCCTAGGATGAGATGGATGGATGGGGTGAAGGGAGTTTGGGGAAGAGGGGAATGTCTGTTGAGGAAGGAGGGGAGAGGACAGAAGACGGGTGAATGGAGAATGGTTGTATATGGATGATGTGGGGAAAAGAATACTGCCACCAAGTACTTCCACTTGAGTCATATAAGGTGACAAAAAATGGGACAGGGATAGGACTAGGCATCCTTCTCCCTGTAGCCCCAAAGGGGACATTCCTAAAAAAAAGTAAAGGCATAAGAAGTCCGAGAGGAATTTTCCAACCAGTACCCTAAGGTTTGGGTTTTAATGTGTGTGGATTTGGTACAGATGAGAGTAAAAGGGAAGAGATAGGCAGTATGTGAGAAGAAAGATGGATGTGTTGGCATTGAGTGAAACTAAGTTGAAAGAGAGGGATGAATTAAAGTTTGGGAGGATCTCAGGAGAGAAGAGAGGATGAGGGAGAGAAGGGGTAGCTATATTAGTGAGTGAAGAGATAGGTAAGCATGTGGTGGAGTGGAAGGAGGTTTCTTCAAGGTTAATGTGGATGAAGGTGAAGTTGGAAAGGGAGATGTGGATTTCTGTAAGTGCATATAGGCCTGACAGTGAAAAGAGTAAAGGGAGGCTTTTTGGATAGATTTAAATGAGTGCATAGAGGGATTAGGGAGAAATGTCAATGTAGTGGTATTGGGAGACTTTAATGCTAGGGTAGGGAATGAACCAATAGATGGAGTGGTTGGGAAGTGTGGAGTTCCAAGAAAAAATTGTAGTGGAGATTTGATGGTGATGTGTCTCGAGAGTTGGTGATAGCAAATACAGTGTTAGGAAGAAAGTCAAGCAGTATACATGTGAGAGGGTGGTGGATGGAAGGGTGGTAGAGCATTAATGGACTATATAGTGTTAACCAGGAGAATAGTAGGAAGAGTTAAGGATTTAAATGTTCTAAGGGGAGAGAGTGGGGGAATATCAGATAATTTTTTGGTGGAAGGTAAGTTGTTGTTGTCGTTCCCTAGACTGTCTGTCCGAGCAGTCCCGTCTCCCCAAGGAATGCCACTGCCGAAACTGGGTTTTCCCACAAATCCTTTATAGAGTGTATGTTGTGTTGTTTGCGTGCATGATTGTGTATAATGCAGTCTTCCATTATGTGTTGTATGGTATGGGGTGAAGTGTTACATCCTGGGCAGCTGTTCACAATGCGGTCATCCAGCCTCTTCTGGTAGCTTAGAAGTGCTGGGTGGTGGCCGCACCGCAGTCTGGCCAGGTGGACTCTGTCCTTTTGTGGTAGAGAGGATTCAGAAGGGTGGATATCAGGGGGTCTGGCATGCAGCAGTGTGTTGTCTTTCAGTGTGTTAATGGAGCGGTGAGTGATATGATTATGAATATGTTTCTGGAGGCTGGTATTTGGTGGTTGTGGAGGAAGAGAAGAGAGTATCTGTGCGTGATAAAGATCTTTGGGTGTTGTTTTAATGTTTCTTTGTGTGTGTGGGTGTTCTGCTATGTAGTGTAGCGGATGTGATGTGTTTGTGGTGGCTGGGCCAAGTGTTTATGTGCCTCTCATGTCGAGGTGGTCCTTGACTTTGAGGATTTTTGTTTCATGGTGTAAATGGTCTGTAGGTGTTGTATTTGTGCAGCCTGTAATTGTTTTTAGGGCTTTGTTTTGTATTATTTGAAGGGTGTTGTGGTGTGTCTCACTGAGATTAAGAGCCCATGCAGGACCCGCATAATTCATCACTGAGCGTATGCATTGTTTGTATATTGTTATATTAGTTTCTTTGTTTTGTCCAAATGTTGTTCCAGTGATTGACTTAAGTGCGTTAAGTCTAGGTCAATCACTGGAACAACAGTTGGTAAGTTGAGAGTGGAGGATGGAGAAAGGAAAAGAATAAAAGGTAGGAGGTGCTTAAATAAGAAAAGGAGGAGTACACGAAGCTGAGAGAAGAGTGGGAGTGAAGGATAGAGTGGAGGAATGGGGATGGTTCAAAGAGGGAGTCACAAGGTGTGCAAAGATGGTGTGTGGAACAAGGACAGGAGGAAATAAAAGAAAGGGTAGCGAGTGGTGGGATGAGGAAGCAAAGAAGGTTGTAGATGAGAAGAAGCAAGCATTCACAGATTGGTTACAAAATAGGATGAGAAAATCATATGAAAAGTACAAAGAAAAGAGAAGAGAAGTACATGTAGTTCTCGTTTTGTGCGAGATATGGGTACCTACAGGCTTCGCACAAACTGAAATCGCACAAAAAAAAACATATTTTCCCCATAAGAAACAATGGATAATAGGGGGGATGCGGGTTTTGGCCCAAAAAACTTCCATTTTTTGAACGAAAAACACATTTATTTGACTAATAAAGTGAACATGTTCTAAAAATGTATCGTTCTAAACCTATAAGTAACACTAATGTGTAAATAAAGTGTAAATAAAGCACCCATCAACACTCAACACGATGCTCCCTCACTTCTCACAGTCCCTCACAGTCACTCGCCATCTTCGTCTGTGCTGTCCACCTCCTCTGGCACATCCACTTCCACTTCCACTTCCTCTCCTATAGCTTCAGGGTCATCCACTTCCTCTTCCTCTTCTGTCACTGGTTGCACAGGCGGTTTATTGAAAAACTTCAGCATGGTGGTCTGGCGGTTTTTCTTTTGAAATTCAGTCTGCATTTGAGTGTAGCAGAAAAGTGTGTCCATACACTTTCTTGTGATTGTGGTGCTTCGTTCAACATTGGGGTCGTGTTCTTCCAGCATGGCAAAACCTTCTTTTATTTTTCCTAATGCTTCACTGATAACAGTGGCAGTGAGCGTCCGTCCTCCCTCAGCCTTGTCTGCCGCTGCCGTCGCTTCTGCTTCTTCTCTTTCCCTCTTGTTCTCTTCTTCGATGTCCAGCAGGTCTTCATTGCTCAATTCTTGTCTGTGTGACTGAAGCAGTTGATCAATGTCCTCTTCCTCCACTTCATCAAGGCCTAAATCCTGGGCATAGCTGATTGTGTCCTTGTTTGCCTTCGAAACGATGTCGTCCACATTGAAGTCTTCGAAGGAATGAACAAACTGAGGACAGTTTTTTCCAAACACCATTCAGACATTTCGTTGGCACTTCATCCCAGGACTGCTTGATAAAGGTTACAGCATCTTTTATTGTAAAATTCTTCCAGAAATCTCGCAGCGTCTTGTTCATCTCGTTCGTTTTCTTTACTGCAGCAGCCATCGTAGACCTCAGGTAGTAGGACTTGAAGGTTTGAATCAGCCCCTGGTGACAGGGCTGCAGCAGAGAAGTCGTGTTGGGAGGCAGAAATGCCAGCTTGATGTTGCTGAGATTTTCAAGACTGGCTGGATGACTGGGAGCATTGTCTACCAGCAACAAGATCTTGAAGGGGATGCCTTCCTTGTTGCAGTAGGCTTTCAGCTCGCTGTGCAACTTGTTCTTGTAGTAGTCACTGAATATTTTCCCAGTCATCCAGCCCTTCTTGTTGGCGTACCAATGGACTGGCAGGAAAGCCCGGTCATATCCCTGAAACACACAAATTATCCGAGAATTAAGGTGTGGCCACGCTCCTTTTTCTTAACAAAGAAAACGTATAAGCCAGTCGCTTGCATCACAAACCTAAGTATTTTTAATGTCACTTGTGTACACTTCACAAACCCTGATTAATTAACGGTATTAAATATTTTATTATTTAACACAATCAATAACAATAACAACATAAGAACTGTAGAATAAATAAATATTAAATAAACCAATCTTACCTTAAGGGCTCTGGGGTTCTGAGAGTGATAGATGAGGACAGGCTTCAGCCTGCAGTCCCCCTCAGCGTTGGCCCCCAGCAGCAGCGTCAGGCGGTCCTTGGACGCCTTAAAACCAGGCGCCGTCTTCTCCTCCTGTGCGATGTACGTCCTCGCTGGCATCTTCTTCCAGTAAAGGCCGGTCTCGTCTACATTGAACACTTGCTTGGATGAGTATTGTCCTTCTTCCAGGGTCTTCTTAAGCATCTCTGGGAATTTCCTGGCCGATTCTGTGTCTGCTGATGCTGCTTCTCCGGTCATTTTGATGTTATGAAACCCGTGTCTTAGCTTAAATTTTGCAAACCAACCAGAACTTGCTTGGAAGGATGTATTTGGCCCGTCATTTCCTTCGATGTCGTTAATGAGGCTTTTAGCTTTTTCCTGAATGATGGCCAAACTAACAAGAATGCTGTTCTTGTTCTGGTGTTGAATCCAATTCGCCAGCATTTTTTCCATCCTCTCCATGGCCGACGATCTGCTGTAGGCTACCCTCTGCAATGTCCTAGACGAACCTGCTTCCACAGTTGCTCGTATTTTTGCAGCATTGTCTCGGACGCGCCGCAGTGTGCTCTCCCCCAATCCCAAGGCATGGGATATGATCGAAGTTTTTTGTCCTTGGTCATACCGGCTCAAAATTTCCATTTTCTTAGCCAGAGTGAGTGACTTGCGCTGTATTTTCTTAGCTGGAGGGCCGCTGCTAGTTCCAGGAGAAGATGAAGGACGTTTTGGGGCCATTTTGACGAATGAGTAAACTGGCTGGACTGGCTGTGACTGCAAACACACGAGAGGGCTGTAAACATTGAACTGGGAGCGGGAGCGGCCGCCTGTCGGCAGGCAGCGGAACTACGTATCTGGCGCACTGTTTGAAATGCGGTTGGGGCAAATCGCATCTTAGCGAACAGATCGCACAATTTTAATTAATTATAATATTTTTAATGTCGCATCTTAGCGAATTCGCACAAACAGAACACGCACAAAACGAGAACTACCTGTAAAGGATAAGGTAAAGGGGGCAAAGAGGAAAGCAGATGTTAAATGGGCTAAGAGTATGACAGAAAAATTTGAAAGTAATAAAAAGATATTTTGGAAAGAAATTACGAGGAAGAGGAGGCAAATAAAGTAGAGAAGAAAAGGTAAAAGGTGCAGATGGAGAGAGGATATATATTTATTATATATATATTAATTATAAGAATCGAGTCTCCCTCACAAGATGTCCCTCTATGAGCACAATATGTAGTTCTATAAGAAGAGTGGTATTTTTATTAGTTAATCAATGATGTAGAGTTGCTATGTTGTCCTCTCCATGTTTGAATCTTTATCATGGGTGTTGCACCACCAGCAATGGAAGTGATGGAGTTCCTCTTAAGCATCTTGCCTGAGTAAAAGTAATATTTGTTATTGTTCCCAGAATATGACATTTAAGTTGTTCATATGAATATGATTTATACTTATATAAAGTATATGAAGGATAAACTGGATTGAATTAATCTGATCATGTGATATATATACTTCATGTACTGACAGCTCTGGCACTTATATATGAGTAATACTATATCACATGTAATTAAAGATAAGTAGATTTGAGGTTTATTTTTTATATTTGACAGGAAGTAGCTGAGAGAGCTACTGTGTTTACTCACTGTGGCTTGTAGCACGATGGCAGTGTTGCCTCAAGTTTTGACTGCAGACTTACAGAACTACAGTGACACGCTATGGCCCTTAGACCCTCTCCCAAGAGAAAACATTGACAAATTGTTGCACTAATGTGGAATGGATTTATTTTATTTATTTTATAATTAATTTCATATATTTATTTATTTATTCATTTACTTATTTATTTATTTATTCATTGTTGCTTGTAGGAGGGGAAAAAGCCATTACTGGTATTCAACGATACATATGTGGGAAAATAGAAGGAATACAATAAAAGTTTATAGAAATTCTAGGCCTGGTCTGAGGACCTAGTGTAAAACCTTCGGGGTTGCACCTCTAGATGGAGGTACGTTGACGTACATTTGAAAAAAAAAAAAAATAGTATACACGCTTATCCCGTAGTGAAATGGAAAGTGTTTTACATGTAAGGCGATTTTTATTTCATATCGGTGTGAAAATAGACGCAAGGGGAACTCTTAATTGAAATATATCGAAAAGGAATAGGACACAAATCAAGCATAAGGTAAGCAACATAAGATTGTAGGCTACAGGAGTAAAATTTTGGACTTTCGCCGTGTTTTGCAAGGTTGATGTAGTCTCCTTTAATTTTCTGTGAACAAGTGGGTAAAGAAAACGAAAGCTACACGAATGACTATAAGATTCTTCACTTTTTGTATTACTGCTCCCAATTTAAGTTATGCAAGTAAGACTCACCAAACTCAAGATGTAACACATATTTAAAAATCATTAGTCATACAATAATAGATTTTGCTGATGAAATAACGTACACAATAACTGTCGATGGTGATCCTTGGTCTAAATAACAATACATATAAGATTAAAGAAACTGGGAGTTCCCATTTACAGAAGTGAAGGAATAGAGGCGACATGATAATGATATTAGAACTGGAAACAGATTTAAAGAAACTGGATATTAAAGGATTACTTTTACGAGAAGAAAGATTAACAAGTCTTGTAAAACACAGAAAACAACAAAAAAGTTTGAAACATGCCAGCTTTTCAAATATAAGTGTAGACTGGTGGAATAATTTGGGCGGAAAATATAACCCAAACAAAGATTATGAAATGTTTCAGGGCAAGATTTGACAAACGGAGAAAAGAGACAGGCCCCATGGGTATATTATTGCTCCCCGCCTTCAATTTAGACTCTGATTTTTTTTCAGTATTGTGGCGAATTGCATATATGAATGTTGCATAGTGCCTAGATGGTTGGTATGCGTGTAAGTGATGTGTGATGTCGGAGAGTCGAAGCATAAGCAAGGGGGTATGTAGCGGGGGTGTGCGTGGGGGGATGGCGGGGGGTGGTCCCGGCATCGCCTGCCATACCCTCGCATAGAGAGTAAGCCTAGCATTGGTGTTGAACACACGTGTAAAATCCTCATGTTCGCTAAGCAGAATAAACAAGAGAAGACTGAACTCCTGCCTTTCCCTGATCCGGACAATTGTAGGCGTGAACTTGTCTTTAACTCGTGATTCCATGATCACGGCCCACGAGAAAGAGAAAAAGGTGAGTTAATGTACATGCGAATACGTAACAGTATATAATAATTTTCAAGCAATTAAAGTCAATAACCAGTACAATTGACACCATTAGCAAACGAAAGGAATATAGACTGTCACACAGTCTCCCCCCCACAAAAAAAAAAAAAAAAATGCTATTAAACAGTTATAAGTTTGGGTTTGTAAAAATTCTAGGCTGGCCATTAGCATTCAACCAAATGAGATTTTAGAATTGCAGTAAAAGCAATTTATGTCATATTTACGAGTGCAATTGATACAGTTTGGTGTTTTTTTTTTTCAAAATTTGATGACTATAACCTGAGTTACTCTACTAATTTATACATATTTGTTCACGTAATATGTTTGTAACTTATACTTTCAGATCTGTAAGAGCCATATTTTCTGATTGCATATATTTCTGGCATGGTAGCTGCGAAGTGAAAAAAAGTTCCCTGAAATTCTCCAACCCACGGGTTGGCTAGAGCCAACATACTACTCCACAAACTGCTTTTGTTTTGCATGGTGGATGTTAGCAAACGGAGGAAAGGAAAGAATGTTGCTGTTGTGCATTACCAAGATCTCCCATCATCAATTGTTTCAATTTTTTACTGCTCCAGACATCCCGTGCCAGTGCCACCTGCTCCGAGTGACGTCCAAGACAAATATTTTGATGAAGAGGAGGAGATGGATGCTGAGGACTTGGCTTACCTGCCTGAGGTACCAGAGAAAGTCCCTCACTTCCCAAATAAAAAAGAAGTAAATGACTTGGTCAAGGATATAGGTCTGACCAAGTCCAATGTAGAGCTATTCATCTCCAGGATGAAGCAGTGGAATTTGGTCAAGGAGGTGGGTGCAGGTGACAGGTCAGAGAAGTCGGCACTAACCTTTCTCAGGCTTTTATACTTTCAGGGATGGCCTCTGCTTCTGTCATGATATGCTCTTCATAGACAGCTCTACCACAATTTTGAAGGCTGTCCTCCTCTACAATAGAAACAAGTTCCAGACGCTGCCCCTAGCCCATTCAATCTCTCCGAAAGAAGACTACTACAGAGTGAAAGTTCTCCTGGTAGTTCTGCAATACAACCAGTACAAATGGAAAATCACTGGAAACTTTAAGATGGTGGCTTTCCCACTTGGTCTCCGTTGAGGCTTTATCAAATTCCAATGCTTCATCTGCCTTTGGGATAGCAGAACCACCTCTGACCACAAATACAAGAAAAATTCGGAATAGCGAATAGAATTTGTAGTTGGGACCCGGAACGTCATATGGGAGACACTGGTTGATCCCGGTATTGTGCTCATGCCGCCACTGCATATTAAGTTTGGGTTGATGAAGCAGTTCGTGAAGGCTCTCAATCAGGAATCAACCACTTTTAACTACCTTCTTGAGTTCTTCCCCAAATTATCTGAGGCCAAAATCAATAGTGGGATTTTTGTTGGACCTCAGATAAAAAAAGGTACTTGAGTTTACCAACTTCTCCAATAATTTGTTTTTACTTGTTTTAGATAAGCTTGTGTCAAAAAATTAATATATACTCTGTTGATTTCATGATATGAACTGATAAAAAATGAAAAATATGAAAATTTCGAAATATCAGTCCTGATCACAAACCCAAACTTCTGACGAAATGATAGTTTTTCTTTTTATAATAATAATATACAACAAACCAGAAAATGACAATAAGAACCTGAAAAAAAAGCGTTACACTGTGAAATCAACACTAGATAAATCTTCATTGAGAATCTCCAAATTGAAGTATTTGTTTTTAGTCACTTTTTGTGAACAAAATCTCATGTTGTGGTCACACAATATAATACACCGGTATTTGAAATCCTGTGTTCATCTGTCACCAGAATCAGATTAGTTACAGATGTACACATTTTCGAAATTCTGGTAGGTTAATTGATTAGTTGATTTAAAGAGTGATCTGCATAGAATTTTGAGGCCTTTACACAAATAAACTGGAGTCTGCGTTATTGACATTAGTATCAAAATCCCCCAGAATGATACACTCATATGATAAGAACGTATCACAAATAGACAAGTGCTGTTCAAAAATACCGTAGAAGTTCTGTAGGTCTGGTGGTCTGTACACTGTGCCGATAAGGACGGGTTTTGTCTTTGGTAGAAGGATTTCCATCCAGAGGACTTCGAGCGTCTCGTTGTTGAGCTCATCGCGGACGTTGAACGCGAGGTCACTGCTGATGTACATACTGTAGATACACCTCTGCCATGACGATTTCTGTCCCCGCTGATACAGCTATATCCAGGAATGTCAATCTCCTTGTCGGTAATCGTGTTGTCCAAACACGTTTCTGTAAAACCTAACACGGAGTTCTGGTATTTTTGGGACCAGGCTACGCACTTTGAGATGGAGAATATGAAGACCACGCCTTTTGAAGCACCCAAAATAATCGCGGATGGTGTCATTGCCGCTGAGCGACTCATCGCATTTGATGTTTTTATTGCCAAGTCTATTCCAAACCCACCAACCCTGGTCTTTGTCTAAATGGAAACAGCGAATGCCCATCCACTATAGACGCTTCGTCAGAAGAGCCCTGTCGCACTGTGGCGACTGTAATCGTACGCACGCCGAGCTAGATAGAGTTACACAAGTTCTGATCAATAACGGTTTCTCCTACAAAGAGGCACAAAATGCCATCAGCACGCACCTACACAGATGGTATAGACCCCCTACAGGTAATACCCAAGGAGGACAAAACATTAATATTTTTATAAGAACACTATGTCTTTCAAATACAGAGCAGACGAGGACGTCATAAGAGAATCATCGACAGAAACGTTAGACCCACCAACAATGATGACAAAATCCATTTGGACATATGGCACCAAAACAGAAAAACGTCCCACCTGCTCATTAAGAATAGCCCTAGCCAGCGAACCTCAGTACTCCAACGTAGTCACCTTGTGTACGAATACACGTGTAAAAAAGGGAACTGTGAAACCCTTAATGAAAAGTACATAGGGTCGACTACGACGAAATTACCAAGGCGCCTCACCCTTCACCTCTCTAATGAAGCTATCAAACAACACCACACCGATACACTTCAGTCCCCATTAACAAGAAAGGATTTGGAAAAAGGTACAATCATCATACAGAAGGAATCGAGCTCCAAGCTTCTTCTCATCCTAGAGGCAATCTACATTAAAGAACAAAATCCCATAATGAACAGACAAAACCCAGACCAATTCATCACTCCCACTTCTAAGTATTTAGATCACAGGCTTAGGTTCACTGCTAACCCAGTGGGCGGAGCTACAGGTACTGTCCCCTGATTGGCTGTTCAGATCATATGCCTTTCATAATGATCCACATGTTTTGTATTTAATGACACAATTTCTCTATGTAATCAAGTTGTACTGAAGATGCGCAAGGGTTAGGCGAAAGCTCTACTAGTAAATCACAAGCACCTGTCTTCGCCAGCCACGGCTGCGCCGTGGGTGCTTGCCCTGCGGCACTGCTCGCTTCGCTTCGCTCGCGGGGCGCTTCGCGCCCGGGCTACGCCCATTTTTACCCGACAAAGTAATGCTTCATAAAACCTTCAGAAACACTGTCTTCAATTTGTCCATCAAAAAGTTCAAGACTGTCAAACATTTCATCGGAATATTGAAAATCTTTGTTGTTTCGTAGAGAATCATTGAACTTAATCACCTTTCGATGAAATTCCCGCACAGATTCCTTAACACAAAATTTTTTGACAGCCTGGTATAAGCTTGGAAAAGTTTGGGCATGTTCATTCCGTAGTCGGCAACTCAAACTCTTAATCATTTTGTAAAGCGGCTTTTGAAATTTTCTGAGTACCTGTAACCCACTTCCAAAAATGTCTTTGACGCTTCTTTTTGTCGGCTTCGGTTTCTAAAGGCATTGTTCCTGGTGATCTAATCGTAAGATCTGTTGCCCTCCTTTTTTAACGGTTCAGTGGATGACAAACATACACCCGGGTTCATTAAAAG
>NC_134787.1:65014215-65031715 GCF_046742065.1 Oratosquilla oratoria
TGTATCATAATGTAGTTTGGAAAAAGCAAAAACAGAATATCAGGACAATATAAAATTGGAACCAAGGAGGTAAAGGAGAGATCCGAAAAAGATCTAGGTGTAATTATCTCAAACGACTTGTCCTATGACAAACAGATAAACAAAATTGTCGGAGAATCCTACAACTTGCTAAGATCAATAAAAGTGGCATTTACATATTTGGACTAAGAAATGATTAGAAAAATATTGTTCACACTGATAAGGCCTAGACTAGAATATACGGCGACATTGTGGTCACCCAGTACCAAAAAGAATATAAAGAAAATGGAAAGAATCCAGAGAGCAGCAACAAAAGTGGGACCTGAACTTGCAAACTTGTCATATGAGGAGAGATTGGCTAAACTGGAGTTACCGACTCTGGAGCAAAGAAGAGAGAGAGGCGACCTACTGACCATCTACAGAATCATGAAAGGCACAGAAATACTCGATAGAGAGGACTTGTTAAACTGGGACAAGAGAAGCACAAAAGGACATGAAAAAAACATAGCTACAGAAGAGATATGAAGAAAAACAGTTTTCCACATAGAGTGGTAGACACTCGGAACAAACTGGACGATGAAATAGTGTGCGCAAAACCCATTCATGAGTTTAAGAGCAAACTAGACACTGCGAGATTCAAAGGCGGGATACCGCGAGCGTAGCTCCCTTTCCCGCAAAATACAACTAGGTAAACACACACACACACACACACACACACACACACACACACACACACACACACACACACACACACACACACACACACACACACACACACACACACACACACACACACACACACACACACACACACACACACATGTGAGCAAACACACGCACGCGCGCGCGCACACCCACACACACACACGCACACGCACACACACACACACACACACACACACACACACACACACACACATGTGAGCAAACACACGCACGCGCACACACACACACACACACACACACACACACACACACACACACACACACACACACACACACACACACACACACACACACACACACACACACACACACACACACACACACACACACACACACACACACACACACACACACACACACACACACACACACACACACACACACACACACACACACACACATACATAGTGGCGGTTCGTCCTATAGGCGGTCGCCCAGGGCGGCACTTGGGAGGGGGCGGCATTGCCCCCTTGCAAATGCAGATCAAACCATGAGCGCATGAGTCTATCTATACCGAATGTATAAAAGTCCCATAAAAAGAGAGAGAGAGAGAGAGAGAGAGAGAGAAAGAGTGAAAGTTTTGGTCGTCTTAAACTTCTTATTTACATTGTGGAGGGGGAGAAGCCAAGCATTTTGTGTGCATTGTGGAAGGGGGGCGCCGAAGGTGAGGTTCGCCCAGGGCGCCATGTAGGCTATGTCCGCCACTACACGCACACATTTGTTCAGTATATATTCATCGTTCGACAGCTAATATACTGTAAATTATCTATCGTTATTGTGTCTAAGGTTTTAAGAAGCAGTACAAAATTCAGATGGTGATTATCCTTCCAATCGTAGAATAGAGAACAACCAAGTGTCAAGCTAGTAACAAGGACCGAACCAAAGCAGTTACTCGAAGTGAGAAAGAACAAGCACTCTGATTGGTCACGAGAGAAGTGTGCCGCTGGTGTTGACCAATAGAATGAAAGTTCTCATTTGGCATACCTGTTTTCAAAACATCGGTTCGACTATCATTCAATTTGTTGAAAACTGTGTCTAGAAGTGTGTGTGTATGTGTCTTCTCGAATTTTTTAAACGAGAAAATAGATGTGTCGGTGCATCAGACCATCTAGTTTGATTTTAGTTTGTTTATTGGTAGAATAGTGAAATGACTTGGAAATTAGTGATGAAGAAAAAAATATTTATAGATCCACGAGGCTTTGCGAACTGCCTGTTTCAACAACTTACGAGCAACTTAGACAACGACTTTAAGGTAATTAGAAACTCCCACCTAGACACCTAGAATATTTCCTAGAATATTAGTGTTTGAGATCATATGTACTTGCATTGTAAGATATTCATGTCACTTAGCTTATGCACACACACACACACACACACACACACACACACACACACACACACACACACACACACACACACACACACACACACACACACACACACACACACACACACACACACACACACACACACACACACACACACACACACACACACACACACACACACACACACACACACACACACACACACACACACACACACACACGCACGTACACACACACACACACACACACACACACACACACACACACACACACACACACACACACACACACACACACACACACACACACACACACACACACACACGGATTCGAATCCTGCCCAGGGCTGAAGTAATTTTAGTATAGCTGCGCTTCGAGTCGTTACTCCAACTCTTGTGGGCGGGGAGTTGGGTGTGTGTGCGTGTAAGGTCACAGCATTACGCATAGATTGGTCATACGAGCTCTGAGCTCTCTTTCGGTAGGGAAATAGCTGTCAATCACGAGTCCAACCCGTGATCCAAAGACCAAGGTGAATCACACAGTTGGTAGAATTCCCGGCTGACACTACGGAGGTCCGGGTTCGAATCCCGCCTAGGGCTGAAATAATTTCAGTACCGCTGCGCTGCGAGGCGTTACTTCAACTCTCGTGGGCGGGGAGTTGTGTGTGTGTGTGAGTGTAAGGTCACAGCATTACCTATAGATCCATCATATACGAGCTCTGAGCTTCCTTCGGGAGGGAAATGGCTACCGATCACGAGTTCAACACGTGATCCAAAGACCATTGTGAATCACACACACACACACACACACACACACACACACACACACACACACACACACACACACACACACACACACACACACACACACACACACACACACACACACACACACACACACACACACACACACACTCAACATACACTCGGCTCGACGGCGCGGTGGTAGCGTTCGCAACCGCTAACCTAGCGGTCTGAGTTCGAATCTTGGCCAGGGCTGAAATGATTTTAGTATCGCTGCGCTGTGAGCCGTTACTACAACTCCCGTGTGTGTGTGTGTGTGTATGTGTGTGTGTGTGTGCGTGTGTGTGTGTGTGAAAGAGAGAGAGAGAGAGAGAGAGAGAGAGAGAGAGAGAGAGAGAGAGAGAGAGAGAGAGAGAGAGAGAGAGAGAGAGAGAGAGAGAGAAGTCACAGTGTGGTGGACAGAGTCCCCCACAGGAACGTTAGTAGAACGTTAGTATTGACGTGGGTGAACAGCCACTGGAGATAATATGTAAGGAGTACTGGCCTTCAGCCTCAAAGCATTTATCTTTGGACTATGGCCGGCAATTCTGTCTCAGGCAGAACGATGCTACTTTTCGGTATTCATGAGGGATATATAAGTCGAGTGGGGTCGGCTCGGGTCACAGTATTCTTTCGAACTCGGGCCGGCCAACACGCGTGTAGACCTCTTCACCAGAATAAAGAGCAAAAGCTAATCCGAGCTTCATTCTCTCCCTACGTCACCTGGTCCAAAGTAACACACACTTAAGGGGGATCAGACGGTCTGACAGAAAAATATTAATAAAAAAAAGTTTACACACACACACACACACACACACACACACACACACATATATATATATATATATATATATATATATATATATATATATATATATATGTATATATATATATTTGATATTTCGGCAGTATAACCAAATAATTATTTTACATATTCCATGAGCATTTGAACGATGTATGTCCGTTTCTTCATCCGTCAGTCCGTATGATGTCATTGATGACGTCACAAATGTTTTCCGATCTTAATACTTTACCTAGACTAACCTGCTTTTGTATGTAAACTCTCAAATACCATACAAACAGCGTGTAATTTCGTTTTTTTTCTAGAATGTTGATAGATCAATACATATATAGGTCATAAAATGCATGACATTGTGACGTCACACCGATAGCGTTTTTTTTCCCGATAAAATTCCCTCTAGCGATATTATTTATCATTTTAATCATTTATCAAAACTTACACGTGAAAGGTACAACTTTCATGTGTTAGCGCGATAAGTTTGAAGAAAATTTGATCATTTTTCGAAATTTGCCAAATATTTGAAACCGAAAAATCTTTGTTTTGAGTAAAAGCGCTTCAAAGTTTTCAGAAAGATGTCTGAACTTTTTCGTACAACATACTTTGGTTTCGTATATCATGATTGGAATTATTTTCTAATATAACATTCTAAAATGTTCTATATACAAATCATACTCAAAGTCTTTGTTTATAATGCTATTTAAATTAGAAATAATCCTTTTTCACTTTAGTATCGTTGAATGTTGCAGTGGTGAGCCTTTATTTTTCTCTCTCTCCTTTTTTTCTGTGCCTTTATCAGCTTTTATGGGTAAAAGCCTCACTGCTAGGGTGCCGTTACAGTGTCAAATCATTGATAAGGGTTATTTATTAATCATCAATGGGCACCTTCCCTTATCATCAAACAAGTGAGTGTCACCCATTGCAAAAGGTTCATTTCATAAAAAAACAAAAAAATTTGTCCGAGTTTGTACGACAGCTAAGAGAAAAAGATGCCAAATGCCACTAGAATTTCATACACAAAACAAAGGGAAATATCGAGAAATAGACACGCAGAAAAAAGTTGTATTTCGCCACGTATAAGGTTCATTCTTGCATGTGGCTAATAGACCCATTGTCACTTTAAACCTACTTAGCACATGTTAGCGAGCGCCAATGGCTAAGATTAACTTTCCTACGTATTTTTGAATAGTGTTGGAATATAAATCCATGCAAAATTAAATTTTAAAAAAAAAAAAAAAAAAAAAAAGGCTTTCGAGGGCGTCAGATCACCCTTAAGCGTTACTACAGCATTACCCATAGATCGGTCATAGAGCTCTGAGCTCTCATCCGGGAGGGTAGTAGCTGTCGATCACGAGTGCAACACGTGATCCAAGAACATGGTGAATTACACACACACACACACACACACACACACACACACACACACACACACACACACACACACACACACACACACACACACACACAGACAATTCAAACGCAGAGATCACTGATTAGGGTAGGATGAAAATGACATGGATTTCAAACGCTCTATACAAAATGCAGAGTGCAGTATGGCATTTCAAAAATAAATCGAACGCTAGAATCAAAATATGTAGGATGACATAACTATATCAAATTGAAGTACTGGAGTAGGATGAAAATTATGTTAAAATACATGCGTGCACACACACACACACACACACACACACACACACACACACACACACACACACACACACACACACACACACACACACACACACACAAACAAATATATGCACACATATATGTACACACACGCACTCAAGCATACGCAAGCGCACACACATATATGCACGCATACACGCAAGCACGCACAGATACACGCAAACACACATATACACACACACACTTGCTGTTGCAAGATGATTGAATGAAATATTCAATCCTTTACATGTCTAGCGTGCACACGCACTCACGCATGCAGTTTAACTACGGGATCTCAGATCTCCAGAACACTCATGCTGGACCTCCTATTGTGTCGGACCTTACCCGCGGCCATTCGGCCGAGCGCGGAAGGACACCTGCAGCGCCATTCCCAACTGGAAGTCGTCATACGACCGATATATTTTTAACATGTGATCCATTGCTTATATGTATATAAACTATGCTTGAATACTGAGTGTCCATACTCAGTTCATGAATTGTACATTGTAGAAGTAGATTAAGCAGGAGATAGTACAGAATTTGTATATAACTTTTTAATTTGGAAACCGCCACCATTTCAATTTGTGTGTAAATAGCACCATTGACAGCCGCCAGTGTTTTCCTCGTGGAATGATTTGAGATGTTCTATCTAGACGGAAAGATTAAAGAAAACAGACCACAACTTCGTTTGCCTCGACACCTCCAAACCCAATGTAGACTAGAAACAAATCTACATCGCACGCACTCACATGCACGCGCATGCTTGTGCAGGGCCAGGGGAATACGAAGACAAATTACAGGCAGGTAGAATACAAATGTTAGCATGGATAAACATATAAATGTAGACAACAATGGAACAGATAAACAGACATGAAAACAAACATCGGGAAACAGCCACCGACATGGATACAAAGATGCAGAGACAGGAATACAATATACAACATGGGCAGGTAAACAGATATACAATCTGCCCCCTTGAAACATTGAAGAGCATTGAAAGCCAAGGTTATACACACATACACCGACGTTTAATGTTCATAACTGTTTAGAACATATACAGTAAATAGAGCAAATAGCATGACAGACTATGTGCAAATGGCACATTTAATTCAGACGTAATTATTCAACACAATTCACTGGTGCGTAAAATATAGTGGTTAACAAACATTATGTCCCACTGACCTACTTCTGGAAAGGTTTCATTTTATTGTGGGTTTTCTGTTCCTCATGTCTTCAAGAATAACCAAACCCTCCGGTTGGGAGCTCTTGACTAGCCATGGGATGTCACGTCAAAGGTTTTTTTTCCATAGTAAAGGTGATCTAATAGGATATGTGATCCTCACCAGGTACCATCAATGAATTAAATAATTGTTGTCTCGAATTTCACTAAATGGCTGACAGTGGTTCTCGAGCTTTTCCACAAAGTTCTCTGGGAAGAAACGTTAGAATGTTGGCTGTGTTGAAAGTGGTAGAAGAAGAGGGGCAGTTGTTGGTTGCTAGCTCTACATATGTGAAATGGTGTAAGAAATGCATTTTAAGTTGATAAGAGAGAGATCTTGGTCCTATCCGGAGATTGAGTGTCGGCCCCTTTGGGCTGTGCCTCTTAATAGAGATGAAGAGGTTGAAGAATGCTACTCTTTTGCCTCTCAGCTGGAGCATCTTAATAATGCCAACGAATACGAACAAATAAGGAGTCAAACGTTCACAGATAGGGAGTCACACTTACAGAGAAAGACAGGGAGATATATTTAAGAGTGCATAGACTATATAGGAATAGGACGAGAGGGAAACATAGAAATAGAAAGGTGAGATCAAGAGACACACTAGGGTACACTACGTTGGCTTGCTTGTGCACTGGTACCGCACTCGACCGCAAATTCAATGATCTTAGTTCGAATACTCACCCAAGGTTTGCAAAGCGTCACAGCACTGCAAGCCGGCACTCCAGCTCTGGAGTTAAGTGTGTATGTGTGTATGGTCACAACATTACTCATATGTATGTGCTCTGAAATCTCATTTGGAAGGTTAATATCTGTCGATCACGAGTCTAGCACATAGTCCAAACTCATCATATATTTCTGTTAATAGTTCTGATGACGCCCTCCCTCAACCCGGCCCTACGAACAAAGGCCTCTGATTGGCTACCTCGAAAAATTCTACAAACACGTCAAAAGAGATACGGGGCAAGGATGAGGTCGTGAATAGGTACAAAGGATTTTTAGATTTATTATGACTATATGGGTTTTATTCACCGGGTCAGTATCAACATAACCACAACGTTACAGACGAAAATTGGAGTTGACTTTTATTTGGCTTCTGTAAAGGATCTGCATGCATGAACGCGGTGGTTAAAGACGCGTTGGTTGTCCCTCGCGTTAGACATTCTAACTCGGCCTAGTCTTCAGGTTGCCACCAGTCTGAGGAGAGAGGATTTGTTTAATAGACACAGAGATTTTGGTTCCTCCGTTGTTGGAATGTGGGCGCTGTTTCATGCAAACCACCTGTGGACTCGCCATGTCACTTGGCGGGTGATCTCAGTCTTGGTTTAATAGTTAGTGCAATATGCCCTCTTATATAGCCTGTGCTACGTCTCACGGGGTACTGGGAAAACTCATTTTCAGTAATCTCCGCCTTACTTCGCCCTTCACTCTCCATCTCCCTCCTCCACCCCTTCCTCCCTCACCTATTTTTCCTCTACCCTTCCTCCTCCAATCCCCATCCCATCCTTTTCCACTTTCTCCAACCTCAACCTTCTCCATCACCCCTTCCCCTCCACCCTCCTCCTCCTCCAACACCCCTTCTCCTCCAATCCCTCTTCCTCCACCCTATCCCCCTGCAACCCCCTCCATATCAAGAGAGAGAGAGAGAGAGAGAGAGAGAGAGAGAGAGAGAGAGAGAGAGAGAGAGAGAGAGAGAGAGAGAGAGAGAGAGAGAGAGAGGAGAGACCTCCCACCCAGTTCACATAAACATACCGACCTGTTTGCATTCCTATTTGCCTCTACATGACTGACGGCAGTCGCAGAAGTAATTAATGATAATGCAAGTGCGGGTGAACATTTGTATTACATTATGAACACGGTTTGTCTTATTCGTGTTCATGTTTGAACAGAGTTTTGCGCTGGTCTCGCCAAATCCCGAGGCAAAGTGATTAATAATTAAGCGAATAAAATTGATAGAAATGTAAAGGACCAAAAGAGTGATATAGATAAATAGTTTTATTGACAAAAGCTGTGTGTGTGTGTGTGTGTGTGTGTGTGTGTGTGTGTGTGTGTGTGTGTGTGTGTGTGTGTGTGTGTGTGTGTGTGTGTGTGTGTGATTCACCATGGATCACTTGTTGGACTCGTGATCGACATCTATTTTCCTACTGGAAGAGAGTTCAGAGCTCATATATGACCGATCTATGGGTAATGCTGTAACCTTACACGCACACACGCGCCTAACTCCCCGCCCACGAGAGTTGGAGTAACGACTCACAAAGCAGCGATACTGAAATTCTTTCAGCCCTGGGTGGGATTCGAATCCGAACCACCGTAGTGGCGGCCGCGAACGCTACCACTGCGTTGTCAAGGTGTAAATGTCCGTATGTGAATGTGGATGGTGTGGTTGGTCACTACCATGATGCAAGAATCCGACATAATGACTCCTCTTCCTCCTCCTCCTCTTCTTCCTCCTCCTCCAGTTCCTCCTCTTTCTCCTCCTCCTCCTCCTCCTTCTCCTCCTCCTCCTCCACTTCCTTCTCTTCTTCCTCGTTTACTTATCTACTTTCTTCATTACAGCTCTCAAGGTCACAATCGTTTACGTGAAGGGTCATCTTTAGCTATAAGGAAGACCTCATATTGCCCACCTGTTCATTCTAGTGTGGTTCATCTATGAATATTGCATAAATTGTTTGTTATTTGTAACGTCACATAATACGAAAAAATTATATTAGAATTTTTATTTATTAATGTTACATTTACATTATGCATGTTACTAAGTCATATCAGTCGGTTACCAGTGACGTCATGTCGCAACGGTCATTCACCAGTGACGTAACAGTTAACCACCTCACCACTGACGTCACATCACAACGGTCAGTCATTAATGATGTCATATCGCAGCAATCACCAGTGACTTCATGTCGCAAAAGTCATTCACCAATGACGTCAATTCGCAACGATCAACTACCAGTGACGTCACGTCGCACCAGTCAGTCATTAATAACGTTATGTCGCAACGGTTAGTCATCAGTGACGTCATGTTGCTAAGGTTAACTAGTGACATCATATCGCAATGGTTAGTCACTAATGACGTCATGTCGGTGTTGAAATGCAGACGATGAAAGATTACGCAACTTTGGTGCTTCTTTGCCTATATTTTTGAATTGTACAAAAAAGAAAAAAGGTATGTAAATAAAACAAATATATAGATGAGTACAAAAATGAAAATATATGCAATCGACTTCACTTGCTCGTTCTGAGTAACTGATACTTTCTAGTTTAGTATACGAAGCTAATCCTTCTAGCAAGCTAACCTAGTTCTCAAAGATTCATGTGCACAAGCTTAAGATATTTCTGAGAATCTTTTGAGCTGAGATCTAAGTGAATTTGCACATTTCTTAGAAAAAAAAACACGTTTATTTGATCCTACTCCAAGAACTCTCAAGTGTTTCATGGACTTTACCCTTGGTGTGATATTTGCACATGCGCCAGACGTATTAATTATTCACACTGTGTCGTTATTATTGGCAGCTGCCACGTGTCATTTGGCTCTTGTGTGTCGCAGAGTGGTTACGTGTGTCAGGCGTGTCATGTGTATAATGACTTTGCAAATCGACTCGTGATTGTGGTTGTTATTGTTGTTGCAGTTGTGGTGGTGGTGGTAGTGGTGAACAACTCAGACAATTACAGCTTAGTTTAAGATATTTTAGAATTAATCATATGTATACAGTATATATATATATATATATATATATATATATATACATATACATATATATATATATATATATATATATATATATGTGTGTGTGTGTGTGTGTGTGTGTGTGTGTGTGTGTGTGTGTCTGTCTGTGTGTGTCTGTCTGTGTGTGTATGTATATGTATACATGGGTATATATATGCAAATATATATGCATATATATATATATATATATATATATTGTATACATATATATATATGTATGTATATCTATATATAAATGTATATATGTATATATATACATATATATATACATATGTTTTTATCATTTGACAATTTTTGGAAATAGACTCAACCACTGGGATTCGAACCCTTGCCTAGGCGGCTTACGTCTTATAACGCAAAGGGTCGTGATAGCATGGTCAGTAAGGCCTTTGCGTTATAAGACGTAAGCCGCCTAGGCAAGGGTTCGAATCCCAGTGGATGAGTCTATTTCCAAAAATATATACATATATATATATATGTATATATATATATATATATATATATATATATATACATATATATATACATACATATATATTTGTATATATATATATATATACATATATATATATATATATATACATACATACATGCAGGAAAAACACTGGAAGCGTGTGTTCTTGAAAATGCAAGGTTGACCAGGAGAAAAAACTATTAATGCAGAGCGCTTCCGTGTATTCATATCTTCAGTGCAAATGATAAGCAGCATTATTTGCGCTCTGCTTTAATAGTTTTTCTTCGCGGTCAACCTTGCATATATATATATATATATATATATATATATATATATATATATATATATATATATATATATATATATATATATAATATATATATGTATACATATATACATACATATATACAGTCCAACATACATTCATATGTATATATATATATATATATATATATATATATATATATATATATATATATATACATATGGGTGTCTATATATAACCACATATTTATTGTATGTATCTGTATTTATGTGTACATATATGTATGTGTATATACATGTATTTATGGCACCTTGACGTGGTGGATAGGCTTGAGTGTCTTCATGATTACAAAACCTATGTCAATAGAGAGGAAATTTCTGCAGGGCCACCCATATCAAACAGGTTTTGTAAGAAAGATCAGACAAAGAGCAGTTCAAACACAGTCGCAGGGCCCACTGCTAACTGGAACGTCTCTGATGGCAAACAGGGAAATTCCTCATAGATATATGGCGTACCGTCATAATGACGGCGTGGACCCCTAGGCACCCTATAGATATAGGATATAGGACTTCACCGAATATAATGAATAAGGTGACACTAGAAAAATATCTCACCAGAAACCAGTTGGCACGGAAGTGAGATTACTGCCGACCCCCCTTCATAGCAAATATGAATATCACAACCAAAACAAAACCGGGCGTTCCTGTTGGATCATCGTCTCCTAAAGGTCCAACCGCATTGCCTCGTGTGCTTCCGGGCAGTGTGTCACCGAATGTGAGTAAGCACTGTCCAAACAGATCCAAGTCTTGAACATTAAACAACTTGAAGAAAATGAAGATCTATACTTACAACGTAAGAAGTCTCTCAGAAGACTACAGACTGGAGAGTTTAATGGAAGAACTAGACAACATCAAGTGGGACATCGTAGGACTGAGCGAAGTTCGAAGAGCGGAAGAAAAGCTGATACAATTACAAGATGGTCACCACCTGTTCTACTATAGAGGTAAGGACAAAGAAAGTTCTAGTGGAGTAGGATTCTTCACAAACCGAGAGGCTGCTGGTAACGTAGTCAAATTTAGTAGTTTATCGGACAGGGTAGATTGGATTGTGATTAGGCTGTGCAAAAGATACACTCTAAAAATACTTCAGGTTTATGTACCAACTTCACAGAGTTCAGACGATGAAATTGAGTCGTTCTATGATGATTTAAGTCAGGTAAGGGATCAAGAAAAAAGTAAGTACACATTGGTAATAGGCGACTTTAATGCTAAAGTGGGGAAGAAGATGGGAGATGAGACGTGCATTGGTAAGTTTGGAGTAGGTGAAAGAAATGACAGGCGAGATGTTAGTAAATTTTGCAGAGAACTACAACATGAGGATAATGAACACTTCCTTCCAAAAGCGTGTAGGTCGTAAATGGACGTGGAGAAGTCCAAGTGGAACAACAAAGAACGATATAGACTTCATATTAGGAGATGAGAGCAAAAGCATTAATGTTACGGTGATAAAGTCAACATAGGTAGTGACCATAGAATGGTAGGTTGCACAGCTAAATTTAATTTCAGAGCCGAGAGAAATAAACTAGTTTTAAAAAAGAATATCAGCCTTGCAAAGGTTAAGGATAATAATAAGAAATTTAAGTTAGAAATTAAAAATAGATTCGAAGCTCTAAGAACTAACGAGGGCAGCGTGGAAGTTATTAATTTGAATTTAGTGGATAGCATTAGGGAATCGGCAGAGAAAGTAGGAAGTACAAAAAACATTAGAGAGAACAAATACTCCAACACTACAAATCACATAATTAAAAGAAGGACCATGCAGATTAAAAGTAGGAGAGACGAAATAGAGAGAGTAGAACTAAACAAGCTTATCAACAGAGGGCAGAGATTAGAGAAAAGAAAGAGAAACATGGATGAAATAGAGGAAAGGTAAAAGTATTAAAGTGACCGAACGCAGACATGCTTTAGGTAGACAGCAAATGATATGTTTGAAAGATAGAAATGGAGAAATAATTAAATGTAGAGACAAAATGGTAAAAAGAGTAGAAAAGTTTTACCAAGAGCTTTACTCGTCGAAGACCGTAGTTGAGTCAGTAAATTCATGTGTAGACGTTAGTAGTGTAACATATGAATCTGTTTTCCCTAAAAAAGCGTAGACTCAGAGGTGACTTGATACAGGTCTTTAAAATTCTAAAGGGAATTGACAAAATCAAAAGTGACCAAATTTTTACATTGAATGAGAATCAGACAAGAAACAATAGTCTCAAACTGTCCGGAAATAGATTCAATTTGGAAGTAGGTAGAAACAACTTTGCCAACCGTGTAAATGAATGGAATAAACTTCCTGCACAGGTAGTGCAATGTAGTTCAGTTCAAAGCTTTAAGAATCATTTAGATAAATACCTAAGTAAGATGCTGTAATGATTATAATTTATCTTATATTATTTGTTTTTGTTTTGTTATCATTTGTCTGTCTGATTTTCATTTATTATTAGTTATATGTCAATTTATTATTATTTACTATTTACCTGTTTGTTTATTGTTTAACTATACCTATGTATTTATTTATGTATTTTATTTGTTATTTACATTATCATAGTTTTTATTTATTGTTTTATTATTGATATGATTTTTTTTTCGCATCCGATCTAGATATGGATCAGAAGGTCTGCTGTCGACATGCTCCGCCTTTGTAATACTTTGTAATCTTTTGTACCAGAATTTACAAAGGAAGAAGTAGAATTTGCTCTAAAAACTGTGAAACGAGGGAAAGCACCTGGGGAAGATGGTATATCGATAGATCTGAGGAAAGATCTATCGAGAAGTTCACAGGAGACGTGGCAGAAGATGGCACGGTCGTGTGAATCATGGAATGCTATGAAGGAGGCCTTTGTTCAGCAATGGACTCGGGATGGCTGATTTGATTGATTGACTGATTATAGATTCAGAAATCTCCAATATCACTGGTCAACATTTTTTTTTCTCGAAAACTAAAGTAGATGAATTTAATGGGGTGTTTTTATGCAAAACTCAGATGCACAGTATGTCCGAAATTTGTCTATCAGGCATGGTTTTCACTATGGTATAATCTAATTTTGTAATAACTGGATGTCTTCATTTAATGTATCAGGATTGTATTACTAGTTTACTGACCTTTAAAACGTAGTAATAATTTTTCGTCAATATTTTGCTTCTGGAACGTATCTTTTAAGTGTCCAACAGTAATCATTTAGCATAGAAGGGCTCCGCTTTGCTTGCTGCTGAATTTCTATGTTCAAAAGGTTCCGTTGAAACTTCTCGCCGTACCTATCACTGACTGCACCAAGATAAAAAAAAAAAAAAAAAAAAAAAAAAAAAAAAACCAAGTGAGAGAGTACAAGTAGTGAATTATTAGGCATATGTATCCCCTGAAGTTTATGTATGAAAACAATAGGACTTAAAAAAAAAAAAAAAAAAAAAAAAACTTGCATCCTTGCATGGTCGTCATGCAGCTTTTTCGACTTCCCTAAGCACTTGGTTGAGCTTTAGGTCTCCCATCAGTCCCGTAATCTGTGGTCTTACAAAAATACCTTCCTTGATTTTGCGTCATTAACTCTGAGAAATTTATTTCTCAAATATGCGAATCCTTGCCATTTTTATCTATACTCTTGAAGAAATTGTTCTTCAACCCCAGCTTAATACATAAAGGAGTCAACCTAGCTCAGGATCAACAAGGGGAGTATTAATAACATTCTTCTCGCCTGGAACCAGTGGTGGCTTTGGGCATGATTTATTTTTATAGCGACTTTTTCATCCCAGCTATCCCACTCCCAGGGGAAGCAACAAAACTTAGTGTAACCCATCTGCATTCCAAGTAAAATTGCCACAACCTGTAGGTCACCACAGATATTCCACTTAAATACCTCATATGTTTCCTTCATGAGAGTTGCATGAGCCAGAGGAACAGATGGAAACTTATATACATTATGGAGATTACTTTCAAGCTGACTTTGGAAAAAGTCATTAAAGAGCCATCACTCATTTGTCTTACATTCGTGACCAAATTGCTCCATAATAGACTGGACATCATTGTAGAATAGCAGACCGTCTACAAAAAAAAAAAAAAAAAAAAAAAAAAATCTCGAAAACATAATGGCGATCAGCCGATTTCTGTGTTCATAACATCAAAGGAGAGGAGTACACTGGATCACAAACATTATGGGCGATACAAAAATTTCGAGAAAATATTTGGATTTAGGATGCAAAAATACGGGAAGACTAAGTTTCCTTTTTCTTGTGACAAACTCTTTGTTGACTAAATTTCATAAGACTTAAACTTTGGAAACATTTCAAATATCGAAAAAGGTTTCCGGTATCGGGGATGTCTAGTAACGGAAAACATGTATGTTTTTCATTATCACTGATAAATAATAGTCTACCCTTCATCATTATCATCACATTCATCATCACTATAGTCCTCGTTATCAAAATGATCAAACGATTAAAATTCGTTATCATACTGTAATTCTCCTTTTGAACACAATCCTAATATTCTTTTTGATGTTACCAACGCCATCGACAGCAATTATGACTGATGACATTGGATCGGCCGTAGCATTGTAATTCGGAAATCTAGATGATAATTTACAACGTGCGAGATATGCCCTAGTTGGGCTTTCATTTGTTTAAAGTGATGGGCGCTATTTTGAAGTTGTTTTTCACTGCTTCCTCCAACACCCCCTCAAAATTCCCTCTCCAACACTTACTCCAAAACTCCCTCTCCAACACAGCTTCCAGCACTAACTGTAAGATTACCTTGAACATTTCCTTCAACATTTTCTCCAGTATTCCCTCCAACGCTTCCTCCAACGCTTCCTCCAATGCTCCCTCTAACACTTCCTCCAGCACTTCCTCCAACATTCCCTCCAAAACTCTCAAACAAGCTCTGCCCAACACTTCCTTCAAATTTCTCGACCCAACACTTACTCCAACACTCCCCTAAAACTCCCCCCCAACACTACCTCCAAAATTCCTTCCCCAACACTTCAAAGCTCCCCCTAACGCTTCCTCCAGAATTCCCTCTAATATTTCCTCTAGCACTTCCTCCAATACTTCCTCCAATTATATCTCCAACACTCCCTCCAAAACTCCCTCCAACGTTTCCCCAACACTATCTCTAACACTCCTCTAACACACTCCCTGATACTCCTTCCAGCACTCCTCCAACACTCCTCTAACACTCCCTCTGGTACTGTCTCAAACACTGTCTCCAACACTTTCTCCAGTACTCCCTCAGAACCTCCTTCCAACACTGTCTCCAACAAATCCTATGCCATTTCCTCCAGCTCCACCACTTCCTTTGCCGATTTGTTCTTTCCCCGCCACTTTCTCCACCACTTCCTCCACCACAAACATCTTCCACCCTCAGCGCCGTCTCTGGTCCGACGAAGAGGAAGAGGAAGAGAGGATGAGAACGATGATGAAGAAGCTGCTGATGGGGTTGTTGGCATCTGGAAAACGTCAACATCAACACCAATACTAACAGCAGACCGTGTCACCTCCAACATCAACACCATTCTCAACGCCAACACCAACACCAACACCAACACCAACACCAACACCAACACCAACACCAACACCAACACCAACACCAACACCAACACCAACACTATCCTCTGGGATCTTGGGTTTCATGTTTATTCCACAGACCTTCAGTTATGACAAGAACTCTGTCATCTTGTTCCCCCTCCTTCTCCTCTCTCCCTTCCTCCGACCCTTTTTCCTTTTTCTTACACTCCGCCTCCGGGAATAGAAATTCTTGAGGGAAGATGAGCTCAGGTCCTCCTTTGCAGGACAGCCGGTCGTTTCTCCAAAGAGGAGAAGGAAGAGTATCTCGAATTCTCTTCGTCACGAAGCGCCTTCAGGAATGCCTGGGTCTTTGTTGTCGTCTTCTGAAAACACACACACACGCACACACACACACACACACACACACACACACACACACACACACACACACACACACACACACACACACACACACACACACACACACACACACACACACACACACACACACACACACACACACACACACACACACACATATTTATTCATTGCCTTCGAAATTAATCCAGTCAATGTGGTGTCGTCCCTCCAGCTGAAAAGAAGCGTCTGGCTTTATAATGAAAACGAGTTCAATAAGGAAGGGGGGGTCATTGCAATGGCGAAGGGGTTGTATATGTGTCTTTTATGGCATGAGGGGACGGAGAAGAGGAGTCGCCGATTAAGTGAAGCGGCCTTGTTGTGGATATACTGTGCCTTGCTGCATTGCTTCTGACCCAGGGCACTGGGCGGGATACAGGGATGACCCATCATCCATGAGGAGCTAAGATGAGAGGAAGGAAAGGGTGGTGGAGGGGAGTGGAATAGGTGGGAGTAGGTACGTGCATTTGACTTGGCTACCTTCCTTATAAAGGGGAAAAAGCTCTTGATATATTGGTTGATAGATGAATAGATAGATCTTATGATTCAGCAC
>NC_134787.1:65056715-65067011 GCF_046742065.1 Oratosquilla oratoria
TTCCTCCTTTGAGTGAGAAGTCAATTATCATGTGCATTTTGTCCGTTAGTTCATCTGTACACTCTTTCAGTATCAAAATTGTAATTCCATCCGGCCTTTGTGACTTTCTGATGTCAAGTTTTTTTTATTTGGTCCCTTGTATCATTATGTGTCACCGTTATTTCTTTTATTTCGGGGATCTTCCTCGTTGTCCCTCCTCCCAAATTTGTGAGCTTTCAATTGTAAATACAGACCTAAAATGCCTGATCATAACTTCAGTCATTTCTATATCATCTATATATTCTTTATTTCCTTCGCGCTGTTTCACTATATCATGTTTGTCTTTTAGTTTATCATATACTTATCTGTAAAATAATTTAGGTTGGTCTTTGCATTTACCTATTATATATTTTTCGTAGTTTCTTTTTTCCTCCCTTCGTATATCGACATATTCGTTTCTCAGTTTGATGTATGTTTGCCATTTGGAATTTTTTTGTCTTTTTTCATCTTTTCCAGACTTCGTCTCTTCTATCTCTAGCCTCACTACACTTTTTTGTTATGTCAACACTTTATGTAAAAAAAAATGTTGTGTGCATATTTATCTCCTCCATTGTATTTTTCTTTTAACATATTCAATTTCTCTTCCATCTTTGTCTCTTCATTTGAAAAATTTTCCCAGTTAGCATTTTGAAAAAGAAAGAAAAAATCAAAGTTTTACAAAGTCTGTGTTGTTGTACATTAATCTTCCTTCTCTATGTCTCTCATTTTTTCTTACATCATTTTCTTCTTTTAGTTCGAACTCTATTAGTATGTGATCACTCTTCCCAATTGGTGTCTTGTAGTTTATTTTGTCCACGATTTCAGGCTCAGATGTGAATATTAAGTCTAGTCTCGGCGATTCTTTATTATTTCTATATCTGGTATTTTCCCTGACCCATTGAGTCAATGTATAATCAATGACCATATCCATTAGAATGTTGCCCCTGAGTTCCTCTCCACCTTTTACTGTCGTTTCTTCCCAATTTATTTCCTTTGCGTTAAAGTCAACCATAATTACTATGTTTCCTCCATCTATCAGTAACTCTAATAATGCATTCTTTGTGTCTTCCAGTAATTTGGAATGATCACTATCAGACCAAGCCTGTGTTTTTGGGGGCACATACACTACTATAATTTTTCTACCTTTCATATTACTATTTACAACTTTAATCATAATCATTTCCACATTATATTTTTCTTCTGTTATCTTTGTCACATTTAAGCTCTTTCTAGTTAATAATATGACTCCCCCACCCTGTTCATCCGTTCTATTTTTCGCCCAATGTTTGTATAGACCTTGTCCCACTGTACTTGATGATAGAATACCTTTCAATTTTGTCTTCACAATTCCCATTATGTCTGGTTTCTCTAACAGATAGCCGTTTAGTTAATTTATTCCAGAAATCATACCGTCCATCTTTGTGTATGCCATCTTTTACACTCTTTTTTGTTTTATTTTTCCTTTTTTCTGACGTACCATTTTCTCAGCCTCAAATCCAGTACTCTCTAAAAAAAGAAAAAGAAAGAAAAAGAAATCTGTCTCAGTTCTTCTTTCGTTTTTTTCATTAGTTTCATTTCTTAGTGTTTCAACCTTTTCTATTTCCTCATCGCTCATTTCCTTTTCTATCCACACATTTCTGTAATTTTCACTGTAAGCTAGTTTTGCCGCTTTCGATAACATCTCTTCAGCTACATTTGATTCCTTAGTTTTGTTTTTAATGGCCTATAGAGTTTTTTTCTAGAGCATGTGCCCATCCTATGCACCTCGTCGATTTCTTTGTCTAATTCTTGGCCTTCGTCCTGAACCGCTTCCAAAATTTCCTTCGCAATTTCTTTCTCTTCTTTTTCTCTTTGGTATTTATAAACATTGTGTTTTTGTACCATAAACCACAATGCATTTTTTTTATCCACTGTGTCTCTCCCCTAGTTTTCCCGTTCTTTAATTACTGTTTTTGTTGCATTTTGCTCTACCTGCTGTTGTACTATTTCTTTGAAAGTTATTTTCTGATTTTCAAGTTCCTGTTTCCACTGATTCTTTATTTCAATGAGATCCGTCTCTTTGATTGATTCTCCCACTTTATCGGTCACTGCTTGTATTTGCCCTTTGACCTCTTTCTTCAGTTCCTCGTTTTTCTTTCTTTAGTTTTCTATCTTAATCATAGTTCACTTTTTAGGTCATCTATCTCTCTGATTATTTCCTCGTTAGTTTTACGTAAATTTGTCATCTCTTTGTATAAGGCTCTATAATCTGTTCTCAGGTCTTTTAATTCCTCCATCAAGTCGTTTATGTCTCCATTCCTTAGTACAGTGCTATACCTAGTTTCTTTTTCTGTATCCATAACTTTTGCTCTTGCTCCTCTTCCTTTTTGGAATCCCGAAAAATCATTGCTATCCCACCTTTGAGCAGTCTTCGGGGAGTCGTTTAGACTCGTCCTCTTCGGTGTCATACCCAGTGGCGATTCCACTCTACTCATATCCAATCCTCTCATCGATGGTTCATTATTTCTTTTGTCTTCTTTTCTTTCCTCCATTTCGTGCTATACTATACTTTACCAAAACTGAATTTTACACCTTACGGGTCACTCGATTACATAGTTCTTTCATTCCGACAATAACAATAAGGCGTTTCCTTGATTCAAGCGTCAAAGCGCTAAGTCGGAGCTCATGTGAGTGTGTGTGTGTGTGCCCGCTTGTTTGTGTAGGTATATGTGTGTGTATGTGTGTGCGTATGTGTGAATGTTTGTGTGTGTCTGCATGTGTCTGTGTGTGTACGTGAGCGCGAGTGTGTGTATGTGTGTGTTTTCGTGTGTGTGTGTGTGCATGTGCGAGTGTATTTGTGTGTATGTGTGTGTGTGTGCGTGTGATTCACCATGGTCTTGTATCACGTGTTGGACTCGTGATCGACACTTATTTACCTCCCGGATGAGAGCTGAACTCGTATGATCGATCTATGGGTAATACTGTGACTTTACAACCACACATTCCCCCACCCCCCAACTCCCCGCCCACGAGAGTTTGAGTAACAACCCGCAGCACAGTGATACTGAAATTAATTCAGCCCTGGGCGGGATGTGTGTGTGTGAGTTTGTGTGTGTTTATATGTGTGCGCGCGCGCGCGCGCGTGTGTATGTATGCGTATGTGTGTGTGTGTATGTATATGCGTGTGTGTATGTGTGTGTGTGTGTGTGACTGTATTTGTGTGTGTATGTGTGATTCATCGTGGTCTTGGATCATGTGTTGGACTCATGATCAATAACTATTTCCCTTCCCGAGGAGAGCTCAATGGGCAATGCTGTGACCTTACACGCACACACACATCCAACTCCCCGCCCACTAGAGTTGGAGTAACGACTCGAAGCGCATAGATACTGAAATTATTTCAGCCCTGGGAGGGATTCGAACCCGGACCGGCGTAGTGGCGGCCACGAACGCTTCCACTGCGCCAATGAGTCGTGTGTGTGTGTGTGTGTGCATGTATGTCTACATGTATAAGTGCGTGTATGAGAGAGCTTGTGTGTACATATAGATACTCACGCGCACACACACAGATACACACACCTACACACACACATTCACACACACAAAACATACACACACGCATAAGCATACATACACACACACACACACACACACACACACACACACACACACACACACACACACACACACACACACACACACACACACACACACACACGTAAACATACACACACATACATACACATACATACACACACGCACACACACACGAACGAACCACTCAGCTGTCAACAGCTGTCAACTAGAGTTCCGTAGGCTGCCGAATAAGACGAATATTTTCAACAGTGCAAGGAAAGCAAGAGGCCGGGGTTGTAGCCTACTGAGTGGGAGGGGGAGCACTTTTGTTTGCCCAAAATGATCTCTGTGCAGTGTCTATCGTGAGGAAATGCAACGGAACCAAGGCGGATCAGGAGAAAATGGCGACGAGTTTGATTTGAATGTCGACATAAACGCAGAGAACTCCGGAGGCGCTATACCGAATCTAAATGTAAATAGAGGCTTTGAAATCCAGAGGGATTGGTAGATTGTGCGGCGATGACCTATTTTCTGGTTTTGGTAAGTACGAAAAAAGAAATTTGAGTCGAATCATAGACATGGAATGGGAGATGAATATTAGTAGAAACTCGTGGGAGAGAGAATTCATGGAATAAAGGAAAGTAGATTGTGATTTTAAGGAAAGACTATTTTGAAGTCAATAAGAGAGGCATGTGAACAAAGAAGAAGAATTCCGAAATAAATAACGAGTTAAGTGAATTAAAAAAGGAACTAATTGATGTTGAATGAGAAAATGAAAAGATGGAAAACAGTGATACTACCAATAGCGAGAATTTAAAAAAGGTAGTTCACGAAATACAAACAATGTCTGAAAGAATTGAAGAAAACTTAAGATATGGAATGAAAACAGAGAAAACGAAGAGATAGATTTTTATGAATTAGTACAGCAAAAGATGTAGGAAAATGCAAAGGACACAAAGATTCAAGTACATACATATACCAAGGCTTTTTCCCCCTTCCAAGGGAGGTAGCCAAAAAGGGAAAGGCATAAAAACACTCCCACCCATTTCATCCCTAAATACACTCCACACCCCTCCCACCCTTCCTCTCATCTGAGCACCTCCTGGATGACGGGTCATCCCTGCACCCTGCCCACCGCCCTGGGTCAGAAGCAGTGTCGCAAGACACAGTACATCCACAGCAAGGCCGCTTCATTTAATCGGCGACCCCCCCTCTCCGTCCCCCTTTGCATATAAGGAGAGGACGGGGAGAAATCCCTTCGGGCTGCGTCAAAATTTACTCACACATACTACCCCACCCCCCACCCCCCCGACCATTCCTCCTCATGCAGTCACAACATCATCCATATACAACCATTCTCCACTCACCTCTGTCTTCCGTCCTCTCCCTTCCTTCCTCAACAGACATTCCCCTCTTCCCCAAAGCCCCCTTCACCCCATCCATCCACCTCATCCTAGGACGTCCCCTCATGTTCACTCCCTCCACATCTGCCTTCCATACCTCTTTTACTAGTCTTTCTTCACTCATTCTTTCCATGTGTCCAAACCATCCTAATATTCTTTCATCAACCCTCTCTCCCAAATCCTTTGTCACCCCTGTTCTCCTCCTCACCTCCTCATTTCTCACTCTATCTAGCCTAGTAACCCCCACCATACTTCTCAGACACCTCATCTCAAACACATTCAAACTCCTTCTCTCTTCTTCTCTTATGTTCCACGTTTCTGCCCCATACAGTGCTGTTGGCACAATCACTCCTTCATACAGTCTCCTCTTCGCATCCATTCCCAAATGTCTATTCCTCATTACACTCTTTAAACCACCAAGGCATTTACTCGCTTCTCTCAATCTACATTCTACCTCCACCTTCACTCCACCTTTTCCTGCTACACTTGCACCCAAGTATCTAAAACTATCCACTTCCTCCAGTCGCTCTCCCTTAATGTTCACTTCCAGTCTACTGCCACTTTCACCCCTTGTACATCTCATCACCTTACTTTTACCCACATTTATCTTTAGCTTTCTTCTATCACATACTCTCCCAAACTCTGCCACCAGCTTCCTCAATCCCTCCTCTGACCCTGCCACAAGCGCAGTGTCGTCTGCAAACAACAGCTGGCTCACCTCCCACTTTTCTCCATTTTCTTTAACCATCTCCAATCCCTGACTCACTACCCTAGCATTCACCTCTCGCACCACCCCATCCATGTATAAGTTGAACAGCCAGGGCGACATAACGCATCCTTGACGAAGTCCCACCTTTACTTCAAACCACTCACTCTCTCCATTTCCAATCCTAACACATGCTCTACTACTCACATAAAAACTCTTGACAGCTCCCAAAAGCTTTCCTCCTATCCCATAAATCTGCATAACCTCCCACAGTGCCTTTCTGTCTACCCTATCATAAGCCTTTTCCAGATCCATAAAAGCCCAAAAAACATCCTTCCCCATTCCTATAGCTTTCTCACATATCTGTCTTACCACAAAGATCTGATCTACACAACCTCTACCCGTCCTAAATCCACACTGTTCCTCACCAATTACTCCTTCTGTTCCTCTCCTAATCCTCTCAATTAAGATTCTCCCATAAGCCTTCCCTACTACACTCAACAGGCTAATCCCTCTGAAATTACTACATTCACACTTGTCCCCTTTTCCCTTGTAAAGAGGAACTATACAGGCACTACTCCAGTCCTCCGGTACTCTACCCTCTCTCCAGCAAACATTAAATAATCTCACCAACCAGTCCACCATCACTGAACCTCCCTTTTTCAGACATTCTGCATGACATCCATCCAGACCAGGTGCCTTACCTGCTTTCATCATCTTTACAACTGCCTTCACCTCATCCTTCCTTATTTCTCCTCCATTCTCCTCACTCATCACTCTCATTTTCTTCGTATTTCCCACTGCAGCTATCTTTCCTTCCCTATCCTCCTTCACATTCAGCAACTCCCTAAAATATTCTGCCCATCTTCCCCTCACTGCCATCTCTTCCATTATCAACTCTCCATCTGTACCTTTTACCTTTTCTTCCCTACTTGATTCGCCTCCTCTTCCTCTCTTAATTTCTTTCCAAAACATCTTTTTATTACTTTCAAAATTTTCTGTCATACTCCTACCCCATTTCACATCTGCTCTCCTCTTTGCCTCCTTTACCTTTTGCTTTACTTCTCTTTTCTTTTCTTTGTACGTCTCATATGACTCCCCTGTCCTCTTTTGTAACCAATCTGTGAATGCTCGCTTCTTCTCTTCTACAACCTTCTTTGTTTCCTCATCCCACCATTCACTACCCTTTCTTCTATTTCCCCCTGTCCTTCTTGTTCCACACACCATCCTTGCACACTTTAAGACTCCCTCCTTGAACCATCCCCATTCCTCCTCCACACCCATCTCTGCTCTATCCTTTAATCCCTCCCACTCCTCCTTCAGCTTCTTTTCGTACTCCTTCTCCTTTTCCTTTTCATTCAAGGAGTTCACTCTAAGAACCTCCCTACCTTTTGTCCCTTTCCTCCTTCTCCATCTATCCTCCACTCTCAACTTACCTTCCACCAAAAAATGATCTGATATTCCCCCACCCTCTCCCCTTAGCACATGTACATCCTTAACTCTTCCTATCATAATCCTATTTACCACTACATAATCCATTAGCGCTCTATCTACCACCCTTCCCTCCACCACCCTCTCCCATGTGTACTTATGCTTGACTTTCTTCCGAAACACTGTATTTGCTATCATCAACTCTCTTTCTAGACACATTTCCACCATCAACTCTCCACTACGATTCTTTCCTGGAACTCCACACTTCCCAACCACTCCATCGATTGGACCATTTCCCACTCTAGCATTAAGGTCTCCCAGTACTATTACATTGACATTTCTTCCTAAACCCTCTATGCACTCATTTAAATCTATCCAAAAGGCCTCCCTTTCTTCCATGCTCTTCTCACTGCCCGGCCCATATGCACTTACAAAGACCCACATCTCCTTTCCCAGTTTGACCTTCATCCACATTATCCTTGAGGAAACCTCCTTCCACTCCACTACCCCTTTACCTATCTCCTCACTTACTAGAATAGCCACCCCTTCCCTCCCTCGCCCTCTCTTCACTCCTGATAACCTCCCACTTACACTCCCAAACATACACTCACCCTTCCCTTTCAACTTAGTTTCACTCAAAGCCAACACATCCAACTTTCTTCTCACAAACATACTACCTATCTCTTCCCTTTTACTCTCATCTGTACCACATCCACGCACATTAAAAGACCCAAACCTTAGGGTGCTGGCCCGAGGCCCGCCAGCACCCCTTATGCCTTTTCTTTTCATTTTAGGTAATTGCCCCTTGGGGCTACAGGGAGAAGGATGCCTAGTCCCTCTCCCCGTCCCTTTCTTCTCGCCTCTTACGATCCAAGTGGGAAAACTTGGTGGCAGTATTCTTTTCCCCCACCACAAGTAATCAAAGAAAAAGCCAATTGGGTCAGAGACACAGTGGATAGAAAGAAGTGTATTTTAGTATATGGGGTAAAGGAAAACATAGTTTGGTTAGGTACTTGAGAGAAAAAGCAGAAAAAGTAACGGCAAAAAAAGTTCTAAAAGAACTACAAGACAATGATCAAGCAGTAGAAAAAGAAATAGAAGTATATAGAATTAGACAATATTCTAAAGAAAGAAATCGACCCCTAAAGATAAAACTAAGACCACAAATGGTAGCAGAAGACATACTGGCAAAAACAGATAAGTTACAACAATATATGGATAAAAAGATAAATAAATGTTGAGGAAAGAGAAAGAGAGAAGACACTGAGAGATGAAGCTAAAAAAAAAAAAAAAAAAAAAAAAGAGAAAAGAACGGAGACCGAAAGCAAGGAGTTCTATTGGAGAGTCTTAGCTATGAGAAAATGGTACCCCAAATTAAGCGAAAGGAAAGGAAAAGAAAACGGGATGGAGAAGAAAAAGAATTAAAAGTGGTCTATACTAATATAGACGGACTAATTTCAGGATTGATTGAACTAAATGATTACCTGTCAGAAGAAAAAACAGACATAATGGGAATTGTGGAGACGAAATTGAGTGGTCCACTGCCACCAAATAGTGTTGGACATGGGTTATATGATTATTGGATTAAATACGGAAACGAGAAACAGGGCGGAGGAATTTTATTTTTGGCCAATAAAAACTTAAATGTGACGAAGGTTACAGAGGGTAAAAACAGCGTGGAAATGATCGTGATAAAAGTTGAAGACAGGGACATGAAAACTAGAAAGTTTGTGGTGATTTATGTGCTCTCAAAAACGGGCTCTTGGAAAGAGGGCGAGCATTAAAAAATGTTAGAAGATACAAGGCATTCATTAAACGAATGATGGAGGTAACCTCGTTCATATGGGAGATTTTAACTGCAAGGAAATCTGTTGGGAAGAAATGACAGTGAAAGGCGGAGAAGATCTATGGGGAAATGAATTACTTGACATGACTATAGAACATACAATGACACAATGACAAAAGTAATGAAGAACCGTCGAGACTAGATTTGATATTTATAACAGAACCTGAAATTGTGGATAAAATTGAATAGAAGACACCATTTCGAAAGAGTGACCACATACTAATAGAGGTTAAACTAAAGGAGGAAATATATATAGAGATAAATGAAAAATACAGAAAAGGAAGACTGATGTACACCAAAACGGATTTTAGGAAACTTAACAATTTCCTTCAAAATGCAAATTGGGAAAACTTTTTCAAGGAAGAGACACAAGTGGAAGTTAAATGGATGACTTTGATGGAAATTTATGGAGTGAAAAAATATGTACCAAGACATAAATAGGAAATGGTGCACATTAAGTGCTGGCTTAACAAAAGATGCAGTGAGGCGATAGATAGAAGAGATAAAGCTTGGAAAAGATGAAAAAAAAAACTTGGGAAGTGAAAGTGGCAAATACATATCAACAATAAAAATGAATATGTAAAAGTACGCAGAGAAAAAAAAAAAAAAAAAAAACGAAAAAGACACCAAAGAAAAATGTATAGATCAACCCAAACTATTCTATAGATATGTGAATGGTACACTTAAAAATAAACAGAAAATAGTGAAACTACGCCACGGAAATATAGAATATACAGAAGATTTAGAAATGGCTGAAGTTATGAACAACCACTGCAAGTCTGTTTTCACTAGAGAAAAAGCACAGTATTGGGACAAAAGAATTAAAGTGCGATCATCCCCATGAGCTAAATAACAATAACATAAAAAGAAATAATGGATCAACTAACGAACCATGATGTCAGAAAATCACACTGCCCAGACGGAATTGCAAATTGGATACTAAAAGAATGTAAAGAAGAATTAATGGACAAAATATATAACATAATAAGTTGCTCACTCAAAGAAGCAAAAATACCAAAGAACTGGAAAAATACCAATATTGTAACAATACATAAAGGAGGAAACAAAGAAGAACCAACAAATTACAGACCGGTCTCCCTTACAAGCACTGTAGCCAAAATTTGTGAAAAAATGACTAAGAATTGATAAATAAAACACCTGGAAGAACACAATAAACCGAAGACAATTTGGATTCAGACAGAGATCATGTGCCACAAACTTAATTTGTTTCTACTCAAGATTAATAGATATACTACAAGAAAGAAATAGATGGGCTGATTGTCATATGAGGAGAGACTGGTTAAATTTAATTTCCGACTTTAGAATAGAGAAGAGAA
>NC_134787.1:65075011-65077511 GCF_046742065.1 Oratosquilla oratoria
GACCCAAACAAGGTCATCATATTAAGATACCAGGGCGGGACTCGTAGTTATGGATTTCAATTAGACAAATTTCTATTTAAGAAGTAAATAGGTAAGAAATGGTCTACTAATATAGTAACCATGTAGTGAGCGCTGAAACTATCGGTTGTTTTAAGAAAATGTTAGATAACTTTATGGATAGGGATGATAGGTGGTAATGGACATGGACTGCCTTGTGTAGGCCTTATGGTCTCTTGCAGTCTCCTTCATTCTTATGTTCTTATATACATATACACATACATATATGACCCTGAGACTCTGTATGACTTCGGAGACTCTTCTGAAATTCTTGAATGACTTCGGAGACTTCTGAGATTCTTGAATGACTTCGGAGATTCTTCTGGGATTCTTGAATGACTTCGGAGATTCTTCTGGGATTCTTGAATGACTTCGGAGACTTCTGAGATTCTTGAATGACTTCGGAGACTTCTGAGATTCTTGAATGACTTCGGAGACTTCTGAGATTCTTGAATGACTTCGGAGATTCTTCTGGGATTCTTGAATGACTTCGGAGATTCTTCTGGGATTCTTGAATGACTTCGGAGATTCTTCTGGGATTCTTGAATGACTTCGGAGATTCTTCTGAGATTCTTGAATGACTTCGGAGACTTCGGAGATTCTTGAATGATTTCGGAGACTCTTCTGGGATTTTTGAATGATTTCGGAGACTCTTCTGGGATTCTTGAATGACTTCGGAGACTCTTCTGGGATTCTTGAATGGCTTCGGAGACTCTTCTGGGATTCTTGAATGACTTCGGAGACTTCTGAAATTCTTGAAAATTGGAGACTTCCGAGATTCTTGGATGACTTCGGAGACTTCTGGGACTCTTGAATGACTTCAGAGACACTTCTTGGATTCTTGAATGGCTTCGCAGACTCTCCCAAGACTGACTGAGACCTTGAGACTCTTGAATGACTTCGGAAACCCCTGAAACGAAACGACTTCGCTGTGGAGACACTTTGGGGGTTGATGATGAATGGAAACCGGATAAAAAATGGCGCGGAAGAGGAGGAGGAGGAAAAGGAGGAGGAAGAGGAGGAGGACGACTCCGTTCTGAATGACTGCTACGGTAGGAAGATTCCAAGGACGAGGTCCGAAGACCAGATGGCCTCGAGAAGAACTCGAGGCCAAAGCATTCATCCTCAGGGACTTTATTTAGTACCAGCATTGAATGATTATAGGTCATCGCAACTTCATGATCATTGTCATTATCATATTATAGATAGTGTAATTGATATTATCTTCGTAATTGTAACATTGTGAATTCATTTGAAGCTCGCTGACCTACGAAAGACATTTTTTCTTTTCTTTTCGTTCTTTGAAAGACGTAATTGTGAATTATTCTCTTATAGAATTGGGAGAATAATTAGAACAACTAACGGTGTTATTCTTAAAAAAATTATTTTCTTATATAGATCTTATATAAATCCCTGGAAGGGAAAGATTTATATAAGGAAAAAAATATTTTTAAGAATACCACCGTAATATTCTTACGGTAGTTTTCTTAAAAAAGAAAGTCTTTCCTTATATAAATCTTTCCTTTCCCAGGATTTATATAAGGAAAGAATCTTTTAAGAATACCACCGTCAGTCCCATCACGAATAATTAAAACAACTCAGTCCTGTCACCTTTATTCAAACATTTACTAGACAATATTTAAATAGAGGAAGAGCATAGAAAACTCCCAAACTCGAGATTATAGAATTACATAAATAATCTCTCTATCTTAGAGTATATACCAAAAGTTTTCTTTCCCCTTATAAGGGAGGTAGCCAATAAAATAAAATGAAATAGAATAAAATTGAATAAGATAAAATAGATTAAGATGATATAAATTAAGACAAAATAAGACAAGATAAAAATCAAATTAGATTAAAAAGAACAATATAAATTAAAACAAAATAAGCTTAAATGAAAATAAAATTAGATAAAATAAGATAAAATCAAAGAAAACTAATCTTAATCTCATGGGAGGAGGTGTTTGGATAGATCGCGCAGTCGAAGAAGATAAGAACATAAGAATAAAGGAGACTGCAAGAGACCATGAGGCCTACACTAGGCAGTTCCATTTTCATTACCACCTGTCATCCCCATCCATAAAGTTGTCTAACCGTTTCTAAAAACAACTGATACTTTCATTACTCAATACATGGTTACTAAGTCTGTTCCATTCGTTGATTACCCTATTAGTAAACCAATTCTTGCCTATTTCCTTCTTAAATCCAAATTAGTCCAGTTTAAATCCATTACTGCGAGTCCTGCCCTGTTGTCTTAATATGATGACCTTGTTTGCGTCACCCTTGTTAAAGCCTTTGATCCAGATGAAAGACAGGAAGGTGGCGATGTCGGTGCGTACCGTAAAGTAGCATTAACGAGTTTGCGCGTTCGAGACAGATGCGAGTTACGCTGTGAATCAAAGAAAGCGAATTGTGATTAAGCCCTTTTAGTCAAATTTGGTGA
>NC_134787.1:65087511-65100011 GCF_046742065.1 Oratosquilla oratoria
ATATCAAATAACATTCTATGTAAATTGTTGAGAAAGTAAAATAGTTTGCTATAGTGATTTGACGGCGGAAAAAGTGTTGGAGGTTGGTGGTATCGCCGATGAGTCGGAGGTCGGAGGAAAATTTGCCCAGTGTGATAACGCCTTTAATCGTTCCTTTCCACACTTGTCTTGCCTTATCACACCCATACATAACCCCCATACCTTCTTCACCCTTCCAACGACGGTTCGTATACTAATCCTTATACGTAACCACCCATACATTCCCCATAGATGAATCCCCATCCCCATTATCATCCTTCTCCCCTTCCACTGGTCCCATCGGGCGTTGTCCTCCTCCTCCTCCTCCTCCTCCTCCTCCTCCTCCTCCTCCTCCTCCTCCTCCTCCTCCTCCTCCTCCTCCTCCTCCTCCTCGTCGCCGTCGTCGTCGTCTCATTACTCAAAGGATTTGCCTAATCCTATTCAATGTTTTGTCGTTTTACGTTTCCTGATGGGTTGTGCATTCGTCCTCTTAATAGATCAGACTGTTTTCCCCTTATACGTTGGCGGTGACGTTATCCCTTCCGGAAGTCTTGCTCACCTCGTTTACGCAACCCGACGAGGGATGGTGAGACCACAGCGGTCAACCACAATACAGACACTTTGGTGTCTTTCTCAAAAAAAAATATATATATATATATATATATATATATATATTCTTCTAATGCTTCTGACCTAGGGCAGTGGGCGAGATGCAGGGATGACCCGTCATCCAGGAGGAGCCAAGAAATGAGTGAGGGAGGGAGGGAGGAAAGGGATGGTGAATGGGAGTGGAGTATGTGGGGATGAAATGGGTGGGAGTGTAATTATGCCTTTTGACTTTGGCTACCTCCCTTGTAAGGGGGAAAAAGCCATTGGTATATGAATGTATGTACGTATGTATGATCAGGACATTGTAGTTAGTATAATATAGCATAATGAATAGAATGGAATAAGTGGACAAATTTTAATAAAGAAACAAGTACACGAATAAAGGAAATGAATATATAAATGGTTAGGTAAATAAGTGATTCGCAATTATAGGACACCGTAGTCAATAAAAATCTAAATGAATGAATGAAACATGAATAAGTGGATAAAAATATAGATAAATGAATAAATAAATAAGTACAGAAAAAGATAAATTGTTAGATAAGTAATGACACACAACCGTAGGACACCGTAGTCAGTAAAAGGTAGCTGAATGAATGAACTAAATGTATAAACAAATGAAAGATGTACATAGATAAATAATTAGTTAGATGAATAATTGGACAGACAGATAGATAGGTGAATAGATAGGCAGCTCAGTAAAGTATCATATAATGAGATGAATATGTGATTATGTAAATTCTAAACAGAATAATGTTTATAAAGTGAGTCAGTCACCAGATTGAGAAGATTGAAACTCCATAGTGAGATCTTCCCACAGCCGCTTTCTTCATCTCAGGCGAAAGAAGCCCCGCCCTCTTTTATCCCCTGGCCAATCAGGACCGCCCTGCAACGGTTCTCCCGTCACCCAGTATGCGCCATTCAGCCTAAGCGCAAACTGAAACGCAGGCGACACAGGCGACACAAGCAACGCAGCACAGAAATGATGAAGTCATCTAGAAGCAGTTCAAGTGAGAGAGAGAAGTTCAATCTGTACTTCAAATCAGCAACAGGAAGTCTGCATTTGTTCTGCGCTGCGTTGCCTGTGTCGTCTGCGTCTCAGTTTGCGTTTAGGCTCGTACATCCACGTGATTGGTCAGGAAAGAAAAGGGGTGTGGCTTGTTTCGCCCGAGAGTGTTGTGATGAATATATACATATCTCCTCCATTCATTTATTCCTTTGTACCTTTTATGTGACGCGTGATGGTCTATTCTCCCAGCGAAGAGCTCTCAGGAAAATCTCGTTCCAACCCTTGAATATGATTCAGTGTAACTTTGTAGCGTGGAATTTAGTGAACCATGCCCTTGGTCCAACTCACTGGCGGAAAGGCTCGAACTGTCGTCACCTCGACCTCCGCCGCAAGTAGCGACGCTCTAAACCGCACGGCCAACGAGTATTCTTGAATTTAGATAAGAAAAAACAAGTTTGTTTTGCTCAACATGGAATATATTCTTCCTGTGAATCAGTGAATTTAAAATAAAAGGGATTTCTTAGCGGTGAATGTTTGTGAATACAACAGGATCTGAAGATTGTACTTAAACTGACAAATGTGTATACATTGTGACGAATGTGGATAGGAGGTAAAGGGAACACGGGCTGAGGGAAATACTTTTATTCCTGACTAGTTTCGCCTGAGTGGCTTCTTCAGAGGAAGCCACTCTGGCGAAACTAATCAGGAATAAAAGTATTTCCCTCGGCCCGTGTTCCCTTTACCTCCTATCCACATTGTACTTAAAGTTAAATTCCAAATTGACAACTGGATTTTTGGGAGTGAATGGTACTCCAGGTTGACATACCAGTCTCATACTTCGGGGACTTATTATTATTATTTTTATCCATTTATCAGAAGAGAGAATCTATCAAGACGATTTTGATACTAAAACCTATAGATTCGGTGGCGATTTTGTAACGAGCTACATATAAAGGAAGAGGTCGACAAGGGGCCATTTGGTCCATAACGACGTTGTATGAAAAAAAATCTTTCATTTTACTGTCAAAGGAATATTCTCTTCGGTTAGGGAAGAGCATCGTCATGATGAAGACTCCGGTTCTTTTGACTTCGAAAGCTCCGATCTCAACCAAATATGAAGCGTCCGGAAACAGAGGGGCATCCCCGCCCATTGGGGGGGAGGGTGGGGAGGGGTACTTGAACTGTTGGGATATCCCATACAGTCCATACACCATCCCAAGCCCCATCTCGGAAGCCCGGGGGAGGGAGGGAAGGGGGGGGGGGTGATGCCGGGAGGGGCTCAGAGGCGGCCGGCTGTTTAGCCCCGTCCCATTCCACATGGCACGGAGATTGGATTAGGGAATTAGGGAGCAAAAGGCATTCGTGGTAGAACAGATGTAAGCACACACAACAAACGCGGGAACTAGCGCGTTCGTCTACTGTGGAAGCCCGGCCGACCGCGCCTTTGCCGTGGCCCAGATGCCGAGTTCTTTGACTGATCGCTTCGGGTACTTGTGCAAGAAAGTGGGAGTGACGTGGAAGAACGGGGAGGAGGGAGTGGGGGGGGGGAAGGACAGCTACTCCCACTCCCACTGAGGCTCCCTAGGGGTGCTCAGGGGGAGCGGGGAAGGTGGGGGGCAGAAGAGAGGGTAGGTTAGTCTTTGGTCAAGTTGTAACAACCGCGCGGATTTGTCCAGAAGACTCACGAAGACTTCAGCCGAATACAGAATCCTAAGGACCTCTTCACACAAGCGGTTTGAACCGCGTGGAAACCGCGGCGATACCGCATAGTCAAGGAAAACCTGGGCGGTTGTGTGTGAATGGCTCTATTGAATTACATTATAAGACGGTTTCAACACGGCGATGTACTTTAGAGTTCTTTTTATGGCGAATGTAAAACTATGCTATTAAGGTGACGAGTGGATATGTATATATATATATATATGATATATATATATATATATATATATATATGTATATATATATACATATATACCATGAACTCAAGGAAATCCCAGACTATCCACACAGACGTGACGCGACAAAGACATATGCGCTCACAAAAAAAAAAAAAAATACGCATCACACATACATTCCCAGACACGTGCGAGCTCACATACACACACACACACACGTACACACATACACGCACACACGTACACACGTACACATAACGTCCGCGCTTACGCACGCACGGTTATAGGCAGATGGGCACGGCCGTTGTCGTCCCGAAGACCGAGCAAACGGTCCCCCTCCAACCGCCTTCGTTGGCAGCTGTTGGAGGGCGATCCTGTGAACGGGTTCTCATGAAGGAATTCGGGAAGAGGAGGACGAGGAGGAGGAGGAGGAGGAGGAGGAGGAGGGACATGGAGGTGCCTGCATCCGAAGATCCTAGTCCTTGCTATTTCGTTGTTGGGGAAGATGGAGAGACTGAAAGTATGTTGGTGTTGTTTTTCCATGATGGTGGTGGTGAAGGGGGGAGAGGTTAGAAGTGGGGGTGGTGGTGATGGTGGTAGGGCTGGTGGTGATGATGGTGGTGGTGATAATGGTGGTGGTGGAGATGTTGGTGGTGAAGTGTTTGGTTAATGGAGGGGATATTGCTATCACTCATCACTATTTGTCTTTGTGTTATGATTATGATTAGTATGCATAACAGGAAAACAATTGAAGGGAAATGCCATTTAACGATAGATATATGAGAACATGAATAATTTAAATATATTTGATTTTATTCTTATTATATCAATATGTATGAGATGTGTGTTTGTGTGTGTGTGTGTGTGTGTGTGTGTGTGTGTGTGTGTGTGTGTGTGTGTGTGTGTGAGTGTGATCTCAATTTGCCTAATTATAACATACATGACAGACACTTATTCGTGGGTTTATGTCTGTAAATCTCCCTCATAATCTTAATGCTGTTGTTTTTTTCCGGTGGCTAATGTTTGTTTTCCAGTACTCTTAAGCACTTTACCTCCTTCCGTTTTCTGAGTGCTTTATGGCCTACTTTATAGTTTAGTAAGAGTCTCCTCCTCCTTTTGTTCGTTTCCAGTATTTGTTGTTGTGGTATTATATACTTTGAAAATTAGTTTTCTACTTCTAGTTACATTCCTACATTTTTTTTCCTTTTTTAATTGAAATTAATTTTTCACATCTGGTTGCATACATACATCGCCTCTAAATTCCTACTTTTTATTTTGTTTTGTTTATTCATTTTTTCTTATTTTATTATTATTATTATTATTATTATTATTATTATTGTTTATTATTATTATCATTATTATTATCATTATCATTATTATTATTATTATTTTCTATTATTATTATCATCATTATCATCATTATCATTATTATTATTATTATTATTATTATTATTATTATTATTATTATTATTATTATTATTATTATTATTATTATTATTATTATTATTATTATTATTATTATTATTATTATTATTATTATTATTATTATTATTATTATTATTATTATTATTACTATTACTATTTTTTATGCATTGAAATAATTGACCACTTTTTCTTGCATTCACATATCCTTAGGAACTCCTACAGCAATTTAAACAATATCCATCATCGTCAGCAAATAGACCGGGGTAACTGCTTGTTCTATCCATCATATCATTAACGTAGATCAAGAACATAACTGGCGCCAGTAATGAACACTGTGGGACTCCAATGGTTACTCCCATCCAGTATAACATCCTGTCCTTAACAGCCGGCCTTATTAATCTGTTCTTTAAAAAGGTCTTTGTCCAGCCTTTCTTTTCAAGGTCATTTCCTTTGTCGAATATTAAATACATAATGCAAAATCTTAGTATTCCTTTTTATTTGTATTTTTATTTTATCTTCGTGAAATATTTCATTTTCGATTCGATGATTTAATCTTTGTGTCTTACGTCACCATTAACAAATATATATATATGTATATATATATGTGTGTGTGTGTGTGTGTGTGTGTGTGTGTGTGTGTGTGTGTGTGTGTGTGTGTGTGTGTGTGTGTGTGTGTGTGTAATTTTTTTCCGAGTCACCCTTCCTTGCTGGTATATCGTCCCCTCTCAGTTATGTTGTTTATTTGACCCACTGTGTCATTACGTTGTTCACAGTTTAATCTGACGATGCACAACCCCCTGATTCACCTCCTAACAATTGAAATCACCCATGAAGGCCGCACTCTTATTTTTTATTTATTTATTTATTTATTTCGTTTTTTTATAATTTCATTTGTTTATTCATTTACCTATTTGTTTGTTCATTTGTTTATTCATTTACCTATTTATTTGTTCATTTCTTCATTTATCATCTATAACAATATCTCTTTACCCTCAGCGTTGCTCATTGTCTCAGGAACATTCACCGCTGCTTCGTTTCCCTTCCCAATTCCATCCATTGTCATTTTCATTTATATAATTCACCTTAATATTTTTCTTCTATCATCACACCTCTTTCTTCTTATTCCCTCTCTCTCTTTTACGCAAACTGTATTTCCCATCTCCAATTTCGATATCTATATATCTCTTTAACTTGGTTTCAGCAAGACGCTTTATATACCTAATTTGTATTTTTTCAAACGGTAATTGATCTCTAACTAAGTGGATATTAAGTATTCGTTTATGACACTTTCAAACTATTGACTTATTTTTTCCTCAGTTTCCCAACTTCAGTGTTATTTCTCAGTTTCTGATCTTCTTCTGTTATGTTAATTTGTTTGTTGTTGGCGTTGCTTTTGCTGCCTCCTCTCTCCTATACTCACGCAAATGCAGTGACCAACATCACATTCAATTTACTATATTTGGTTCAAGCTTTTGACTCGCCCATACACACACACACACACACACACACACACACACACACACACACACACACACACACACACACACACACACACACACACACACACAATCGCACACAACTCGATGGCGCAGTTGGTAAAGTTCCCGGCTGCCACTACGATGGTTCGGGTTCGAATCCTGCCCACGGCTGAAATAACTTTAGTATCGCTGTGCTGTAAGTCGTTACTCCAACTCTCGTGGGAGGGAAGTTGTGTGTGTGTGTGTGTGTGTGTGTGTGTGTGTGTGTGTGTAAGGTCACAGCATTACCCATAGATCGGTCATATATGAGCTCTGAGCTTTCTTCCGGGAGGTTCATAGCTGTCGGTCATGAGTCCAACACGTGATCCAAGACAATGGTGAATCACACACACACACACACACACACACACACACACACACACACACACACACGCGCGCAAACCCAGCCTCACACACACACTCGGTGGTACAGTTGGTAGAGCGCTGAACTGGGAAGTAGAAGTGCTCCCAGTAACCAGTTCGAATCCTGCCCAGGGCCGAAATTATTTCGGTATCGCTGTGCCTCGGGTCGTTACTCTGATTCTCGTGGGCGGGGAGTTGGGTGTGTATGTGTGTGCAAGGTCATAGCATTACCCATAGATCGGACCTACGAGCTCTGAGCTCTCTTCCAGGAGGGAAATATCTGTCGATCACGAGTCCAACACGTAATTCAAAGACCAAAGACCAAAGACCAAGTGAATACACACACACACACACACACACACACACACGCAAACCCAACCTCACACACACACACACACACACGCTTCGAGTCGTTACTCCAACTCTCGTGGGCGGGGAGTTGGGTGTGTATGTGCGCGCGGAAGGTCACAGTATTACCCATAGGTCGGTCATATATATGAGTTCTCTTCCGGGAGGGTTAAAAACTGTCGATCACGAGTCCAACACGTTATCCAAGACCATGGTGAATCACACATACACACACACACATGTAGACACGCACACACACACACACACACACACACACACACACACACACACACACACACACACACACACACACACACACACACACACACACACAATCCCCCCTTCCTTCACTTCGTGGTTTTAACCTGAGTTAAGCCCCCCAACCCCCCACCTGAGGGATCCACCCCAACACTAACCCCCCATCCACCCACCCACCACCTGCAGTCCTTACCCTTGGCGCTAACCGACCCAGAGCCCCCCATCCCCCCCTCCTCAGCCCCCCTTACCCCCTCCTCCCCCCAATTCGCTCTTCATTCAGAAGATTCTCCTTCAAATGAATAGAATGCATTGTGTGTGTGTGTGTGTGTGTGTGTGTGTGTGTGTGTGTGTGTGTGTGTGTGTGTGTGTGTGTGTGCGTGTGTGCGTGTGTGCCTCCTCGAGTCTCTCTCGATGTTGATGGCTTAGAATTAAAGTGTATTGTGGTTGATGAAAATGTATATCTGTTCACTGGGACCCATTCAGTGTTGTGTGTGTATATGTATATGTATATATATATATATATATATGTATATATATATATATATATATATATATATATATGTATATATATATATATATATATATACATATATATAAGATTTCACACACAACGGATATTCGCCATTTAGAGAAAAATAATTACATAATTAACCCTTTCGCTGTCGGAAGACATAGCACCACGAATATTAACTAAATCACCTAGCGACAGCTGGCATGAAATGGTAAAGGATCACATGGTAAAGAAGGAGATAGATAAGTTTGTCTTGAATCATCTTTAACCACCTCAACTCGTTTTTTTTTTTTTCTTTTTTTTTTTTTTTTAGAAAATATGAAGGTTTGACGCCTTCGAAGGAATGGGCCCCAGGCTGAAAAGGGTTTTATGGATCGACACCCCTTTTAAGGGTCGTAAGGTGGTATTCTTGAAAAAAAAAATCCTTATATAAATTCTTGGAAGGGAAAGATTTATATAAGGAAAGATTTTTTTAAGAATACCACTGAAAGAATCTCAATTGGTATTCTTAAAATTCTTTCCTAATATAAATTTTTCCCTTCCAAGGCTGAAAAGGGGTCTTAACGGTGGTATTCTTAAAAAATTCTTTCCTTATATAAATCCTTGGAAGGGAAAGATTTATTTAAGGAAAGATTTCTTTTTAAGAATACCAGCGTAAGAATCTTAGGTGGTATTATTGAAAATCTTTCCTTATATAAAATTATTCCCTTCCAAGGATGTATATAAGATTTATATAAGGAAAGATTTTTAAGAATACCATCATTATTTTCATCATAGTCAGATAACTCATTGAGTCTAGGTCCAACACAAAAATAGATAAATAGATAAAAAATAGAGAAAAATAGATAAATAGAATAAAACACTTTTTTCAACTCGAACAGATGAAACCCACGCAGACCAAAAATTAATTAATTAATTAATTAATTAACTAATAATTACGTCAATAGATAAGGAAATTAGATGACAATGTTGACCATACTATGAAAAAAGATCCCCCCCAAATATACCCCCAACAGATTCCCCCCCCAAAAATATACCCCCCACCACTAACCTCCCACTTGACGCTCTACCTCCCCCATCCCCCAACATCACCTTGTTCCTTACAACCCCCCTTTCCCCCCACCCTTACCTCTCCCTCTCCTCCCCCCTCCCCCCCGTCCCCCTCCCTGTCCACATCTTCCTCGCCAACAAGGCCCCTGTTCCTCCAATACGGTGACGATTTTATTTTTATTTTTATTTTTTTTATGAGCAGACGATTTTACTCAGGTCAGGAACTGAACCAGGGTCTCAAAGTGGGGTCTCGGTCCATTGCGGACCCCCTGGAGTGTCAACTGCGTTGAAATCTCCCGGGTTTTTTTTAGCCATCATCAAGTGCGGGGAGTTTGTCGTCGTCACCGTGTTTATGGACGACAGGAACCGGAAGCGGGACTGATGGTGATGTTATGGTCAGTATTTGTTGGAGTTCCTTCGATCCTTTGCGGACTCCGTCTTGCGTCACCGCCGTATGTCGTCCTTTGTTACCAAGTTAGACAAGGCTAGTTAGGGAAGGGAATAGGCAATTACTGGTTTACCAACAGGGTGGTTAAAAACGGAATAGATTTGGTAACCATGTAGTGAGCTCTGAAACAACTGGTTGTTAGTGGTGATGGGAATAGTTGTGGTGGTGATGATGGTGGTGATTGTGATGGTGTTGGTGATAGTGATGGTGGTAATAGTTGTGGTGGTGAGGGTGTGGTTGTGGTAGTAGGGTGGTTGCAGTGGTAGGGGTGTGGTTGTGATGGTAGGGTGGTGGTGATGATGGTGGTGACAGTGTTGGTGTTGGTGATAGTGATAGTGGTAATAGTTGTGGTGATGGTGAGGGTGTGGTTGTGGTGGTGGGGTGGTGGTTGGTGCGGTGATGGTGAATGGCAGTAGTGTTGGTGGTGGAGGAGGAAACAGTAAAGGGAGAGGAATGGGGAGAAAGGAACATTATGAAGATGAGGAAGACCGATATTAAGAATTTTTGTTCGTTTTGTATCAATCGTATTAAACGCCTCGACAAAGGCAAGCAACCTAGTTCGCGAGGAAAGTGGCTTAAATATAAAAGAACAGAAACATATTTATGTTGAAAAATGTGAGTCTGAGTGATAGAAGACATAAAGTGAGACGGATTGTAAGATAGATCAGTCGCCTCCTCAAGGAAGAAAATGACCAAATTGCATCACTAAAGAAGCACTGAGTACAGTGACCCCAAATAAATATCTTTACTAAAACTCTTGGTTCAGTTATTTTCTTTACACAACTATGACCTTTGTTGTCAATTATTTTCTAGGTTTTTCTTGTAACAGTATTTACAAAATAAGGTATTTTCCTGGGTATAGAAAATATGTAGATTTTTTTAGGTAAAAATATTTATGTTTTGATTATGACAACTATAGAAGCGGGCCAAGATTATTGACAGCGACTGTATGTAGATATGTAACTAAACAATGCAACGACCCGTTACAGCTCGGTAGGGTTTGTAATCGTGATTGGTAACCATGGGATTTTCAGATTGGCGTGTTTCTGTCCATACATAACATATCCACCAGCATACGCACAATGGACGGTTGGACATAAAAGCCGCGTTAATTTTTTTGTCTGTATGAGACAAGGCGTTTCATACTTCCCCTGAAGCCTCGTAGATACGAGGCTAGTTTAATACCCATCAGTGCTAGCTGCTGCAAGTGAACTTGCCCGGCAAATAAGTGTTGACAGTAGGATAGTTTGGAGGCAAGTTGACTGTCTGTTCACACTGGGCAAGTAGAGGGTTAGTTTACAAGTCACTAACACTAGCGGCTACCAAACTAGTCCCGTCTCGATGAGGCTTAACATCGGGTTCTTTAGTTGACATTAAACCCAGTCTTGTCGGTATGTCGTCATCTCTAGATCTTGTCGATTCTTGAACCCATTGGGTCACCACGTTATTCATAACAATATATGACGGAAAATGTCATTGTATATATATAAATGATAAGTAATGTTAGAAATATGTGTGAGGAAATTATTTGTTAACTTGACGCGTTCAGCTTCGATCCCTTCTCACAAATAACAACGGTTTCAGCTCGATTCCCAACGGCCCCTGTGAAATGCTACTTGCCACGGATGTCATAAAACATGAGGCAAAGGTGGTGATTCCTGTCGCAGGTAAGCTCTTTTTGATGTGAATTTTTCTTCACTCGTGTGTGTGTGTGTGTGTGTGTGTGTGTGTGTGTGTGTGTGTGTGTGTGTGTGTGTGTGTGTGTGTGTGTGTGCGTGTGTGTGAGTGTATGTGTGTGTGTGTGTGTGTGTGTGTGTGTGTGTGTGTGTGTGTGCGTGCGTGTGTGTGAGTGTATGTGTGTGTGTGTGTGTGAGAGAGATTCACCATGGTCTTGGATCAAGTGTTGGACTCGTGATCGACAGCTATTTCTCTCCCGGATGTAAGCTCAGAGCTCGTATAATCGATCTAAGGGTAATGTTGTGACCTTACACGCAACACACACACACCCACACCCAACTCCCCGCCCACGAGAGTTGGAGTAACACCCCTCAGCGAAGCGATACTGATATTATTTCATCCCTGGACGGGAGTCGAACCCGGACCGCCGTAGTGGCAGGCGAGAACTCTAACCACAGCACCACGAGGTGTGTGTGTGTGTGTGTGTGTGTGTGTGTGTGTGTGTGTGTGTGTGTGTGTGTGTGTGTGTGTGTGTGTGTGTGTGTGTGTGTGTGTGTGTGTCAACGAACTTGAGACTGAGTGTACAATAACAGGGTATAGTACAAAACGAATATCATTTATCACGCGAAATCATCATTGTTATGTCCAGATTGCAACGATAAGAACACAACTGGAAGGGAGAAGTGTGTAGGTCGAGAAAGGAGGTAGAAGAGGGAATGTTCAACAATGACCATATGGGTCATAATCAATATGTTTACCGAAGGATTTTGGCTCTTAAGGTGAGTGTTGCCTAGAATGGAACAAGTTCGTTGTAAGGTGACTCGGATGAGTCACAGGGAAAAGAGAACGATGACGGAAGACATGGGGCCGGGGGTGGGGTGGGAGGGGAGTAAAGGTGGCATTTCTCGCTAGCATGCTACTTGCTTTTGCTATTTCGTTTGAGTAGAAATGACTTCGTTTAGGATATTCTAGATTTTCGTAAGATCGTCTCAGCAATGTGTCTAACATTCGTATTCTAGTTATTAATTTCCTTTTAGTTCGTCTGAATGACGCAAGAGTAATTTGACATTTGAAAAAAAAACGTCAACGAAGAATCAAAAGCAAGTAGCATGCTAACGAGAAAAGCCTAGTGCGCCACCACCTTAAGGAGGGGAGGGGGATTAGATCGTGAGGAATCCCCCCCTAGGCTAATGACCCCCCTACCATCCCCCTTCCCCACCCCCCTCCTCTCGTATCATGACATCAGGTCACCCTTGTAAATGATGCACTTGGCTTGCAATTACCTTCATTTGCTGCGTGCGAAAGTCTGTCTAATTGAATTCCTTTTTTGTTTTGTTTTTGTTTTTTTTTTACGATACAAAGGAGAGCGACA
>NC_134787.1:65105011-65122511 GCF_046742065.1 Oratosquilla oratoria
TCTAACTTGTTCCAAATATCTATTACTCTGTGGGGAAAGCTGTTCTTTTTCAGATCTCTTCTATAACTGTCTTTCTTGATTTTCTTTCCATGTCCTCTTGTATTTCTATCATCCCATTTTATTAGGTCCTCTCTAATAAAATGTGTGTGCGCCCGTGTGTGTATGTGCGTGTGTGTGTGTGCGTGTGCGTATGCATCACTTCGTGTGTGTACAAAGCCTTGTAAAATGCTGCATTAAAGAAATATTTCCCGATGGAATTTAACCAAAGGAAAGGAATCCAGCAGGGAATTTTCGAGAGCTAACCCTATAAAGTTTTCAGAAGAAAAATAAGATTTATCTATTTATTCATTTATTTATATATTTATTTATTTCGAGAGCTAACCCTATAAAGTTTTCAGAAGAAAAATAAGATTTATCTATTTATTCATTTATTTATATATTTATTTATTTATTTATTTACTTATTTATTTTTAGACGCAAGAGAGGAGAAGGTGGGAGAACAAGAAAGCTTCATTAGAGGAAGTTTATTTATGTTTCAACGATTTCATCCAGAACAAATAAATTTCAGAAAGAGAAGGAAGTCATGGGTGCCTTTTATGGATTTTGAGAAAGCCGATCGAAATTTATCATTGGAACTACCTAGTGTAGGCCTTACGGTCTCTTGCAGTCTCCTTCATTCATATGTTCTTACTGGAAATGCGGAAGAGATATGGGGTGAGATGGGGAAGTATTTGAGTCGGTGAAGATAATGAATGAATAGAGTAATGCGATGCAGCTGTACATTCGGAAGAAAATGTTCGTTGCGGAGTCCAGCTAAGTATATGGATGTGTGATATCACCGGGGTTGTTTAGTATGTTTACGGATGAATTAGAGACCTGGAGAACCAAGTCCTATTGGAAGACCTAGAAAAAGGTGGATTGGTAATATCAAGGAGGCTGTCGAGCCGAGGGGAGCCATCTTGGAAGAAGTTGACTCTTGAGGAATTGGATTGGAACGGATTGGAGAGGCTTCGTATCGACAGGACTCCGGCCCAAACGATTGGATGGTGAGCAGGTGAATGAGCAGGTGAGGAACAGATGAAGGGATAAAAGAATTAATATATGATCATAATGAAATATAAAACTCACTCACTCTCGGAGAAAAATAATGGCAGAATTATTACAGAGATACCCGGTGTAGAATAAAATTCTTACCCAATCTCAAGAAAAATATGAACAGAAGCACAGAGATATCCGATAGTGGGCTACAGTTTAATTCTACACATGTACTACCACATCACTTCACTCTAATAAGAACATAAGAATGGAGGAGAGAGCAAGAGACCGTAAGGCCTACACTAGGCAGTTCGTGTCCCTTACCATCTATCCCTATCCATAAATTTATCTAATCTTTTAAAACAACCGATAGTTTCAGCGCTCACTACGTGGCTACTAAGTCTATTCCATTCGTTAATCACTCTATTGGTAAAACAGTTTTTACTTATTTCTTTCTTAATTCTAAATTTGCCCGAAGGAATAGAACAGACGACTGAAAATCGGAGTGGGTGGAGGGGGAGTTGAACGATAACATTTGTTAACGGATGATGTCATGTTGACCAGGGACAATTCTGAAATAAAACGGTCATTTATGAAAATGATGAGACTGAGGAAGAGGGGGACTTAGAGACAAGACATAAAAATGGGAGGAAGTGAAGTAGACAAACAATATAACAGACAATATTCCAGACTGATTCACAGACAAAAAAGGAGGTATAGATCCACCCCGCAGACCAAACAGCGTGACAGACACAGACAGGATTAAGCAAGCTCACAAGGGCTCAGAAATTTACCTTGTGAAGACAGGATGAGGCACCTTAATTTACACTCTCTGGAAAGACGTAGAGTGCGGGTTGATCTGATAGAGGTATTTAAATGGGTCAAGGGCTTTAACAAGGGTGATGTAGACAAGGTCATCCTATTAAGACAGCAGGGCAGGACTGATGTAATGGATTCAAGTTGGATATATTTAGGTTTAAGAAGGAAATTGATAGGAATTGGTTTACCAACAGAGTGATTAACGAATGGAATAGACTTAGTAACCATCTAGTAGTGAGCGCTGAAAGAATTGATTGTTTTCAGAGAAGTTTAGATAACTTTATGGATGGAGATGATAGGTGGTAATGGACACGGCACTGCCTCGTGTAGGCCTTATGGTCTCTTGCAGCCTCCTCCATTCTTACGTTCTCCATCGACCGTCACCTCCTCTGTCCCCCGCTGTCCGATCCATAACGCACTCTGTTCCAGTCACCACTGGATAGTACTTTCAGATGCAAATTACATTTTCTCTGGAGTCCCTCACCCCCTGAGGCGTCTGGACCACGATGCCGCTGTCACACAAAGGACTAAATTACCCGGAAAGTGATGAGAGACGGAGACGTGAATAATCGCTGGAATAAACCAATGCGATTTCATGCATCACGGAGGAGCAACAAAGCGGAATGGTCGAGTTGTCTAACTACGAATGAAATCAACGAGGTAGAGGAAGATCAACAGATTTCGATTTCTCAAGAGAGGCTATGTGCAAGACAGCCGCTGAAATTATGTTAGATTGGCAAAAAATAATGCTAAACCTTTTGTTCTTCTTACGCCCTGTTTTCGTTATATGTTTTATTTGGCATTAATTTGTGGACAAATGTGTTAATTTTAGCATAATTAAGCTGAATCTGGCCTCCCTGCATCTGAGGCCGTGTTGATGTGAAGTAATATCATCTGGGTTCCCTTGGTTAACTCACGACGTCATAATATTTACCGGAGTATGATCAGTGGTAACTACTAAAATTCAAGACACTGACTGCATACTGCAGGCGATGCTCCACAGGGAAAAAATTCGGAAGGCAAATAGGATATGAAAGGTACAGTTTGGATGAAATTAATACATCTAAATGATGCATATTGCAATTATATATACATATGTATATAAACACATGCGAGTTAGAGCGTCGCTACTTGCGACGGTGGTCGAGGTGACGGCGGTTTGAACCCTGCCGCCAACGAGTTGGACCAAGGGCATAGTTCATTAAATTCCACGCTACAAAGTCCTCTGTAAGGGGCACCGTTCTAGCCTCCTGATAGGTGGGAGTTCGCGACCTTAAATCGAATCACATATACTCACACACACACACAAACAAGTATATATATATACATATATATATATATATAGATATAGATATATATATATATATATATTGTGTGTGTGTGTGTGTGTGTGTGTGTGTGTGTGTGTGTGTGTGTGTGTGTGTATGTGTGTGTGTCATTGTGCATTAAATAAGTTAACTATATCCATCCAGTAAGTTGATTAATGTGCATCAAAGAGAAGAAAATATACTGTGTTCATTTACAGTTTGTTATAAGAATACTAGCTCACCTCTTATATTCCAAAGTACCTTAGGTGGATAAAATCGACAGGCCAGAACAAAGCTCGTGAATGACGTTATCGTGTCAAAGAGACAAGTGATAAAAATATCGAAATTGATCAATATGAAGAAAGTGTGAAGATAAATGAAAGAGAAGATAGATAAGATAGACAAAGAGAAGATAGATAAAGCTAGGATAATTAATGTCAACAAAATAATGTACGGATATAATGTATTATTGAAGAGGGTTAGTGAAGGCGCCCCAATGCCACAGAAGTGAGTGAATGAGTGAATGAATGAAAAAAATAATGAGAACTTGTGTCTCCAACTGTACAGCGGCAACACAGGTAGATACCTCGCAATCCCACCAACGAATACCGCAATTACCCGCAGGCGAGTAATGGTAACGATTATAAGAAATGATTACATACCAGGTTAAGGTTGGCCGTTACCTTCAGGGTTACTTGACCGGCGATGGGAGGAGAATGGCGGGAGTGAGGGATGGCCTTACGTATCATCACGGAAATTGTGAGGTTTATTTACTCGCGTGAGACTTGGAAACTGACGAAGGCGATGGAAACAAAGCTAAGGACTGCACAGAGGAGAATGGAGAGATCAATGATGGGAATAACGCTGAGAGACCGAAAGAGAGCAAGTTGGGTGAGAGAGCAGACTAGAGTGAAAGATATTGTGGAGGCGGTGAAAGAGAGGAAGTGGAATTGGGCAGGTAAGTTAGTGCGAACGACTGACGAGCGATGGAGCAAGTGTGTTACTGAGTGGACGCCGCGAGATAGAAAGCGTGGAAGAGGGAGACCAGACAGAAGGCGGAGAGACGAGATCGAGAAGTTGGCAGGAGTGACGTGGCAGAGAATGGCGCGGTCGTGTGAATCATGGAATGCTATGAAGGTGGTCTTTGTTCAGCAGTGGACTCAGGATGGCTGATTTTATTTAATTAACTCGTTTACTTGTTAATACATTAACTAAAAATTCCATGTATGTATTTATCTATTTTCATTTATCTAATTAATTATCTACTAGATTATTTTGTTGTTTTTATTTACTTTTTGCCAAGGATGCAACCGTTCGATCATAAGAACACAAGAATGAAGGAGACTGCAAGAGACCATGAGGCCTACACTAGGTAGTTCCACGTCCATTACCACCTGTTTACAATCGGAGAAGACAATGACTAAACCATAGTCTTGGCGTCAGAACGCGTTATCACACTGGGCTTCCACGGGCTTCACCAGCGTCGACCGTTGAGAGTTCGTTGGAGTAAAAACGACTTCGGTTACAATATTTGAATTTTCAAATCTCCAACTGTCAAATTATCTTTCCGTCATATATAGCAAAGCTGAATGATGAACTAGAGATTATAAACCTATACGAATGTTAGACATAGTGTTGAAAATTTCTAAGAGAATTCTAGATTTTTGTAAGCGAAGTCATATTCTAGTTATTCAGATGGAGGTTGGAGGTAGAATGTCGGAGGAAAAATAGCTCAGTGTGATAGCCTCTTCATTGCGTCAGTAATCAAGCGTACTGATCCTCTTTGTCTTGATACTGATCCCTACTGACGCGGCGACAGTAAAAACGGCCATAAAAACTGATTGCCAAGCAGAAACGGACAACTGACCCCCTCCAATGCATAAATTAAGTCTGTGTTTACAATGCGAACGTATACCTACAAATCTGTTCCCTTTGTATGTACAGGGTTACTAATCGGATTGGATTTCTTGTATTGTGAGTAGGATTAAGTGTTCTTAACTGAGATCTTCTTCCCATATGCTCACGGGGCGGTTTAGATCTTGTCGACTTCCTTCGTTGAGCAAAGGTCACGTGACCGAATTTCAAATTCAAATTCAAAAGGAGATTGTTAAAATATATAATTGGTAAAATATTTTCTTCGAATGAAAGTAAGCATTTCTTCTTTAACCGGGTTGTTAATGTGTAGAATTCGTTACCCTCCACTGTCATTGAAAGTAACACATTAACATTTGAAAATCGCCTATATAGATACTTGGACTCTAATCCGCAAATAAAACATTATCCCTTGCAATAAAAGATCTGACAGACCGGCATTTAATTGTAATTGGATAGAATAGTTGCCCTGTTTTCTTAACTGTAGCTTTGTATAGTAAACACAAACAGCCTCGTTTGGGCCAGTAGGCCTCCTGCTGTTGTTTGTTCTTCCTTTGTGTCGCGTGACCATTTATGGCTGCTTCAAAGGCTTGCGTATATATTTACGAAAGTCGTTTGTCAAAATCAGTAACTCCAAAATAGTATCCTTTTAGTGTGCTATTAGCGTTAACAGAATCGTGCTGGTCTCGCATTCGGGTTCGAATCCCGCACTTCTCTCTGATTACCAGCAGTGATTGTTAGTTAACTGCTCACGCGCAATGGTCAAAGGTGACGGCTTCGGCCGCATCTATTCAGCGCCTCCTGGCGTATGCTCCTCACCTTCTGCCTATGTATGCGTCAGGGGTAACAGTTTCAGAATACAGCAGTTGTACCACACAAATACGGTGATTTCTCGCCGTTGTGTGTGGAAACATGTCTCGATCTAGAAAAAAGAAAGGAAGAAAGAGGTATGGAAAGGAAAGAGCGATGGTGATCATCACGAAAGTGTGGGGAAAAGGTCAAAAATGGCGTATCAAGGGCGTTATGAACAATGGCGGACGAGAGGGAGAGTTCGACTGTAAGTAGATGTATTGGTAAGAGAAGGAACTTTGTTTTGGAGGAGTCCACAAGTCGTCATCATCATCATCATCAGTTGGGGGCGTCATACACCAGGGGACGCGTTGCATCACTCCCACGCCGTCGCCAGTCCCCTCCACGGTCTCTCCGAGCAGGCAAGCTCCCATGCAGACACCCTTCCATCCCACTCCAAACACCTCTCGACAGTCAGGTTCGATCCACTAGCCCCTCCAACCATGAATTCTGTGGACGTCTTCCCCTTCTTCGTCTCCTCCATCGAGGTGAGTAAAAGGAAGATATGGAGAAGTAAATGGAGGAAGAACAGATCGGAAGTCTTTTGCAGTAGAAAGAGGGAGGTACAGAAGGATTTGGAGGAGGAGGAGAAAGGGTGGTTGATAAGAGGACGACGAAGAGGAAGAGGAAGAAGAGGAGAAATAGGAAGAGGATTACCATTGGTGGAGGAGAAAGAGGAGAAAGGAAAATTGGCAAGAGGACGGTAAAGAGAAAGAAGAAGAGGAGGAGGAGGAGGAAAAGGAGGAAGAAGAAAAGGTAAAGAAGAATGTCGAAGAGGCATTGCCAACAAAAGAAGAAGACGGAGAGCTAAAGGACGAAGAGAAAGGAATAATGGAATGAGGAAGAAGAAAAAAAGAAGAAGAAGAGAAGGAGTACCAAGCCCAAGAAGAAAGTCATTTATGGAAACAAAAAGAAAAGAGAACTTGCGAGAGGAAATGAAAGAAGAGGTAGAAAAAGAGGAGGACCGTAGGCTCATATCCCATGCACCCAGCATAAATGAGGGGAAAAGGAGGGAAGAGGGGAGGGTATATGCCGACAGTGAGGACGGGTGGGAGGAGGAGGTGGTGGAGGAAGACCTTGATGAAGACACTAGGACGAAATTGGGTAAGGTAGACCTCAATGAATATTCTAGTGCGAATTGAATGGGGACGAGGGGAAGAAGAAAGGAGGAGGAGGAGGAGGAGGAGGAGGAGGAAGGGGAGGAGGAGGAGGAGGAAGGGGAGGAGGAGGAGAAGGAAGAAGGGGAGTCAATGAACACGTCATTGTGGAAGAAGGGGAAGAATTATATGGTTATACGTTTGTATAATTGGGCTCGTTTCACACGTATCGATTTTTCGCCGTGCGCCGTACACGACACGACGTCGTGCTCTGAAATATCCATTGTTGTCTACGGGCGCTTTCAAACGTGGTCGCGAAGTGTGAAAGCATCCATAGACACCCATGGTTATTTAAGAGCACGACGTCGCGTCGTGTCGTGTGCGGCGAAAAGTCGATACGTATGAAACGAGCCTTAGGTATAGTTTTAAGTGTTATTCTTTTGTTTTTTGTCGTAATTTTTTTGTTATTTTTTCATTCGTTTCATTAATTTATTATTTTGTATTAATGTGTCTAGCAACTTTCAGCATGAAGGAAATTGTCTAACATGGATATTCGCTCACCGAGCGGGTTAGAGCGTCGCTACTTGCGGCGGAGGTCGAGGTGAGACGGCGCGGCGGTTCGAACCCTGCCGCCGGCGAGGTGGGCCAAGGGCATGGTTCATTAGATTCCGCTCTTACGAAGTCCTCTGTAAGAGGCACCGTCCTAGCCTCCTGATATGTGGGGGGGGGGGAGTTCATGACGAATCAAATAAATATTTTTTCATCAAAGTTAGAACTGAGCGTTGTTTTTTTTTAATGAATATATAGATTGATATATTTATTTGCTAATTTATCTATTCAATTTGGGTCAAATGTCTTTCTTTTCTGTTTGGCTATTGGCCTCTAAAACTAAAGTATTAGTATTCTTATTTATTCACCTATTTGTTTATTCATATATTCATTCATACATCTATTCGTTCATTTATTCATATATTTATAATTTCATTTATTATAAATTCATTTCTTCATTGATCTTTGCTTGCTTGCTCATTTCTTTGTTTATATATTCATTTAGTTTATATATTTATTCATTTAACTGTTTGTGCGCTCACCATAAACAAAAACATGTCATCAAATCTGGAACACACGAAAAGAAATACGTGCAATGTATTCCTGTGATGAATGTATTCTAAATGATCGCTCATTCTCTATTTCATTAACCCCAGTGACCCCCGACACTTTTGTGGCCGTGTACCTCTGCAGAACATTTAACCCCTCTCCAGGATATTTGCCCTCATCTCCACAGGACATTTGTCCCCTCTGCAGGGCATATGCCCCCCCTCCGCAGGACATTTGCCCCCCTCCGCAGGACATTTGCCCCCCTCCGCAGGACATTTGCCCCCCTCCGCAGGACATTTGCCCCCCTCCGCAGGGTATTTGCCCCCTATGTAGGACATATGCCCCCTCTGCAGGACATTTTTCCCCTGTGTAGGATATATGCCCCCCATCCACAGGACATATGATCCCCTCCGCAGGAAATTTGCCCCCTCTACAGGACATATGCCCCCTCCGTAGGACATTTACTCCCTCTGCAGGACATATGCCCCTCTGTAGAACATTTGCCCCTTCCACAAGCTATATGCCTCTATTCTCATTCACGTAATGTTTTTTCCCACTGAATTTGCGTTACATGCGAGACACGACCACCCCAGCACACGAACACACACACACACACACACACACACACACACACACACACACACACACACACACACACACACACACACACACACACACTTCAACCCACGAACCCCACCCTGAATCCACCCTTTCTCCCGCACGATCGTGACAACCCCCTTATGAACCCCTTATGGCCTAACGAGGCACTCCCTAGCGAGCCACCCCGCCCCACACACCCTAACAGGGGCGGGGCACCTAACCAACTCCCTTGCGGACACAGAACAGCTGATTACATCAACACACCACCTGTCGTCCTCTCCACCGACGCTTCTAACCCTTGAGCTATCCCCCCCTCTCCCCCCTCTCCCCTACCTCTCCCCCCCCCTTTCCTTCAACTCGTCTTTCTATCGCTCTATTTCCATTTCCACCCATTCTCCCCCTTTTCCATTTTCTGTGTTCCTCAACGTTTTTCTCCCTTCCATTCCTGTCCTTCTTTCTATTTCCCCTCATCTCATTTTCCTTCCCTTTCCTTGATTTCTAGTTTACTCTCTCCTTTCCTCCCCTCCTTACTCCTTCTCTCCCCTCCTTACTCCTTCCCTCCCCTCCTTACTCCTTCCCTCCCCTCCTTACTCCTTCCCTCCCCTCCTTACTCCTTCCCTCCCCTCCTTACTCCACTCCCTCCCCTCCTTACTCTCTTCCCTTTCCTCCTTACTCCCTTCCCTCCCCTCCTTACTCCACTCTCTCCCCTCCTTACTCTCTTCCCTTCCCTCCTTACTCCCTTCCATTCCCCTCCTTACTCCACTCCCTCCCCTCCTTACTCCTTCCCTCCCCTCCTTATTCCTACCCTCCCCTCCTTACTCCTTCCCTCCCCTCCTTACTCCTTCCCTCCCCTTCTTACTCCTTCCCTTCTCCTTACTCCTTCTCTCCCCTCTTCTCACCTTTCCATTTTCTACACAACCCCCTACCCCATCTTTATTTTGTCTATGCTTAACTCTTCCACCATTCCTCCGTCTCTCTCCCTCCTTTTCTTCCTTCTCTCTTCTCTTCCCTCCTCTCTCTTCTCCTCTCTCCTCGCTTTTACTCGTTTTCCTCTCTCCTTCGTCCGTCTGTCTTCCCTGCCTCTTACATTCTCTCGCATACCCTATCTCTCTTTTTCTGCTGTCTCACATTTTTTGTTAAACCATTTCTTTCTTCGATTCTATCTCCCACATAATCAGTACATATTTTCACCTTTCCTAAACTGTAAACTTTTAAGAATATATTTTATTTCTTTTCTATGCCTCTTGTCTCTCTGAATACTTTTTCTCCAATCTAAATCTTCACAAAATTTCTTGAGTTCTGTAAGTTTTTCCTTCTCGAAGTGTCTTCTTCTTTATCTGTATACCTCTTCTCTTGGTTCTTCGCTTCTTAATGTCGTATTTCAGAGACCCAAAACTCTTTGGTTATATTCTAGTATCATGCAAACACATTTTTATTTATTTTTTTATGAAATGGTTACGTTAGGGTTAGGCTAGGTTACGTTTGGATCGGTTAGGAGTTATTGGATAACGTAAATTTCATATTGAATATCCGTGTTTGCATGGTTCTGGAATTTCACCAAATCTTCTTTTCTTCCCTCTCCTTTTATGCAATGGGAGGACGGAGAGGGGGCGTCGCCGATTTAATGAAGCGGCCTTGCTGTGGATGTGCTGTGTCTTGCGACACTGCTTCTGACCCAGGGCAGTGGACAAGGTGCAGGGATGACCCGTCATCCAGGAGGTGCTCAGATAAGAGGGAGGGTGGAGGGGTGTGGAGTGTATTCAGGGATGGAATGGGTGGGAATGATTTTATGCCTTTCCCTTTTTGGCTACCTCCCTTGTAAGGGGGGAAAAGCCTTGGTATATGTATGTATATTCTTTTCTTCCCGCCCTTTCGGCATGACAGAGGCGCGAAAATTCCCACAGGGATAGAAACGCCAGTAAACTACAGTCCACGACAACAAACCTCACCTTCAGCTTGCCCTACCTTGACCTAATGTAACTTACCCTCCTCCTTTTCCTTTCCCTTTTCTCGCCTACCTTTCCTTTCCTTTCCTTACTCCCCCTGACCTCCCTTGCCCATATTTGCCCTTCGTTGCCCTGATAGCCCTGTCTGGCACTTCCTTGCCCCAGTTTGCCCTTCCTTGCCCATCCTTACTTGCTAAAGGCCCTATCACACTGGGCTTCCACGGGCTTCGCCAGCTTCGACCGTTGAGAGTTCGTTTGAGAGACGTTGAGTGCGGGTTGATGTTATAGAGGTATTCAAATGGGTCAAGGGCTTTAACAGTGGTGACGCAGGCAAGGTCATCATACTAAGACAGCAGGGTAGGACTCGTAGTAATAGGTTTGAAATTGACAAATTAGGTTTAAGAAGGAAATAGGCAAAAACTGGTTTACCAATAGAGTAGGCCTTATGGTCTCTTGCAGTCTCCTTTATTCTTATGTTCTTATGTTCTTATGTTCTTATGTTCTTAGAGTGTCTAAGAAATGGAATAGACTTAGTATCCATTTAATGAGCGCTGAAACTGTTGGTTGTTTTAACAGAAGATCAGATAACTTTATGGACGGGAATGATGGGTGGTAAGGGACATGGAACTGCCTAGTGTAGGCCATATGGTCTCTTCCGATCTCCTCCACTCTTATGTTCTTATGTTATTAGTCACCAGTTTATCCTCCTTCGCTCTTATTTACTCAAACTCCCCCCCCTTCCCCCCCCTTTCCCCCCTTTCCCCCCCCCCTCCCTCTTTATTTGCTCCCTCCTCACCCTATTAGTCCTTGGGGGTCCTTGGGGTTTCCCCCCGGTCCCCCTGGTCCTTGGGGGTCCCTCCCCCTTCCCCCCTCCCCCCCTCCCCCTCCCCCCTACCCCCTCCCCCCTCTCCCCCTCGCAGACTCTTTCGTCCCAAGAGTTCGAAACAGCTGATTGCTCCGGCACACACCAACTGTCGTTTCCTCGTCCTTCTCCTCCTCCTCCTCCTCCTCCTCCTCCTCCTCCTCCTCCTCCTCCTCCTCCTCCTCCTCCTCCTCCTCCTCCTCCCCTCCTCCTCCCCTACTTCACCTCCTCCTCCTCCTCCTCCTCCTCCTCCTCGTCCTCTTCCTCCGCCTCCTTCACCTCTTCCTTCTCTTCCTCTGTCTCCCGTTCCTCCTTTTCTATCTCCCTCTCCTCCTCCTCCTCCTCCTCCTCCTCCTCCACCTCCTTCACCTCTTCCTTCTCTCCCTCTGTCTCCCGTTCCTCCTCTTCTATCTCCCTCTCCTCCTCCTCCTTCTACTCCTCCTCCTCCTCCTCCTCGTCCTCTTCTTCCTCCACCTCGTTCACTTCTTCCTTCTCTTCCTCCTCCTCTTCCTCTGCCCCCCTCTCCTCCTCCTCCTCCTCGTCCTCTTCATCCTACATCTCCTTCACCTATTCCTTCTCTTCCTCTCTGTCTCACTCTCTTCCTCGTCCTTCTCCTCCTCCTCCTCCTCCTCCTCCTCCTCCTCTTCGTCCTCTTCTTCTTCCACTTCCTTCACTTCTTCTTCCCTCTCTTCATCTCCTCTTCCTTTACCCCCCTCTCCTCCTCCTCTTCCTTTACCCCCCTCTCCTCCTTCTCTATCTCCCTCTCCTCCTCCTCTTCTTCCTCCTTCCCCTCCTACACTTCTTCGTCTTCTTTCTCTTCCACCTCCTCCTCTCTTTCGCTTATTCTACCTCTTCATCCTTCATTTCTTCCTCTTCTTCCTCCTTCTCCTTCATCTCCCTCTCCTACTACTCCTGCACCTTCTCTACCTTCTACACTTTCTCCTCCTCCTCTCGTCCTGCCTCTCCCCCTCTTCTTCCTCCTTCTCATCCTCTTCATCATCTCTTCCTACCTCTCTTCCTCTTCCGCCTCCTCCTTTTCTACCTCCTCCACCTCCTCTTCTTTCTCTTTCTCTTTCTCTTCCTCCTCCTCTCTTCCTCCACCTCCTCCGCCATCTCCCTCTCCTCCTCCTCCTTATTCTCCTCCCTCTCCACTTCCTTCATTCCCTTCACTTCCTTCATTCCCTTCACTTCTTCCTCCTTCTGTTCCTCCTCTACCTCTCTTCCTACCTCTCCTCCTCTATCTCCCTCTCCCCAACCTCCTCCTTCTCCTCCCTCTCCCCTTACTCCTCCACCACCTCTTCCTTCTCCCCCACCTCTTCCTCCTCTTCTTCCTCCTCTCTTCCTGATCTCTCTTCAGCTGCAGAACAGGAATCGAGCCCAGGATGGGTATCGGTCCACCAATGCACAACAGCTGACTGAAACCGCTGGGTCTTGATAGGAAGAACAATCTTTATGTTACTCTGTTGAAGGAAAGTGTTTATTTATTATTTTTTATTTGTTTATTTGTATATCTAGCTGTCATCAATTAATTTGTTTCTCTATTTGTTTATTAATTTGTTCATTTATCTGTTTATTTCTTTGTTTATTGATGATGATGATGATGATGATGACGATGGGGGTGATGATGGTGATAATGATGGGAGTGATGATGATGATGATGATGATGATGACGATGATGGTGATGATCATAAAGATGACGACGATGATGATGATCATGATGATCATAACGATGACGACAGTGATAATGATGACGACAGTGATGGTGATCATAATGATGACGACGGTGATGATGATAATGATCATCATCATCATCATGACGACAGTGATGACGATGACGACGATGACTTCGACAAGGAGTTGAATAACAAAAACAGATTAGAAAAAAAAGATAATAACAATAATAAAAGCAATTGCATTTTGTGCAGCCCAATGTCTCCTTGCCCCACCCCCACCCCCCCTTGCCCTCGCCTTGCCCCACCGTGACCCAAAACTACCCACATCCTACTAATTTGTATCTCCCGGGTTCTCTTGCCCCGGGGCACAACATCAGTGGTGGTTTTTCTCCCCCCCCCCTCCCCCTCTCCCCCTCTCCCCCCCGGGCAGAGCCCCCGGATATCTGACGAAGACCAACTGGTCCCATTTCGGCTTCCAAGTCCCTGCCCCTGCCATCTGCCCCCACCCCTGCCCCTAATACCCCCAACCCCCCTACTACCCATATCCCCTACCCCGTCCCTACCCCTAACCCCAACCCTACCCCTTATTACCCCTGTCCCTACTCTTAATATCCCCACCCCTACACCTAATACCCCCTACCCCCTACTACCCATATCCCCTACCCCTACCCCGTCCATACCTCTAACCCCAACCCTACCCCTTATTACCCCTGTCCCTACTCCTAATACCCCCACCCCTGCCCCTAATATCCCCTACACCCCTACTACCCATATCCCCTACCCCTACCCCGTCACTACCTGTACCCCCAACTCTACCCCTTATTACCCCTGTCCCTACTCCTAATACCCCCACCCCTGCCCCTAATACCCCCTACACCCCTACTACCCATATCCCCTACCCCTATCCCGTACCTACCTCTAACCCCAACTCTACCCCTTATTACCCCTGTCCCTACTCCTAATACCCCGACCCCTGCCCCTAATACCCCCTACCCCCCTACTACTCATATCCCCTACCCCTGCCCTTTACTCGTATATTTGGCTCATGGACACTTCTGCTGCCCCTGTCCCCTGCCCCTTGCCCCTATCATTCTACGTCACCCCCTGCCCCCTTTCTCAAGAATCCTACTCCCGTCCTTACTATCCTCGCCTCTGCCCCTCCTTACCCCTGTCCCTGTCTTTCCCTTGGTTTCTACCCCTTTCGTCCGCCTTCTATCCCTGGCCAAAAATAAATAAATAAATAAATAAGAAATAAGAAAATAAAATAAAAATGAAAATTATTGTCACTCGGCCTTTGGGTTGTAAATACTCTCACACATCGAAAATGTTTTCATAATATAATTTCTTCTTGTTGCGGTTAGTTTTTTTGTTATTAGATAAATTGATCAAACTATAAGTTAAATTAATTTCTTCATACGATGGTGGTGATAAAGATATCGTAATGATAATGCTACAAGTAGAAAAATGATAACAACACACATAATGATGATAACTTCTTTATCTAATTTTGACTTACTCCATTTCATCTTTTATATTATTCTTTTCCATCTCATTGTGTTCATTCACTTGTTTATTTTTGTGATTATCCTTCTTTCCTCCTTGTGTGTGTGTATGTGCGTATACATGTATGTGTGCGTGTGTGCGTATACACGCATGTGTAGATTAATAATTCATGTAATTGGTTGATGGTGCTGGGAATTTTGAAGTCAAAAGTTAGTACAATCACTCCTTGAATCTTAATTGCTTTCTCTGGGGTAGAGATATAATATTTAGATGATTTGAGGTCGTTACTGATAATTACACACCAACATTCTTTTCGCCCCCGATTTAATTTCATGAACCAGTCCAAATGAATCTAGAGATCTTTTGTTATTCCGTACAATAAAATATAATCAGTAAATATAGGTTTATTAGATTTAATTCCATTGTTCATTTATATATTTTGTTAACAAAAGTAATACAAGAACGGAACCCTGAGGGACTCCACTCGTAGCATATTTCCAACTATAAGTTTTGATATTGGCGACAAAAGAACATAATGGAGGAAACTCCACGAGACCATAAGGCCTACAGTAGGTAGTTCCATGCCCATTACCACCTGTCATCCCCATCCATAAAGCTGTCTAACCCTTTTTTAAAACAACCGATAGTTTCAGCGCTCACTACTAGATGGTTACTAAGTCTATTCCATTCGTTAATCACACTTTTGGTAAACCAGTTCTTGTAGATTTCTTTCTTAAACCTAGATTTAAGATGGAAATAGGCAAGAACACCTCGTTGTTTAGGATTGATCAACTAATTGGCAATCCAAAGTAGCAGTAAAGAGCGTATCAACAAAACTTTCTTAGAGTCCAGATAAATTCGATCAACAGCATTTCATAAGTGTTGAGATAATTGTGTCGTAAAGTTATAGATGTTGCGCCGTGCAAGAATGTTTACATTTGAACCCGTGTTGATTGTCTTTTATTAATGATTTAAAAAGCTGTTTTTTAAGTGTTGCCTTGTAGGCATGTATGTCTGTGGCTTCTGTTTTTCATGTAATAAGTTCGAGTTTTGACAGATTTAATTCTTTTAAGTTTTTTATATTTTTAGTAAAGTTTTTTTGACAAGTTTTTTGATAAGTTTAGTAAGTTTTATTTTTTGATAGATTCTAATTGGATAGTAATTTGCTACTTTAGAAAAAATTGGATGCCAACTGTTAGATCGTGGTGTCTTATTATCTTTTAGCTTTTCTTTATATTTCCCATTTATTATTTTCTGTTTACCTGAAATGAACTTTCGTACCATAAGACTTAGAAAATACTTCACTTTGTGGAATTTCGTTAATGAACACAAAATTAAAATCTCTGCTCAAACTAATTTTCATTTGAACATTCACAGAAAGTTCATCACTGGGAGTCATTTGTTGACTTCCTAGTAACTCCCCCCCCTAAACTCCAAACCCGTAAACTCCAACCCCCCCAAACTCCAACCCCCAACCCCCAGACTCCAGCCCCCAAACTCCAACCCCCCAAACTCCAACCCCCCAAACTCCAACCCCCCAAACTCCAACTTCCCAGACTCCAGCCCCCCAAACTCCAGCCCCCCAAAACTCCAACCCCCACCCAAACTTCTAGCCCCCACCCAAACTTCCAACCCCCACCCAAACTTCCACCCCCACCAAAACCTCCAACCCCACCCAAACTTCCAACCTCCACCCAAACTTCCACCCCACTCCCACCCACTCTCACCCACTCTCCCTCTCCACCTTCCCCACCCACTCTCCCTCTCCACTTCCCCTCTGCGCGCCTCCCTCATTGCCCTCCCCCGCCCTCCCCCTCCCCCTCTCCCCCTCCCCCTCCCCCATCCCTTCCTGCTCGGTCCTGTGTCAGCGGGCAACACACACCACCTGTCATCCCGTCGGCTCTGACACCCCCGTGACCCCCTGCTGACCTGACCACCCTTCCGCAACTTATTACCATTACTCCACCTATTATTACTGCTGCCACAATTACCCTGGCATTCTCCAGACCGCCCTCGACTCCAACTCGCTCTCTCTCTCTCTCTCTCTCTCTCTCTCTCTCTCTCTCTCTCTCTCTCTCTCTCTCTCTCTCTCTCTCTCTCTCTCTCTCTCTCTCTCTCTCTCTCTCTCTCTCTCTCTTTTCTCCTTCTCGCTGTCTGTCTGTCTCCGCCTCGCTCTCTGTTTCTCTGTCTCTCTCCCTGTCTCTCGTTCTCTCTCTCTCCCTCTTCCTCTCTTTCCCTCTTCCTCTCTTTCCCTCTCTCTCTCTCTCTCTCTCTCTCTCTCTCTCTCTCTCTCTCTCTCTCTCTCTCTCTCTCTCTCTTTTCCTCTCTTACCCTCTTCCTCTCTCACCCTCTCTCTCTCTCTCTCTCTCTCTCTCTCTCTCTCTCTCTCTCTCTCTCTCTCTCTCTCTCTCCTCCTCTCTCTCTGTATATATCTCTCCCCTCTCTCTCTATCTATCTCTCCCCTCTCTCTCTCTCTCTCTCTCTCTCTCTTCTCCTTCTCGCTGTCTCTCTGTCTCCGCCTCGCTCTCTGTGTCTCTGTCTCTCTCCCTGTCTCTCTCTCTCTCTCTCTCCCTCTTCCTCTCTCTCTCTCTCTCTCTCTCTCTCTCTCTCTCTCTCTCTCCTCTCTTCTCCTCTCTCTCTCGCTCTCTCTCTCCTCTCTCTCTCTCTCTCTCTCTCTCTCTCTCCGGCTTTCACTCGTTCTCTCACTCTCTCATTTCCTCTCCCTCTCTCTCTCTCTCTCTCTCTCTCTCTCTCTCTCTCTCTCTCTCTCTCTCTCTCTCTCTCCTCTCTCTCTCTATCTCTATCTCTCCCTCTCTCCTCTCTCTCTCCCTGTCTCTCT
>NC_134787.1:65127511-65130011 GCF_046742065.1 Oratosquilla oratoria
GATATCTATCACTCTGTGTGGGAAGCTATTCTTTTTCAGATCTTTTCTGTAACTATCCTTTTCAAGTTTCGTGTCCTCTTTGTGTGTGTGTATGTGTGTGTGTGTGTGTGTGTGTGTGTGTGTGTGTGTGTGTGTGTGTGTGTGTGTGTGTGTGTGTGTGTGTGCGTGCGTGTGTGTGTGTGTGTGTGTGTGTGTGTGTGTGTGTGTGTGTGTGTGTGTGTTTGTTTGTTTGTGTGCGTTTCTCTGTCTGTTTACCTATTCATGACATACAGGTAAAGAGCTGGTCCCACAGGGTTCTGCCCCTCTGCTCACACCATATGCGTGTGTGTGTGCTTGTGTGTACTTGAAGCCAACACGGGGAAGCAAACTAGGGCAGATACAAGGCTCGCTTGATCTCGTAGAAATGAAAATATGTTGTGAATGTTTCAAAATGAGCTCCTTTAAGACACCCTTTGCTTTTGGTCGTCCTTCGTAGACGACGATGATGACCTTATCCACAAACTGAGACGCAGGTAGCGCAGGCGACGCAGGTGACGCAGCCGACGTAGGTAACGTAGGCGACGTAGCACAGAGTAAAGGCAGACTCCCTGTTACTGTACAGTTTGAACTTCTCTCTCACTTTAAATGCTTTCAGATGTACCTCAACATATTTCAAGTGAGAAGTTCAAACTCTACTTCAACTCAGCAACAGGAAGTCTACCTTTGATCTGCACTGCGTTGCCTGTGTCACCTCCGTCTCAGTTTGAGCTTTACACAATAAACACATGACTCATATTCTAAACCCACAATAATCCTCCAACGACCTTCCTCACCCTTCAACCTCACCCTTCACCCTCCAGCTCAAGGGGCTATCACACTGGGCTGTTTTTCCTCCGACATCCTACCTCCAACCTCTATTTGAATAACTAGAATATGATTTCACTTACACAAATCTAGACTTCTCTAAGAACACTTCAATAGTATGTCTAACATTCGTATGGGTTTAGAATCTCTTAGTTCATAATTCAGCTTTGCTTTCATATATGACGGAAATGTATTTTGACAGTTGGAGATTTGAAAATTCAAATATCGTAACCGAAGTCGTTTGTACTCTAACGAACTCTCAACGGTCGACGCCGGTGACGCCCCGTGGTAGCTGCCCAGTGTGATAGACTTCACTCAAGCACTTCCAAACCCTCTCCCTCGTCCTTCAGTTCCATCCCTAACCTCGTACTTCACTCTCAAGGTTCACCTATTACTCTCCAGTGGGTTATCACAGCCAAGACCCCCTCACCCAGACACCCATTCCCAACCCCCCAAACACCTATCCCCTTTCCACACCCTTGTCTGTTCCCCCTCATCTTCCTCCCTTCACCCACAACCTCACCCACTACCCTTCCCCCCACAGCTACCACCACCCATCTCTACCGTCCCCCAATCCCTACACCCACTCCCCCCACCCACATCTCCACCTAAATCTTACACCACTCGTCCATCCACTTCCATCCATTTCCTCCCTCCTTCCATCCTCCCTCCCCCCCTCTCCCCCCTCTCCCCCCTCCCCCTCTTTTTCCCCATCTGCCCCTCTTCTGCACTCGAAGTAATCACGCGACAAGTTCGCTGTCTTGATTGCCCCAACCAAATGTCGCCTTCCCGAATACCGTTTTCGTTCCCTTCCGTTCCCCCCCTCCCCCCGGCTTTCTCCTCGTCTCCCCCCCAACTCCCCGTTCTTCTTCCCCCACCCCCACCTCTCTCCCCGTTTCCCCTCTCCCTCTCTTTCCCCCCACTACTCCCCGTTTTTCCTCCCCACCTCTCCCCCCTTTCCCCCTCCCCTCCCCCACCTCTCTCCCCGTCCCCCCTCTCCTTCCCCCACCTCTCTCCCCCTCCCCCTCTCCCACCAACTCCTCCCAAGTCACCCACTTGTCTCTTTGTAGACTTTCCGAAACAGTCTTGAGCATAAGAATGGAGGAGATTGCAAGAGACCATAAGGCCTACACTAGGCAGTTCCATGGCCATTGCCACCTGTCATCCCTATCCAAATATTGATCTAATTTTCTCATAAAACAACCCATAATTTCAACTCTCATTACTAGATGGTTACTAAGTCTATTCCATTCGTAAACCAGGTTTTGTCTATTTCCTTCTTAAACCTAGATTTGTACAATTTAAATCCATGACTACGAGTCCTGACCGGGCGTCTTAATATGATGACCTTGCCTGCGTCACCCTTGTTAGAGACCTTGGCCCACTTGAACACCTCTATTTGGATCGTTCCGAGAAAAAAAATCCACTTCCGGTTCCTCAGTACTTGACTTAGATTTGAAATATTTGTTTTCCAGATATTCTGGAACGGGCCTGTGAGGGGTTTTCACGTCTTGTTTTGTATCTTGATATTTCTTATTCTATTTTTTTTTTCTATTTCATTTTTATTTTGTCTTATTTTCACCTTTTTATAAAGCCTCTTTACTGTTCTGAAATGTGCAAAAATTATAATGATTAAATGATAACGAGGATGATGATC
>NC_134787.1:65135011-65152511 GCF_046742065.1 Oratosquilla oratoria
ATTCACTATGGTCTTGGACCACGTGTTGGACTCGTGATCGACAGCTATTTCCCTCCCGGAAGAGCTCAGAGCTCATATATGACCAATCTATGGGTAATGCTGTGATTTTACACGCACACACACACACGCACAACTCCCCGCCCACGAGAGTTGGAGTAACCACTCGCAGCACAGCGATATTGAAATCATTTCAGCCCTGGATGGGATTTGAATCCGGACCGCCGTAGTGGCGGCCGCGATCGCTACCACTGCGCCATCAAGTCGTATGTGTGTGTGTGTGTGTGTGTGTGTGTACTTCACTATGGTCGTGGACCACGTGTTGGACGCGTGATCGACAGATTTGACCCTCCTGGATGAGAGCTCAGAGATCGTACAGTAGAAGTCCCGATCTATGGGTAATGCACACACACACACACACACACACACACACACACACACACACACACACACACACACATACGCACGCACACACGCTTTTCACACCTGGCTGGGTACCGAACTCAGACCGTTGATTTTGCTGGCGAGCGCGGTACCACTACACCAGTGTGTGTGTGTGTGTGTGTGAACAGGCAAGTCTATTCAGAATGTTGGGTGGGGAGGAGGAGGGGGAAGAGGGGGGGGGAGAAACATCCGGCCTGATAGGAGTTAAGATGGAAAAAGACCCTTCAAGGTTCTCTACTGAGACTGTTTTATTCACATTTTCGTTTATTTACACACACACACACACACACGCGCGCACATATATATATATATATATATATATATATATATATATATATATATTCAAAGTAGACCACTTGCAAAAAAGAAACTCACGAAGTAGAGCGCTTTCGTATATTACATCTTCATAATCACTATGTACTTTTTGCCCTGAAGATGTAATATACGAAAGCGCTCTGCTTCGTTAGTTTCTTTTTTCCAAGTGGTCTACTTTGCATAAGTGAACACACGTACCCGTGTTCTTATTAGCATATATATATATATATATATATATATATATATATAATATATATATATATATATATATATACACCGTAGGGTCAAAAGTAGCCATATGGGGCTAAAACTGGCCATTGTCTTTGTTAAGTACCTAATGATGACAAATAGGAAGTGAAATCAAACCACCAACTACTATGTATTTTGTATATTTCGTCCCTTTATTTTGTTGACAAACATATTTAGGTATGTAACAAGAATAATGACCAGTTTTACCCCATGTGTACACGCATATATATATATATATATATATATATATATATTTATATATATATATATATATATATATATATATATATATATATATATATATGAGAGAAAATGTGGGTGGGGAAGGGCAAACGAAGATGTGTTAGGAATAGAGTTTATTGCCCTAACGTTGCGACCAACTTGGTCTTCTTCAGAGGTCGCAACGTTAGGGCAATAAACTCTATTCCTAACACATCTTCGTTTGCCCTTCCCCACCCACATTCTCTCTCATTTGTCTGAAATAATCTTAAATATATATATATATATATATATATATAAATATATATATAATATATATACATATATATATAATATATATTTAAAATCTAAAATGGATGTATAATTAGTTACATTGTTTGTGTCTTCCTGTATGTATTTCTTTTCCACTCGAACGCATGTTCTTCTCCTCCGACTCGAACGCACATTCCGAACGCAGAAAGGAGAAAACCCAAACAGTTTCGATCCAAGGCCGACAGATGGCACTCACGACCCCCGAGGGTTCCACTCTGCGTTGGGGTCTGCTGCTTCCTCCCAAAGGTGCCGTAGACCATTCTCCTGAAGAGTGTGAATTGTGTGCATTGAATGAAGGGGGCTGCAAGAGACCATGAGGCCTACACTAGGCAGTTCTCCATGCCCATCACCACCTGTTATCCCTATCCATAAAGTTATCTAATTTTTTCTTAAAGTTTCTTGGACCGTGCGAAGAAAAGCTTAGTCACCTTAATTTGTTCTCTCTAGAAAGACGAAGAGTGTGGGGGTGATCTAATAGAGGTGTTCAAATGGGTCCAGGGCTTCAACAAGGGTGATGCAGGCAAGGTCATCATATTAAGACAACAGGGCAGGACTCGTAGTAATGGATTTGAATTGGACAAATTTAGGTTTAAGAAGGAAATAGGCAAGAACTGGTTTACCAATAGGGTCGTTAACGAATGGAATAGACTTGTTAGTAACCATGTAGTTAGTGAGCGCTGAAGCAGTTGGTTGTTTTATGAGATGAGATCAATTTATAGGGAGGGATGAAACGTGGTAAAGGACATGGAACTACCCAGTGTAGGCCTCATAGTCTCTTGCCGTCTCCTCCATTCTTATAATCAGTTCCCTGCAGAAATGGAAGTCCAGTAGTAGAGACTCGAACCCAAGACCTTCGACACACGAGTCGGGTACTTCGACTACTGGCTCATCGCGACCTGCACGGAAGTGGAAGTGTTTGGTTGACCTTGCTGCGAGGCGTCTCCTGGTGTAAGGGTGCTAGTCGGGGTAGGCTGTTCTTCTTCCCCTTCCATCTCTCCTTTCCTCCTTCCTTCCTTCTATCTCCCCCTCCCCACCTTCCCCTTCCTCACTCACTCAATCATCCAATCGCTCACTCACTCACTTCTTTCTTTCCCTTCCTCACTCACTCAATCACTCAATCGCTCACTCACTCACTTTTTCGCTTCCTTCCTTCTCTTCTTCACCACTCACTCAATCACTTCATCAATCACTCAATCGGTGACTCACTATTTCACTTCCTTCCCTTCCTTACTCACTCACTCGCTCCTTCCTCTCCTCCCTCAATCCAAACTCTCCCTCACTCCCACCTTCCCCACTCCACCTCCCTGCTGTAACCTTCCCAGGGGGTGGGAGTCAGAGAGCACAGGGAGTGGGAGTGGAGGGGGAGTGGGAGGTCACGGAGTTATGAGGATAATGGCAGTAATTAACGCTTAATGGCATTCGACTCCTGGGAATAATATGTAATTGGACCGATGAATGGAAGTTTCGGGACATGGCAGGAGGAGGAGGAGGAGGAGGAGGAGGACGAGGGAGGAAGAGGAGGAGGAAGAGGAGAGGGAGGAGGAGGAATTAGGCGAAGAGGAGATGGAGGTGTAGTAAATGGAAGAGAAGGAAGACAAGGGAGGAGGAGGAAAGGGGAAAGAAGAGGAGAGTGAGGAGGAGGAAAAGAGGAGGATGAGGAGGAGGGAATTGGACGAGGAGGAGATGGAGGTGAAGTAAATGGAAGAGAAGGAAGAGCAGGAGGAGGAGAGAAGAGGAAGAGGAGGAGGAGGAGAAGGAGGAGGAGGAGGGACAAATTAGACGAGGCGATGGAGGTGAAGTAAATGGAAGAGAAAGAGGAGCAGGAGGAGGGAAGAGGAGGGCGAGGAGGAGAAAATTGACGAGGAGATAGAGGTGAGGCAAATGGAAGAGGAGGAGGAGGAGGAGAGACAAGGAAAGAAATGGAAGATGAAGAGTGCATGGGAAATGGAATAGACGGAGGATGAGGGAAGGGAAGGGGAAGAAAGGAGGAAAAGGAAGGGGAAGAGAAGGAAGAGGAGAAGAAGAGGACGAAGGGAGGAGTAGAAGGAAGTCAAATTGAAAGAACGAGTGGACAAGAACAAGAAGAAGGAGGAGGAGGAGGAGGAGGAGGAGGATGAAGAGGAGGAGGAGGAGGAAGAGGAGGAGGAGGAGGAGGCAATAAAACTACCAGACGACAACGACGACGACGACGATGATGACGCAGGACCCGGATGTGACGTCACCGAAATCCGTGGCGTAACGAAGTCGCCATTATCGGGCGGGGCGGGGGTAAAAAGAAGCAACTTGAGTAACTCGATTACTCGAAGCAAATATTTATTACCGCGGCTCGTGCTCCCGCCCTGGAGGAGGAGGAGGAGGAAGAGGAGGAGGAGGAGGAGGAGGAGGAAGGAAGGGCGGAACCCTTGAGGAAGTAACAAGAACAAGGGTGACAAAGGGGGGGAACGAGGAACGAGACGAGGGAGAAGCCCGGGTGGTCGACCTGACAGAGTGACATAAGGGAGGGAATGGAGCACAAGAGCTGCTACTGGTGAAGGTGCCAGAACCTCTTGCAGATCCCAAGATAACAAATATACTTTTTTTTTGGTGTGTGTGTGATGGCAGCATCATAGATTTTCCTGTGTAAAAAGTAAATTTGTTAGTATTTGCTTGTTTTACAATACTATAGTATGATATAATGATATGATGCTATACTAGACTATACACTATATTACTCTGCTATAATATATAATATACTATATCATGCTATGCTATATTGTACTATACACTATATTGTATTATAGTATATACTATGTACTATACCATGCTATTATGGTATACTAGACTATACATTATATTTTACTATAGTATATACTATACTCTCCTATATGCTATGCTATTATACATACTATACTAGAAACTATATTGTACTATACAATATACTATAATATGCTATACTGTAGTACACTGCAATACTGTACTGCTTCCTGCCTTCGTCTTATGACAGACACAGATATGGGTTTCCGGAGGTGCAAGGACGGAAGCTTTTCAATTACCATATTTGGTCATTTGCCTAAAGAAGGGTTAACCCCTAGCACTACGGTCAACAGGGTGACCAGATTTAGCACGGTTATACTAAAACTAGCATATTTTTTTTCCAAAAATGATACTATATTGATCAAGAAATATATACAAGACACCGGGCGTATTAATTAAGAGGAACAATTTATTTATTTATTTATTTATTTATTTATTTATTTTGCTAATGTAATTTCAGTCGTTGTCTAGAACCTTCCCGATTGAGAGATTTGATCACCCTGAGTGTGACACTCTAGGGACACAGGGACGGTGGAGGGACACAGGGACTGTCGAGGGACATAGGGACGAATGAGGGACACAGGGACAATATAGAGACACAGGGACTGTCGAGGGACACAGGGACTGTCGAGGGACATAGGGACGAATGAGGGACACAGGGACAATATAGAGACACAGGGACTGTCGAGGGACACAGGGACTGTCGAGGGACATAGGGACTGTCTAGGGACACAGGGACGATCGAGGGACACAGGGACGGTCGAGGGACATAGGGACAGTAGAGGAACACAGGGACGGTCGAGGGACACAGGGACGGTCGAGGGACACAGGGACGGTCGAGGGACATAGGGACAGTAGAGGAACACAGGGACGGTTAAGGGACACAGGGACGGTCGAGGGACACAGGGACTGTCGAGGGACATAGGGACGGTCAAGGAACACGGGGAGAGTAGAGGGACATAGGGACAGTAGAGGGACATAGGGACAGTAGAGGGGCCTCTGGTCATGGCAGGAAACGAGTGTGTTATTGGCCTAATACAAAGAGGCGGTTCTTAACTAGCTCAGAGGCGACTCAACTAGCGCATGGAAATGGGTTAGTGACAACTAGTAAACGGGAAGTAGCTTGGCGGCACACTAGGCTAGCGTGCTACTTGCTTTTGCTACTTGGTTTGAGGAGAAACGACTTCGGTTACAGTTTTCTAGACCTCCGTAAGAACATCTCGACAATGTGTCTAACATTCGTATTCTAGATTTAACATCTCTTAGTTCGTCATTCAGGTTTTCCCTATGTGAGCGAAGAGTAATTTGACAGTCGGAAGTTTGAAAAAAAAATCGTAACCGAAGTTTTTTCTCTTTAAACTAAGTAGCATGCTTAGTGTGCCGTCAACATAAGTAAAGGGGAAAGAATAAGATCATTTTACGTAATGAGAGTTTTTGGCCTGAGGGTTCAAGGTAAGAATGTTGGGCTTTCCGCTGAAACGAATTAATTAGGCTGCTTGGAGGGAGTTGTACTAAGTACATTGTACTGAATACATTGTACTTAATACATGTTGGGGAGGGCTTTTGGTGGTGCCCCTACGGACCAGCCTTTTCTTTTTCTTTTAGTTCTTCCACTTCTACTATTACTACCACTATTTTTTTTTTTTTTTTTTTTTTTTTTTTTTTATAAGCGCTGATGTTGACACCTGTGGCTCCACCGTATCCTGCGCGGTAGTTCTCAAAGAACAGAAACGCTTGTGATTCCCTTCGAGACCTTCCTACGTATGAATAGGATCGTCTGTTTGTCTCCGGATTGTACAATGCAGTGTTTCAAAAAGATGAACCCAATAAAGTATATTTATTGATAGCAACATGGGATAATTACATGAAAAGTTACCAATGGTTTAATGCAGCGTTTTTCAACCTTTTTACCCTTGCGTAACCTTTAAAATAAATTGCATGTTTCAAAGAACCTTTGCGCAAAAAAACAAAAAAAAAAACATATACCAATCTTTCTCATTTTATTTTCATCGTAATAATAGGTTAGATAGGATGATGTCTATATTACATTATTACAATAGCCAAGAATATGTCGTGCGTGTTTAATTATATTACGTATATGAAATTAAATAAAAAATCAAAAGTGCATTAGCTTATCTCACTTGTTCTCGCGGAACCCTTAGGGACCTTTTGCGGAACCTTTGGGTTCCGGGGAACCTTTGGTTGAGAAACGCTGGTTTAATGCGCTATCAAGTTTCATCAACCATTTTATAAATGCTCTATATGCGTTTCATTCTCGAGTGGTTTGTGGTTCCACAAGCATTGCCATTTCAAATTGGGTCCATCTTTTTGAAACGCCCTTTATATCAGTTATGATCCCATAGCCTGTGCGCTACAAGAAGTCCGTTTAGTGCGTGGTATACGTCATGATCCATACTGCCAAATCAACCTTAGTACATTGTTCTCTATTATCTATGTGCTATTTGAAATATATTTTCATTATATTCTGTATATGGTATAGGAAGCTGAATATCAGGTTTTAGGATTATAACAATGATTAGCTACACCCTATCTCACTAGTCTTGCATGTAACACATCGACGTGGCAACGTGGGAAGAAAAAGCGCTGCTGCCACATGTCACAGAATTTACTCAGATCCTTGTTACAATCCTAAAAAGTGATACCCATTATAATATGCAGCTTTCTTGACTATATACAGAATATATTGAAAAGATCAAATATCACATAAATGGGAATTAAGAGAGAGAGGCGGTTTTAGTAAATCATGATGTATGTCACATCCCGAAAGGACTTCTTGCAGCGCACGGACTGTAGTACTGTCCTCTGTGCCTGTTCATCCAGAAACCAAATGGAAGATGAACAAATTCGTAGACAATTAGGGACAGAACTCAAGAAGTCATTTGAAAACCAGTTTAGATTCCAAAAATAGGAAAAATGGAAATAGCTAGAAACGGGCAAATTTGGCGAACACACAAATTTGTAATAATAGGTTAGATAGGATGATGTCTATATTACATTATTACAATAGCTGAAATTAAATAAAAAATCAAAAGTGCATTAGGTTACTAACAAAATAGACGATTTAGATAATATCGGCAATAAACTAGAAATAACGAGGAAAAAGGGAGAAGTGACTAAAAAAATGCAAATTTGACGAACACAAAAATTCGCGAAGTCTCTAACTAATCCTAGAAAACAACCCAAGCCCTAGAAGCATGCCCAGGGTGAGGACATGACCTCAATCTAGAAAGAACGAAAAGGGATCCTAGACGAACAAAATGGCGCACATAGCACCCTCACCCGAAAATCTAGAAACAGCTTGTGCGCCGTTCACAGGAACAGGGCCGCCGGAAACAATCAATTGCAGTCGGTGGAAGGGCGGATGTGATGGGCAGGAGGAGGAGGAGGAGGAGGAGGAGGAGGAGGAGGAGGAGGAGGAGGCGGAGGAGGAGGACGGAGGGAGGAGGAGGAGGAGGAGGAAGAGGAGGAGGAGGGAGGAGGAGGAGGAGGAGGAGGAGGAGGAGGAGGAGGAGGAGGAGGAGGAGGAGGAGGAGGAGGAGGAGGAGGAGGAGGAGGAGGAGGGAGTAGGAGGAGGAGGAGGAGGAGGAGGAGGAGGAGGAGGAGGAGGAGGAGGAGTAGGAGGAGAAGGAGGAGGAGGAGGAGGAGGAGAAGGAGGAGGAGGAGGAGGAGGAGGAGGAGGAGGAGGAGGAGGAGGAGGAGGAGGAGGAGGAGGAGGAGGAGGAGGAGGAGGGGAGGAGGAGGAGGAGGGAGGAGGAGGAGGAGGAGGAGGAGGAGGAGGAGGAGGAGGAGGAGGAGGAGGAGGAGGAGGAGGAGGAGGAGGAGGAGGAGGAGGAGGAGGAGGAGGAGGAGGAGGAGGAGGAGGAGGAGGTGGAGGTGGTGGTGGAGGTGGAGGTGGAGGTGGAGGTGGTGGCAGTGACTGTAGTGATGATGGGAGTGTAGCGATGTGATAACTTCGTCAGCAACAGAGAAATATATCCAAGGAGGGCCGTTGGAAAAGATGAATAGTAGAAGTTAAAAACGATCAGTATCTTGTTTTTTGTGTAGTTTAATCTCCATACCTAAAACACTGTTTCTTAAATCTCGTCCGTAGCGATGTTACTAAATTCCCTAAAAATCCCTAAAATATAGGGTACATAAAACACGCACTCAATACCCTATATAGGGTAGTAACGTTAATGGTAATATTGACACAGATGGTAGGGTAGCGGTGACGATTGGTTTGGTGGTGGTGATGGTACGGTGAAAGTGGTAGTAGGTATAATGATTGTCATTACGGTAGTGGTGTTGGTGGTAGTGGTAGTAGTGAAGTTACTGTAGTGGGGTCGGTGGTAGGTGATGGTGATAGTAAGGGGTAAAGGTAACGGTAATGATATAGGTATTAGTAGTGTTAGTGGTAATTATAATAGTAACATTAGTCGTAATGGTAGTAACTGATGAAATACTTGAGGTTTTGGAGTTACTGTTGGGGATAGTCAAAATGGTGGGCAAAGTTTTGGTGGAGACGGTGATAATGTTGGTGATAATTTTGGTGGTGATAGAAACGATGTTGTCGGTGATAATGGTGGAGGATGATAATGTTGGTGATAATTTTGGTGGTGATAGAAACGATGTTGTCGGTGATAATGGTGGAGGAGGAGAGGTGGAAGACGAGGAAGAGAGGAGGAGTTCATTAATGTCAACAAGAACAATTTGTCCTCTCGCCTCATGAAGAGTTTTCTTCTTTTGCAGCCGTTCATGTGAAAGGTGTCAAAATTGAGGCCAGGTTGAGAGCTTCATCACTTGTTTCGAACCGACGAATCATTTCAGGACTGAAGAAAAAAAAAATCAAACTCGAGAGCACTGGAACTTAAGCCGAGAACTCGAACCCTTCGTTTATCACCGCCCCCAGAATGTGGGTTGGTAACTTGCTGAGATGCGGGTGCAGGTGTTGATGGGTGTTTCGCCAGGGTGTGAGCACAAGTGCACATGTACGTACATGTACGTCTTTCCGTCAGCATTTGTGCACATGACCGCTTGGGAAAGTTTACAGTTTCGTTCGTAAGTGAGTCAATCAAGTCAACCAAGACCCGTATGCAATCTCTTCAGCTTTTTATCAATCCTGTCACATCCGTCTTCCTTCCTCTCGATTCCCGCATCATCGTCATCCTTCCCCGACCTGTCCCACCCACCCCGGCACCCTTCCTCCCCTTTCCAACCCAATCTCCTTCCCCTTTACAACCCAACGCAATTCAAAACGTCAACTCTGTTTCACCCCTCCCCACCCTACCATAGATTATGTATGTATCACTTAGGGTCTTAGGCACACTACAATTCAACCCACCCTACTGTCACCCTTGTACCTTCCTTACTCTGTAGTCACCCTTCTCCACCCTCTTCTGATATCCCAGCCAGCTGTTTCGTCGAGGGAAGTTCTTGACCAAATATTCCCGGAGGATAGACAGAGGGAATTGAACTCCGGATTCTTCGGGTGGTCCGCCGTGGCCTGTTGAATTTTGTAGAACCCCCTGATGGTGACCTTCCCATCCCCGGAATACACTGGGACACATGAGACCTCTGTCTTATGTGATTCTATTGAATCCGTGTGTTGGATCAGTCTTTTGTGTTTCCACACCCATTGTACATAATCCATTTTTTTTTTTCGTCTGAAGGCATTGTCTCACGATTGTCGCCTCAGAACAAACGGTGGAGTTTGTATTGCTTATGAGATTCTGTTTGCTACACCATGGTATAGGCAGTGTTCCTCCCTCTAATCTTTATTTTCGTGAACGTGACCGAGTTGCAGACGATTTTTTCTCTCTTGTAGCCAATTCACAGCCGGTTTTCTTTGGTTACCAAACCCATCCGGCCCTTTCATTGTACAGAAACACAATAAGTCTGACAGCTGGCCAGTTGTCTGGTTAAATTGATGATCGGACGTTCTTTCACCCAGCTGGTTCGCTTACCGTCTCCAGATGGCGAGGGTAGCCAGAAGGGGGGCTCTCAGCTTTCCTCCTGTGTCCTATATTTTATGCATTGCTGTTCTTTAACCTCCTCAAGACCTACAATGAACTGAATCGCTCTGCATCTATTAACTCCGACTAGTTTCCGGTTTCTGGCCAGAGTTGGGTCTGTGACCCACAAGAGGGACAGGAGCACCTGTTTCTTCGTGAGCTTTGTGCTTGTTCTTATGTGATACTGTTCGTCACGTTCCCGAAGAATGCGTGATACCAACTACAGTTCACTCCATTCCCGTCTTCATGAAGTTTGTGTGGGTTTTTATTTCACTTAAACGAGTCGTTTGCTACAAAAGTTGGTAACAGTGGTCGCCATGTTGATGACGTAATGTCGTGAATCTAAAAACAAGGCCGCCGTTGATTTTGTGCATTTACAATACAAAGAACGTGCAGAACTGCGCTGTGAATCTTTCGCAAATGTTTGCGATTGTCATTGTTATAACAAGTACTTGATGTGATAAGAAATATTCTATCACAGATTCGTAAAACACGAAAGTTAGTAGTTTTCGTTTATACGCATTGATGACCACAATGATAAAAAGTAGGATTAGTTAAACGAAAGAAAATGGAAGTTTCACCTTTATTTCAGCACATCACTGTTTTTATCACAGAATTGCAAAACAAGAACGTATGCTTCATGAAGAAATGGAATAGCTGATATTGCAAACGTAAAAGACTATCCATACATTACTCATATCAATAATAAAAATTAGATTTGATGCAGAATGTATATGTATTAGGGCATTAAAATTTGTTTTATATCAATAATATACCTGGTAGTTTTATAACTAAAAATAACGTGAATGTATTTACCCATTAGTATCATTACAAAGTTTGCTAGATTCTACATACAATATACAACTTTTGATTAAATACTATGTTCTTGGTAGTTTCCAAGTACTTTGGATCTAAAAAAATATATAATTGAAAAATACTTGTACTTTGAGTTTAAAAAATCCAAATAGAAGTACATCTGTACTTAACTACAAGTACACGTACTTGGGTCCAACCCTGATGCCATAGCTTCATGTTCATGACTGTGTACATGTATGTTAGGCCTAGGCCTACTACATAATGTACATGTAGGTTAGGCCTACAGGATGTATGTATCACAATGAGAAGAATGTAAACAAACGCGGGTAACAGGGTCACCGTTATCAAAGTTGTACTGAATCATGAGTTTCTGCCACACTGAATAATGAGCCTTGGACACTGAAGACAATAAAAGGTGTGGAACACGAATTTGTGTGCATCCTGTGCGTCCATTTGGCCAACAACGCATTGTTTTCCCCCTTTGTTTTTAGTCGTCGTCGTCGTCTTCACCATGTTCAGGGTCTGAAGCAGAGTAATTGCCATCGCTAATGGCCCTGTTCGTATGTGAGTTCAAATATATACCCTCTCGCGACCCAGGCATGATCTCCCGATCCTCAAGATCCCTGTGAGATCAACCGAATCTGAATTTTACTTTCGCTCGAAATAGAATAGTTTCCGTTATGACTCTCCGAAAAAATATTCCGTTTTTATCGGGTCCGTCATCAACGGAAGATGGCGCTAGCGAAAATTTACTACTATTATTATATATATATATATATATTTATATATAAATTAAATATAAATTATATAAATATATTATATATATATTTTTTTTTTTTTTTTTTTTTTTTTTTTTTTTTTTTTTTGCAACTAATGGATGTTGGGGCAGAGTAGAGGTAAAAAACGACTTGGTATCTTCAATTAATGGATCAAGAGGATCAACCCCTACGGAAGTCCCATTCCTTTTCGGTGGAGGGTTTACAACTTCAAGAAAAGGCTACCATGCTACAAGAGGACCTTCCCTTGCGGAGCGCCAACTAGGCTACTCCTTAGGAGAGGATCTGCAGTTTCAAGAACGAAGGATCATTCTACAAGAGAACCTTCTCTTGCGGACTGCCTCCTCTTCCTCTTCCTCCTTCTCTTCCTCCTCCTCCTCTTCTTCCTTTTCCTCCGCCCTAGAGGGTTTGTTGCCCCAAGCAGAGGCGCCTGGCCGTGGTCTTCGAGGCAGTTTCAAGAACGAAGAACCATTCTACAAGAGAACCTTCTCTTGTGGACTGCCTCCTCTTCCTCCTTCCTCCTTCTCTTCCTCCTCCTCCTCTTCTTCCTTTTCCTCCGCCTTCGAGGGTCTGTAGCCCCAAGCAGAGGTGCCTGGCCGTGGACTTCGAGGACCCCGAGAGCCGAGTTTTTGGAAAAGGCCTCAGGGTTTTGGCCCTCAATGGAAGGTTCTTGAGGTCTCCGATATGGAACCGCTGCTTACACACAATGGGGTTCGCCGCCCATCATTGTCCTCGCCCCCCCCCCGAGACCTTTTTTCAGCGTCTTGCCTCGTTGAGTCTCGTATGTCCCGTTCTTTTATCACACACACACACACACACACACACACACACACACACACACACACACACACACACACACACACACACACACACACACACACACACACACACACACACACACACACACACACACACACACACACTCCCACACTCCCACACTCGGTGGCGCGGTTGGTAGAGTCCCCGACTGTCACAACGGCGGTCTGGGTTCGAATCCTACCCAGGGCTGAAATAATTTCAGTATAGCTGCGCTGCGAGTCGTTACTCCAACTCTCGTGGGCGAGGAGTTGGGTGTGTGTGTGTACGTGTAAGGTCACAGCACTACCCACAGATGGGTCATACAAGCTCTAAGCTCTCTTCCTGGAGGGAAATAGCAGTCCAGCACGTGATCCAAAAACCAAGGTGAATACACACTCGTTAGAATGGGCTAAGTTAAGTTTGGTTAGATTAACATAGCCTAACCAAACCTAACACAACCGAGCTTAGCCCAACTCAGCTTAACCTAACCTAGCCTAAAATAATAATACCAAACCTAACCTAACTCATACTAAACCAATCTAATCTAACTTAACCTAGACTAACTTAACCCAGCCTTACCCAACTTAATCCAACCTCATATTACCTAACCAAATCTGATCTAACCCATTCCACCCTAACCTAGCTCATATTAAACCAATCTAATCTAACTTAACTTAGACTAACCTAACCCAGCCTTACCTAACTTAATCCAACCTCATATTACCTAACCTGATCTAACCCATTCCACCCAAACCTAACCCTAACATAACCCAACCTAATCTAGATCAACCTAAACTTTTACCTATCCTAACCTATAATCACCAAACCTTACCCTTATCTAACCTAACCCAACCTAAACTAATCTATCCTAACCTATACTTACCTTAACCTAACATAAACCAACCTAGACTAACTTAACATTGAATAATTTAGTCTAGGTTAAAAACTAGTGTAATATTAGTATTACTGCACTAGTACTAATGTACTAGTACTCTACTACTAGTACACCAGTAGTAATAGTAGTAGTACTAGTACTATTGTACTAGCAGTAATACCAGTACTAGTATACTAGTATTAACAGAAGTATTGTGTACTAGTAGTAGTACTTTTAGTATAGTACGAGAGTACTTGTGCTAATACACTAGTACTATTATACTACTGCACTACTACTAGTGTAGTAATATTAGTACACTAGTCGTAGTGTTCTAGTACTACGATTAGTGTACTAGTGTATTAGCACTGGTACACTCGTACTATAGTAGTACTACTACTACTAGTACAAAATACTTCTGTTAGTACTAGTACAATAGTATTAGTACTACCACTACCACACTAGTGTTACTACTAGTGTACTAGTACTAAGAATGCACTAGTAAAACACTAATACTAGTGTACTAGTACGCAAGTGTAGTACTATTACTAGTACTAATATTACCACTGGTACAGTAGTACCAGTATTATTACAAGTACAGTAGTATTGGTACTACTGTGCCACAAGTACAGTAACATTAGTACTAGCGCACAATAATCACATTAATAGTACATACCAGTATTAGTACACTAAAACTAGTTTTAGTACACTAGTAGTTGGCACGTACCCCAAAATCTTACTCAATAGATCGGGACAAGGATGGCACTATTAGAGGGAGTTTACACGGGGTATTTGGTTGTCGAACACGTTCACACATCACTTTAAGCACGTGTCTGTCGAACCGCGTTCGACGAACCGTTAGTCCGTGTGAACGCCCCTTTACCTGACGCTGCTGACCAGGAAGGTGTCTTCTCCCTCCTTCCTTCCAGGGAAGAAACCCCAGTTAGGTTGGGTCTGGTCCTAGCGTCGGGCAGGCAGGAGAGATAGTTCCCCGCCTCTGTGCTTGTAGCGCGAAATACGACTTCGAGCTCTGTTGGGTTTAGTTTTTATTAGGTTAGGTTGATAGGTTGGTTTTGATTAGGTTGGCACACAATAACACAAAAATAGAACAAGCACATGTCAGTGAAAGCGTTTTTTGGTGGACCGAAAGGGGACAGGAACAGACGAACCAGCTGCGAGTGCTGAGTAATTCAACATCTGCAAAGGGGACGGCGTAGTGGCCGAGCTGTGAGCGTGAACAGGAAAGGCTGTGCCTAAACAGCTTTGACGGTGAGTCAGTTAGCTATCAACGAGGTGCGTCGCTTCCACTCTCCCACTATGCCTCTTCGACCATGAGTCAATCAGGCTGAATCAACGAGATCCATTGTCTCTCTCCACTTTCGTATCATTCTTCAGGAACCTGAGCCGGCATACTACATTCGTTATTATCAAAGCAGTCTGTCCATGTACAGGTGATCGCTACAAAAAGGAAAAATGGTTTGATTTCATAGTAACAAGAGGAAATGTGAGCGTATTACAAAGAGTCACCTATGACAAGGAATGGCAGCTTCGCCACTACTCATATATCAGTTGAGATGATCATTAATCATCTCAGCACGGATGGAATTGTCCCGAAGTTGAATAAAATCACACGGCGGCAGCTACGTTAGAATAATTAGCAAAATCATAAAATACAAATAAAAAGTTAACACAGAAGGACATGTGTATTTAACCTTTTTCGACCGCAAGATACCATAAGGCCTACACTAGTCAGTTCCATGTCCATTACCACCTATCATCCCTTTCCATAAACTTATTTAATCCTTTCGTAAAACAATTGATAGTTTCAGCGCTCACTACAAGGTTACTAAGTCTATTCATTTCCATCATATGAATAAAATCGCCCGGCGGCAGTTAAAATAAATTCCCAATTTTGAAAACGTAACGAAAGAATGAATGCAGACACCTGAGACTTCGTTTCACCCTGGCCTCGATGTCGGCATTCTGTCCGTCACAGGGCCTCGAGGAATTGAAAAGCGTCATTGCACTTGGTCCTCAGGCGTGTTAGTGAAGTAATTCCTCGAGCTTGGACAAGGGTAAAGCGAGATCGAGAAAGATAAATGGAGGCTTAAGTGACACAGCATTTACGAAGTCGTTATGGTCAGCCGAGGATGAAGGGGGACACTTGGGTCGCCCAGTAAGCCCCGTATTGGCATCACGGAGCCGTACAACATGGAAGTGGTCGGCGACAGAATAGGCGACAAGCCTTCGACCGCTCACCTAAAGATTTATCGACGGAACGGCGACAAAATATGGACAATGAAATCCCAGTAGAGCGAGACGATACAACGACAATAGCGTAATACAACAATGGGGGCGCCATTCTCATCGGGACTTGGAGATTTCTTGTGTTGTCATGACAACAGGGACGCAGACACATACAGACACACATGCACAAGCACACACACATGCACACATACACACACACACCTGGATATCTTTTGTATGGATACAGAAGAAACCTTTCCTGGACGATAGAGAGCGGGGAGAATGGAGTAGGGAACAGGGAGTAGGGAATAGGGAGAAGGGGAAGGGAGAGGAGGCTAGAAAACTGTGTTGGTTGAGGTTAGGGAGAGATGGATTCGGAGGTTGCTGGAGGCTGAGCCTTTCTACAGTAGGTTGAGCGTTTAGGCGAAGAAAGAGAGAAGAGAGGATAAAAAGAGAGAGCAGACTGCGAACGTGGGTGAGCGAAGGGGAAGGTGGGGGTATATTGGTGGTTTTTGAGGTGGTGTTTTGGGTGCGGACAAGGTGGGGGAATGAGCTAGTTAAGGTGAATGGTGGTATAGGAACGGGACACAAAGAAGAGGGTGGAGAAAGGAGGAGGTGGGAGGGGAAGGGGGAGGGGACCGGTAAAGGAATGGTTGATTGACACAATAGGGGTGGTGGAACAGGAAGTAGCATGGGAGAAAGAGGGGGAGGAATTGAAAGTGGGAGGGGAGGGGAGGATCTTGTTAGGCTCGGAAGAAGGGAGATTTGACATAAAAGGTGGCCAAGGTGTCGGGGAAGATGAAGTGAGAAAATTGGGAAAGCGATGATATCGGATACGACGAATGGCAATTTCAATAATGATGTGGTGATGGTGGTGGTGGTTGTTGTGATGATGGTGGTGGTGATGGTGATGATGGTGGTGGTGATGATGGTGGTGGTGATGATGGTGATGGTGGTGGTGGTGGTGATGATGGTGGTGGGGGTGGTGGTGGTGATGGTATTGGTGGTGATGGTGGTGGTGGTGATGATGGTGGTAATGATGGTGTTGATGGTGGTGGTGGTGGTGTTGATGGTGGTGATGATGACGGTGGTGGTGGTGATGGTGATGATGGTGGTGGTGATGATGGTGGTGGTGATGATGGTGATGGTGGTGGTGGTGGTGATGATGGTGGTGATGATGGTGATGGTGGTGATGATGATGTTGGTGTTGATGGTGGTGGTGGTGATGATGGTTGTGGTGGTGATGGTGGTGATGATGATGTTGGTGATGGCGGTGGTGATGATGATGGTGGTCTCGATGGTGGTGGTGGTGTTGATGGTGGTGGTGGTGATGATGGTGATGATGACGACGACGACGACGACAACAGAGTTGGTGATGGAGGACTCGGAGAGTCTTAACGTCAGTCGTTACCTGACTGAAACCTACCGAATTCAGACTGAAATACCCGCAAAGAGGTGTTGCCTAAGCGGACAGAGTGACACCACGGGACACGGAGCGGTTGGCAGTGTTGGAACAGGACATCCGCGATGGTGGAAGACCAACACGATGCGGGGGCAGTCGAGCCAGCATCAAATGTTGGCAGGAGAGTGTTGGCACACACAGTTGTATAACCGTATTACAAAGGATTACAAAGGCGGAGCATGCCGACAGG